>NC_066581.1:244923681-245249679 GCF_024323335.1 Lathyrus oleraceus
CATATTTTTTTTTCAGAATGATGTCTTTGAAGTTGAGATGGCCAAGTCTATAATGCCATATTCATTCATCCTTGCTAGCTGCAGTTGCAAAGCACTTGTGCTCCATTACATTAACTTCAATCTTGAGGGTTCTATTATGAGCCATGTGAGCTTTTTATATTAACCTTCCACAAGTGAGCAAATTTCACCATGTTCTTCATCGAAGGTTTTATGTTGACAAACCAATCTTTCCTACTAGTTATGTGTGATGAGCATCCTCATTCCAAGTACCATTGGTCATTAAATCTCTTTTCATCTCTTGTTGTGACCATCAACAACATCTATTCTTCTTCAAGTTATTCCATTTTTGCATCATTTTCTTGATTCTTTTGTCTTTCAGGATAATCACAAAAGTAGTGACCATACTTCTGAAAATTGAAACACTAAATGTGACTTTTGTCTGGTTTTTATCCACCGCCTTTTCCTCTACTTGTAACACCACCTCTGTGGTTACTTTGGTATGAGGGTCTTTTTTTATTTGACGAATTTCCTTCTTGCTAGCTTCCTCCACCAGTCGAGTTTTTGTAGCCTCCTCTACCTTTGTTATCGAACCATTTTCCTTTGCCTTTATTTTCTCTTGCTGATTACGCTTGCAAAGCCACATCACTCTTCGACTTGCTTGCAGATCTTTCGGCCATTCTTTGTTCATGAGATTCAAGCTTCCCTTGAATCTCTTCCTTTTTCAATGTTGACAAGTCTTTCAATTCTTCTATGGATACTACCACGTGATTGAATTTTGGAGCCAATGACCTCAAGATCTTTGTAACAACTGATCTTGATGTCAACACTTCTCCACATACCTTAATTTGATTCACCAGTTTGGTAACCCTGGTGAAAAAATCAATTATGTTTCACTTTCTTCCATTTGAAGCAATGCATATGTTCTTTTGTGAGTTTGTAACTTCACCTCTTTCACCTTCTCAGCGCCTCCAAACGATTTCTGCAAAATTTCCCATGCTTCTTTCGCTGATTCAACACTACTCAGCTTTTTGAAATTTTCTGGATCAACACATTGATGAATTATAAAGAGAGTTTTTTAATCTTTCTTCTTCAATTCTTTATGCGCAGCCTTTTCTTCATTCGTCGTATTTTCTACAAATGGCATTACTCCTTCCTTCACAAGTTCCCACATGTCTTGGTAACAACATACGATCTTCATCTACTTACACTAATTATCATGATTCTTACTATTCAGAATTGAAAGACTTGCTGGAAAATGGCCATTCGGGTAATTTATCACGATATGTTTCCCAAGAATTACACGACAAGTGCTCTAGATACTAGATGTTGGAATTTCACCAAATCTTGAAGAATTATGAATCAATCTTTCTGATTGATTACTCATCTTGTTCTTCACTCTTCACTCGAGTGAATCAATCACACCTTGGTTGTAAGATGATTTCGTTGCACAATGATTATTAAGGAAGAAAACAAAATATGAATTGGAGAAGAAAAGAGAAATTAGGGTTTTAAATAAAAGGGGAAGAAGGAGAATATTCTTGCAGAGCTTCTCTCTACTTTCAAACTGAAAATTTTATTCAACTTTTCTTCACTATGCAACTCCATTATTACAATGATACGGTACCTCCCTATTTATTCATTGAGATTTCTTGCACACAAATTAATCTCTAACAAACTAACTAACTCAACTAAAACACAAAATAAATGTTAAGTTTAACTTTCTGTCGAGATACTCTTCTTTTCGACAACTATACAATTTCTGCACCCAAAGCATTTTGAAAACAACACTCTCTGTCAAAATGGTGATTTGGCACAAAGAATTATATTCTCAACAAAATCATCCTCGAGCCAAAAGTTATACCAATTGGTTTGCATTGCAATCTCAATAGCTATGATAGCTCCCCACAACTCAACTTGAAATGGAGTGAACCAAAAAAACTTCTCACTAAAGCAACCCAAAAAATATGCGCATAGCTCTAAAAATTCCACCACGGGCTGAGGATTAGTGGTTGAGTATCCAGGACCGATCCTGACTTTTTAGAGGCCCAGGGCAAATTATAAAAATGGACTCCTAATAAAAAATATAATTTTATTATAAAAAAAAAAAGAACAACCTTGTATTCGTCAAATAAAAATATGTTATTACAATCATTTCTCTATCAAATTCTCGTATTCTTTAGTGTCGACATAGTTATAACTACTTCCTACTCGAACTTGAATACTGCAAAAACATTTTCATAAATTTAAATAAATAGTATAAACAGTATTATGATCAACCTTGATATAGTTAATCATAAGTGAAGCAACAAAAAATCTCAAAATTTTGCTTAAACTATAAAAAAACATTTCATACAACTTAAAAATTTTAATAAATTAAATAGAGTTTTTCTCCAAATATTTTTTTGAAGCAAACTCATCAGCAAAGTCTTTATATTTTAGTGTCTTCAAAAAAATCATTAAATAATTAATAAATAAAATTAGAATTAAAAGAAGTAACAATTACAAAATAAAAAGCAATGATTAAAAAAATAAAGAAAAAAATTAAATATTTAATTTAATTTTACTTTTTATATTTTATATTTAACTAGTATAAATGATTAACATTTATTATAATAATAAAAAATTTATGCAACAATAATTAAAAGAGTATAACAAATATATACAACCAGGAATTAAAAAAGTATAACAAAGAGGATTGAATCTACAATCTTTAGCATTATATTTGAAAATTAATCTCCTATTATTTGGCAAATGACAAATTCATGTTTATATTCTATTTTATAACTTATTTAATATATATATATATATATATATATATATATATATATATATATATATATATATATATATATATATATATATATATATATATATATATATATATAAAATAAAGCCCTTTAATTTGGAGACCCTCGTCTTGCCTTATTCAGCCCGTGAATATTCATCAGTTTTACACTTTGTCAAAGTAGAAATTGGAAGTTGCCATATAACTTCTTTGACCATGGGGGTTTTAGTGGGTGAATATCCACTTTGAACTTCTTTTAAGATAATAAAATCAGATGAAGAGTATGTTGATGTTTTCTTGGTTAAGTTATCTGCTAGTGAGACATCATAGATTATAATGTTGGTGGCAGTTTTCCAATTAAGGGTCTTGTGTTTAAACCTGGCTTGGTTTCTTGCAAACTAGGTATTGTTAAGGATATTAACTAGAGGCTTGGATGACAGTCTTGCTTTGAGGGTTCTAGACCCCATCACACCAATTAAGTTAAAATGCAGGTTGAAGCCAATTGTAGTAGAGAAACCATGTCCAAATCTTGATGGCATAAGGTTAGTAGTATAGGGCAGGTTATAAGCCCTTAATCATGAGCATGTCATATGTGGGAAGCTTCTGGTGTATGAATCTCCAAGCTAAAAAAGATTTTGAATGAGGTATGCCACTCCAAATTAAGGAATAAATATAGTACTTAATGCCTTTTCCATTCTTTTAAAGCTCTGATGTTGAGCAAACTTGCTCAGTCCTACTTAAAATTGATGACGTCCTAGCAAAGCTTGAGATCGATGGCCTAACTAAGAGTAATTAGAGATCTCATCCCTATACCACCTTGAGAGTGAGACGTGTAAGCTCTTTTTCACGAAAGAGTGACCAATTTTGATTAAGATGTGTCTCCTAGCCACAGTGGCGGAATTGAGGGGGGACGTGGGAAGGCCACGGCCACCCCTCAACTTTTTATTTTTTTTAAATTCATATATATTAAATTACTAAAACATTCTTATTTTAAATTAAAATTATTTTTTATTTTTTATTTTTCATTTGAAGTTAGGTTAAAATACAGATAAGGTAAAAAGTTGTTACCTTTCCTTTCTTTCTCATATGGGTTTGCTACCGGCACCGGAATCGGAACAGATTAAAGTGATCGGCATCTAACAGGTAAACAAATTTATTCATTCTTCTTTTATAAAAAGTAACAAATTAAAGTGATTGCTTGATTTGTGTTTTTGAGATTTTTAGGGTTCTACTTTCTTGATGTGTTAAAATAATCTATATGAGGTTTATTAAGTCAATTCATAACACTATAATTTACAAATATAGTTATACACTGTAATAAGATTTATTTAATCATTGTTGCTGCTAATTTCTAATAGTGAAGTTATCGGTATTTGAAAACGGATTAAAGTTGATTAATTAAGTTTATTAATTTTTTTCTCTTTTAATTTTTATGTTCTCTAAATTGATTTTTGGATCTGATATGATATTATAGGAAGAGTAAAGATGAATAATAGGAAAATTGATTCTTTTTTCAAAAGGAAAGCATGTGAAATTGAAAGAGAAGAGAGAGATGAAGAAATTATAATCCCGACATCTGAATCTGAAACAGTTCTTGAGAATCCAACAATTGAAGAGCATCATGGTTTTGAAAATTCTTTGGAACGCGATCCTGGAAAGCGTCCTCTGATTTGGCAATATCCACCAAATCAAGTGGATGCAATACGAAGAGCTTATCTAAAATGGGGTCCATATCAAATTCATGTAGAAAACTATCTTTTGTCCGATAACGAGGATCATCCGAGAAGGTTTCAACATACTTGGTTTAGCATATTTCTATCATGGTTAGAATATTCATCATCTGAAGATGCCGCATATTGCTTACCATGTTACCTTTTTAGCAAAAAACTAAGTGGACGTCCCGGATCACTTGTCTTTATTTCTATGGGTTTTAGAAATTGGAAGAAAGTTAGGAATGGAAAACATTGTTCCTTTCTTAAACACATAGGGAAGGATCCTTGCTCACCACACAACAATGCAATGAAAACTTGTCAAGACTTGTTGAATCAAGATGGTCATATTAGAAATGTTATTCAAGTGTAAAGTTCAAGTCAAAGAATGAATAATCGGTTACGACTCAAGACTTCAATTGACACTGTTCGTTGGTTAACACTACAAGCTTGTGCTTTTAGGGGTCACGACGAAAGTAGCAAATCAAGAAATCAAGGTAACTTTTTTGAGTTATTGAAACTTTTAGCATCCTACAATGATGAAGTTGCAAAAGTTGTGTTGGAAAATGCTCCCCAAAATTGCAAGTATACTTCACATCAAATTCAAAAAGAGCTCTTGCAAATTCTTTCTAGTAGGATGAAAAAGAGTATTCGTGAGGAAATTGGTGATTCCAAATTTTGTATCGTTGTTGATGAAGCTCGTGATGAGTCAAAAAAGGAATAAATGGCTCTTGTATTAAGATTTGTTGATAAAGTTGGTTTAATACAAGAGAGATTTTTTTATGTGGCACATGTTAAAGACACCACATCTTTAACTCTTAAGGAAGCAATATGTGATATACTTTCTCGACATAACCTTGATGTTTCTAACATTCGTGGCCAAGGGTATGATGGTGCTAGCAATATGAGAGGAGAATGGAATGGTTTACAAGCCCTCTTTATGAAGGATTATCCTTATACATACTATGTTCATTGTTTTGCTCATCGATTGCAACTTGCATTAGTTACATCATCAAGAGAAGTCAAACCTGTTCATAAATTTTTTGAGAAGCTGATCGTTGTTGTGAATGTTGTTTGTTCTTCTACAAAGCGTCATGATGAGTTACAAGCTGCCCAATTAGAAGAAATTTCTTATTTGTTAGAGATTGATGAGATTGTAACTGGTAAAGGTGCAAATCAAGCTGGTACATTGAAACGAGCTGAAGATACTCGTTGGGGATCATATTACGATTCAATTTCTAGCTTGATAAACGTGTATGAAGCAACTTGTTTAGTTTTTAAAAAAATTGCAAAAGATAGAGGGAGTTATGCTACACGTGGGGATGCAGATAGTTGTTACAATTACTTGAAGGCATTTGATTTTATATTTATTTTGCACTTGATGAAAGAAATCATGGGAATAACAGATATGCTTTGTCAAGCCTTACAAAAAAAATCAAGATGTAGTTAATGCTATGAACTTGGTTCGTTCAACAAAACATCTTATTCAAGGTTTAAGAGAAAATGGTTGGGATATATTGTTTACTAAAGTGGTATCTTTTTGTGAAAAGCATGGTATTGAGATTCCTTATCTTAATGATGTTCATTCAACAACAAGGTTTGGACGCTCTCGTCTTGAAGAGAATTAAGTCACAATTCAACATTACTTTAAAGTTGAAATCTTTTTCACTACCATTGACAAACAGTTACAAGAGTTGAATAGCAGATTCACTGAGCAGGCAATGGATTTGTTAACTCTTTCTTGTTCTTTATCTCCTAAGGATGGATATAAAGCTTTTAGCATTGATACTATTTGTTCTTTAGTTAAAAAATATTATCCTATGGATTTTAGTGATCAAGAGAAGAATAATTTGCAATTTCAACTCCAACATTTTCTATTTATTGTTCGTCAAGCATCAAACTTGAATAATTTATCAACTATTCAAGAACTATGTTCATGTTTGGTTGCATCTGGACAGGCTGAAACTTACTTCTTGATTGATAGACTACTTCGTCTTATCATGACTCTTCCCGTTTCTACGACCACAAATGAGAGGTCTTTTTCAGCAATGAAAATTATTAAGACTAAGTTGAGAAACAAGATGGATGATGGGTTTCTTGGAGATAGCATTACAGTATATATTGAAAGGGAGATTAGTGCAAGCATTAGTTCAGAGTCAATTATTGACGATTTCAAGTCACTCGGAACGCGTAAAACATTACTTTAAGGTAGTTTTAAGTCATGTAATTTAAATTGTTAGTAATTAACTTTGTATTTATTTTAACTTTAATATTTTATTTAAAATACTATTTACATTTTATTTATAATCTTTATTTTACGTTAGCGGTCATCCCAAATTTTTTTATCTGGCTCCGCCATTGCCTAGCCATATGTAATTTTGATGCATTTTTGTAAGTCTTTGATCAGAGACACTAGCCAATAGTAAGTGGAGAAGCTATGATGACTTTTATTAAAACATTCTTATTTTAGAAACTTAAAATTTATGTTTTTTTATTATGTCATGAGCATTGGTAGAAATATGTCGAGTCGAATTAGAGTATGTAAAATTTAATATTGAATTTGTTTTAAATCTAAACCCAACCGATAGAAATCGATATTATTAGGTTTGATGTCATCACTAAGATCAAATCTTGATACTCACGATTGTGTGTGTGAAATTTTAGTTGTTATTAATACCACTGTCTACAAACAAACAAAAAAACTTAATATTTACTTGATAAAAAACTTAAGACTCAAATTTGGTCCACTCATATGTTTATATTTTGACACGAGTCTTATTTCTTTTTAAAAAAATCTTCTATGATATAAGTAATATAAAGCATAAGGTGGATAGTGTTGGAAATTCACCCGTTTCTCTTCAAGAAATTCACCAAAATCCATGCAGAATTTTGAATCGAATCTTGATGAACAAGAATCAATTTTTATGATTGATTACTCCTCTTGTTCTTCACTCTTCACTCGAATAAATCAACCAACTTTTGTTGCAAGATTTCGCTGCACAATTGTAATGAAAAAACACAAAATTGAATTGGTGAAGAAATAAATATTAGGGTTTTCGAAAGAAGAAGGAAGAATAAGAACTTGAGAATTTCGACAGAGTTTATCTCTGCTCTCAAACTGAATTTTATTCTTTGCAACTGCAAGTATGTGTTATATTGCAGTGATATAGGTTATTCCCTATAGATTTTGAGTTTGCTCGCTCCTCAAACAAAACTCAAAATACATAATTCTGATAACACTACAAAATTATACCGAAGTCGAAATTCCTGTCAAAATACACTACTTCAATATTTCGGCAGCTATCATAATTCGACACTTCCTTGCTTATGTCGAATAATTTGTTTCGACATAAAGAATTATAATTCATCCGATAGTTCAACTAGTTTGAGTTACTATGATTTAAATTATTGATCAAATGACAATATACTTTCTCATTGTATACTAATATAAACAATTTATTAATATTTATAAATTAATTACTTAAAAAATGAAACATTTAAATAGATAATAAGATAATGAGTCAATAAAATTGTGTTTTATTTATGATAGATATTTTTATTATCTTATTAGTTTATTTAAATGAAACATTTAAATAAATTAATAATATATTTTAAATATATTTGACTTAGTTACACTTTGGTTTTTTATTTTAATTGAATGATAAAATTAATCTTTATATTTTAAAATTAAATAATTTTTGTAAAAAGAATTAATTACATATTGATTTTCTAATAACATATCATTATGAAACGTGATAAATAGTAGTGAAACTTAAAAAAGTAATAGAAAATTAAAATTGAAATTAAGCTAATGTATTTTAATATAACTAATATGATTAAATAAATGATTTTTTTTTCATAAATAAAATGAAAATATTAACGTAAAGTATAATATCTAATATAATAAAAATAATTATTTTAAAATAATTACATTTACTTTACTAATCCAATAGGGTAGGCTTTAAAAGGCTTTTGTGTGAACATGAAGTAGTCTGGGCTCTAGGCTAATATTGATCGGTGTGATTTATTTTCACTTCTAAGTTAGAGATTTTGGAGAACTTATGGAGTGGAAATACAAGTTGGGTGTAAACCAATTTTGTGTTGGTTTAAATTGATCTTCTTGAATTAATCTTACATATCAAGATTTGAAAAAAAAAATAAGTTGAATGTAAAAAATAAAATATTCTGATTTTAGGAGCTCGTTATCTAAATTAGATTGTTTTAAAGAGGAGAATTTAACTTGTCATTCTCAATTATATTTGGCATCTTTTATAATTTTAAAATTTCAAAACTGCTCCTAATAAAAATTTTGAAACATTTCCATACAGATTTTTCAGTAAACAAATTAAAAAAATTGATATGATTAAATTTTCGGTATACTAGAATTTTTGAAAAATTTCGTGAAATTGAATAAAATCTGAAATATATAAAAATATCATGTTATTCTGAAAATTTCAACCAAAGTGAAATTTTCGATTATTCATATTTAATAAAAGAAATTGTAACACTATCGGAAATTTTGAAATATGGTGTAGTTTATCGGAAATTTTAAAACGTTTTGAAGTTTATCGAAAATTTTGAAATTTCCGATAGTGTAAAAAAATTGAAATTCTTGATTTTTTCTTTTTTTTGAAATTCTGGTATTCTTCAAAAAAAAATTGGAAATATTGATCTTTTATTGAAAATTCCGAAAATTTTCAATAAAAAAAATAGAATTTTCAAAATTTTCAAATACATACTGCAAATATTTGATATGAACAGGTAAATTAAAAAAAATACAAAAGGGTATAATAGTAAAAATGTTTTAAATATGGAGTACCAGGTATAAGTGTGTGTTACAAGTTAAAAGTTTTAAAGGATTTCTTAATGCATCATATATGTTTCTTAAGCACCACGCGAAAATCTAAAAATGCTCTAGTTTTCGAAGATGTATCTCCGGATGCACCAAAAGCTCATTTAACGTTAAAATATTTTAGAGATGCATTTTCGAAATATTTTGGAGGTTAAATCACGTTAGACCCTTCTCCTTCCTCATTTCTCATTTTCCTCAAACTCAACTTCAAATTCTCTCAACTTTTTTTCTCTACAACAAGTCAAAACTAAATCAAGAAGGCTAAATGGAACTTCAATCAACATCTCTAACATTAGAAACATCAATCTCTTGTAAGCTTTTTTAGTTTTTGACAAATTTTTGAGTTTTTGTATAAATGAGTAGAAATCGATGATTAAGGTTAGAAATGAGTAAAAATAGAATTTAAGATAGTTGAAACATAGTGTATTAGACGTTTGTTGGCTGAAATGGTTTATCAAAGCATGCTTTATTTTGGGATTGCATGAGGTACATTCACATCATTGACGCAACTTTTTAGTTGCATAAATTTCGGAGATACATCTCCAGAATTTTCTGCATTTTAGTTTCCCAAATTCCTGAGATGCATCTCCAGAATTTTCTCAGTATTTATTTTTTTGATTTTCTTGCTTGTGGTGTTGTTTGCCTCCACTAGTTCTCTATTTTACTTTAACTTACATGCATAATGCCTGATAAATATGATAGATAGAGGCACGGGAGGGTTGCTCAGCACGCATCAGTGCGGAGGGAGAAGAGTCAGCAGGCTCCGGAGGCTCCTGGTCCCTCTGGTCATGCAAAATCATCTACTTCTGGGCTTGTGCTTCTCCTAATGCCACTTCATCTTCTTCTTTCCGTAGGAGACGCGATTCACCATCTGACGCATCACTCCCTCAATCCTCCCACATGCACCAGGTTTCCCTATTCAGGTGCCTGAGGTAGCAAATTTATTAGTGTCACCTCCTACTGTAGATGCTTCTGAGTCTGTGTCATCTCATATTGCTGATGTTGCTGATTCACTGACACCTCTAGAGGGTGAAGCTACTGCAGATGTTGAGCTAGAGGCATTTGGAGGAGACCATGTTGATTTATCATTACTGCCTATGTATCTAGACCATATTGTCAGACATACATGGGACGAAGAGGTAGCATTAGTTGGATTAATTGAAAAATTTCTAAGATTGATTTTTTCAGGAGCGTGATCCGCAGAAGTTTATTAACCACGGGCAGAAGATTACTGGCTTGCCTCAACCGAATGAAGATTGCTTTCAAGCAGTTTTGTCCTTATTTGGCCTAAAGGACTTGTGCATGATTGGTTATAGTACGGTTAACCACAGGATGCTTAATGCGTCTGTGGAGAGATGACACTCAAAGACCTCATCATTTCACCTCCCGCATGGTGAGATGTTTATCACACTTGGAGATGACTCGTGTTTTCTATATCTTCTGATCAGGGGGAGACTCCTAGATCATGAGAGAATTACCAAAGACGGGGAACTCAAGATGATGGAACTTAAGTTTTGGATATTTATCTCTTTGCTTATTTTGATGTTAATACAATTTTATGTCATGTAACTTTAGTTTGTTACTAGTATTTTATGATAATTTTTATTAGTTGATGTTATTATTTATTATTTTATAAAGAAAAAAATAGTAAAAATATTTAATTTTTTTAAGAAGATAAAAATGTTGAAATAAATTTTATGAAAATATATGATGACTCATCATTTAGTCATTTAATATTAATAAAACAGAACAATTATTTGGGCAACACACTGTCCAATCCAGTCCAACCCAAAAATTAGTGGGTTTGCCCAAATCGATCCATTTGTATTATGGGTGGTTATTTTACCTCATCCAAACCAAAGTGTCCTATATGGATTAGGTATTGGGTATGGCCAAACCCAATCTAAACCGGCCCATGAACACTCATACATTTATTTTGTTTCTTAAATTTGTGTTGAATTTTTTTATCGGAATCGTAAATGAATCGCACTTCCTGATTCTGCGGGATTGGGAAACACTAGTGTTTTGTGAAATCTGAGTGAATTTTATAAGGTTGAAGATGAATGAAAACGGTAATCTGAGTACTAAGCTTCCAGTGTTTGATGGCAAGAACTGGAATTTATGGATGATTCAGATGTGTGTGTGTTTTTTAGCATTTAAGATGTTCTTGATCTCGTCAACGACGAATACGTTCCAGTTGCACTTTTGGAGAATATAATTGATGTATAGAGGAATGCTCATCGTGAACTGTGGAAGAAGGATCAAAATGCGTTGTTCTACATCCATCAGCGTGTGGATGCGAACTTGTTTGAGAAGATCATTGATTCGACGAAGGCGAAGGCTGCATGGGATTCACTGGTACGGTGTTACGGCGGTGATGCATCCGTGAAGAAGGTGAAGCTTCAGTTTCTATGCAAGTAGTATGAGAATCTCAGCATGAAGAAAACTGAGAAGGTACATGACTACATCTCTAGAGTGATTCTAATCACAAATGAGATGAAGTCGTCTGGAGAAACTCTACTGAAGAAAAGATCATCGAGAAGGTACTTAGATCTCTTACTCCTCAGTTTGATTACATTGTTGTAGAAATTGAACATTCTAAGGATCTTAGCACCATGAGAATTGAAGAGTTGAAAAGAAATCCAAAGGCACAAGAATTGCGTCTGACTGAGAGAAACTCTAAAATTGAGGTAGAGCAACAGACTCTAAAATCAGCTTCTGGTAAGAAATATCATAAGCATTCTTGGTCAGAAGCCAGGAAGAAATCTGATGGTGTTCTGAAGTCATAAATCTCAACTTTTGAAAGGCAGAAGAGTGCTCAGAAGGGGAAGGAGAAGTATGACAAGAGGAAGGTCCAGTGCTATTGTTGCAAGAAGTTTGGTCACGTTGCAGGTGATTGTTGGTCAAACAAGGAAAGGAAGTCAGAAGAAGAAAATATAGCCAGAGGAGATTCTAATGATGAATCTGTGTTATTGATGGCTTCTGAGTCTGATAGAGCGAAGACTGGTGGTACATGGATATTGGTTGTTCAAATCACCTCATTAGAAATAATAAAGGGATGGTTGAGTTTGACTCTGGTAAGAGGACCAAGATCATATGTGTTGATGATAAGTATATGAATACTAAAGGAATGGGAAATGTCAGAGTAGTTCTGAATAATGGTAAAACTGCATAAATTCATAACGTAGGATATGTTTCTGGCATGAAAAGCAATATGATGAGTGTAGATCAATTAATTAAGAAAGGATTTTCAGTTACCATGAAGGAAGATATTTTGAAGTTATATGATTGTAATCAGAAGCTGATTATGAAGTCAGAACAAGGAAGGAATAACATTCAAGTTGAATGTTAAAACTGTAGACTCTGAATGCCTTAATGCAACAAGTGTTATGAAGGAAAGTGAGTTGTGGCACAAAAGATTTGGTCATCTGAACTTCAGAAGCTTATGGCATCTGAATTCAAAGTTGGTACATGGAATTCTTGCAATTAAGAAGCCATGGAAGTCATGCAATGTGTGCATTAGAGGGAAGTAACTAAGACTGCCATTTGCATCTGAAATGCCTCCAAGAGCAAAGCATGATCTGGCTATGGTGCAATCTGATGTGTGTGGACCATTTCCAATACCTTCACTTTGAGGGAATAAATACTTTGTGTCACTTGTTGTTGAGTTCACAAGGATGATGTGAGTATCCCTTATAAAGTTCAAACATGAGGTGTTTGCTGAATTTAAGAAATTCAGAATCACGGCTGAGAATCAGAGCAGTCAGAAGTTTAAAGTTCCTAAAATTGATGGTGGAGGTGAGTATAACTCTACAGAGTTCAGAAAGTTCTGCCAGGAGAATGGAATTGAGCATGAGGTGATCGCTCCATACACCCGTCAATACAATTGTCTTGCTGAAAGAAGAAACCGAACTTTGCTTAATATGACAAGAAGCATACTGAAGGAGAAGAAGTTGTCTCACACCTTGTTGGGAGAAGTTGTTGCCATTGCAGCATATGTGCTAAACAGGTGTCCAACAAAGAAGCTGAAGGAAATTGTTCCTTTTGAGAAGTGGACTAGTGATAAGCAAAGTGTGAGTCATTACAGGTTATTTGGTTCTATTTGTTACAAACATCTCCTAGGTACTTCTAGAAAGAAGATGGATGATAAAAGCAAAGTAATGTTGTTGATTGGATACCACAATACAAGTGTGTATGACCTTTATTGTCATGTCACTAACAAGTTTGACTTCAGCAAAGATGTCATTGCGAAAGAACCAGAAGCGTGTGATTGGAGTAAGTCTCAATCCAACTCTGGTGAGTTAACTTATGAAGATACTTAAGAATCCTAACGTTCTAAAGATGAGTCAGAATAAGAAGATAATTTTGAAGGTGACTCTAAAGGTGAGTCTGACTCTGAAGGTGAATCTGATTCTGATCCAGATTATGATGGTGATTCAGACTCTGGTGGTGATCCAGACTCTGGGAATGTTTCAGAATCAAAAGGTGGTCATACCGCTGAAGGTGGTAATTATGGGGTTCCAGCATCTGATATTGTTTTGGCATCCAAATAAGATTATGAACATGTGTAGGTGTTTAATTGGCTGCATTGTATGGTAAAACACTAGCTGGATTCTAATGTCTTGACTGATGTCATGACATGCTGTGGAGGTGTTTGTTTGACTGTATTGTATGTTAGAATATCTAGCTGTACTCTGATGTCTTGGATGATGCCATGACATACTTGAGTAGTATACTGCAGGATTAGCTAATACAGGATTTATTGAATGTCAAACTGGATGTTATGACATTCATCCCTGTCAGCAGATACTGAGGAATAGAACAGTTGGTGTTCTGTTAGAACTCAGTATTTATTTTCAGTCTGGTTATCAAGGAAATACCAGACCTGGCATAAGGCCTACTGTCTGAATGTCAAACTGGATGTTATGACATTCATCATTGACAGCATATACTGAACAATAGGCAGAGTGGTTTTCTGCTACACTTCAGTATGTATCTCAGTCTGTTCTTCAGGAGGATAACAGACCTGACATAAGGCTAATTGTGTAAATGTCAAATTGGATGTCTTGACATTTATTAATGTACGCTGATACTGAGGTATGGACAGATTGGTCTTGTACAGTTCAGCAAATTTGTACAGTCTATTTTCAGGAAAAACAGACTTAGCATATGGTCCTTGATTTGGATGTCAAACTGAATGTTGTGACATTCATTCCTGACAGCGTATGCTATATTGTAGGTTGTTTAGTTTTTCTGTTTCAGCATTTTTCTCAGGCTATTCTTCAGGGATTCAACAGCTGAGAGAAAATCCAGGAAACCAACAACCAAGCTACAATTAATGAACCTAACAAATAGCCTATTTGTTAGTAACCTAGATGTGGAATTTAGGGGAACTCGCGTGACCTTAATTTCAGGAAAATACAAGTACAAGGCCCAAGTGCTGCAATATAAAAGAATGGCAATCCTTCATTCAGAACTGTGGATTTTAGGCGTGAAGATTTAGTGTGTCCATCATACTTCACTGTTGTATTTTTGTGTGTCTTGTATTAGACGTATCTTGTAAGCCAAGCTATTATCACGTAGATGATTGCATTGGTATAGGGTGTTCATTGAGTTGTAAGTGTTGTGTCACTCTAAGCTTTTAAGCGTGAGTGCTGTGTATCTTGATTAAAGCTGTTAAGCACAATCAAGAGTTGTTTGAAGTGTGACTTCATAATTGTCTTTAATATTGATTAAAGGTAGTAATCACTGAGGTGATTGAGGGGGAGTGAGTAGGAACTCTGATCTTAGTGTAAGATTGAAATTGCATTGGGTAGGTATTAAGTGATAGGGTTAAACAGTTGGTTTAAGGTCTGAATTAATACTACTAATAGTGGATTTCCTCCATGGCTTGGTAGCCCCCAGACGTAGGTCATGTTGGACCGAACTGGGTAAACAATTACTTGTGTTATTTACTGCACTTACATTTTAAGTTCTGCATAATTCTTGTCTGCGCAGAATTGGATGTCATAACAACCCTTGTGACATCAAAAGTCTGTTAACTAGAATTTCAATTGGCATCAGAGCAGGCACCCTGCCTGTTAATTTCTGGGTGAGATCTAGGGAAGTTACTTTCTAGTACCATGGACAAGGATGTAGGACACTCAAATAGACCACCCATTCTGGATGGTTCTAACTATGATGACTGGAAGCCTCGTATGATAGCCTTCTTAAGGTCTCTAGATAGCAAAGTCTGGAGAGCTGTCAACAAAGGATGGGAACATCCAACGAAGACAGGTAACGATGGAGTCAGTATGCAAATCCCTGAAGAAGAGTGGGACAAGGAGCAAGAGGCATTAGCCCTTGGAAATTCTAAGGCCTTGAATGCATTGTTCAATGGAATAAGTAAGAACATCTTCAGACTGATGCACCACTGTGAGCTGGCCAAGGAAGTGTGGGATACCCTCAAGGTAACTCATGAAGGTACCTCCAAGGTGAAGATGTCTAAACTTCAGATGCTGACCACCAAGTTTGAAAATCTGAGGATGAAAGAGGATGAGACTATTCATGACTTTCACATGAATATTCTTGAAATTGTCAACACCTCTGGTGGCTTAGGTGAGAAAATGGCTAAAGAGAAACTTGTAAGAAAGATTCTCAGGTCTTTACCTAAGAGATTTGCAATGAAGGTCACTGCTATAGAAGAGGCTCGGGAGATCTGCAAGATGAAGGTGGATGAGCTCATTGGTTCTCTCCAAACCTTTGAAATGGGCTTGTGTGAGAATGTTGAAAAGATGAACAAAAGCGTAGCTTTTGTATCAAATACTGAAGAGAACTCAGAAGAAGGAAACATTAGGGGAAATGAAAGCATTTCAGAAGCCATAGCCATGCTTGGAAGACAGTTCAACAAGTTCATAAAGAAGGTTGATCAACAGGGTAGACCTAATGTCAAGAACTCTTCATATGACATCAGTAGAAAGTCATAATATGAAGAAAAGGTCACTCATGGCAAGGGAATCCAGTGCCATGGATGTGAAGGTTATGGTCATATTAAAGTTGAATGCCCTACCTTTCTCAAGATGCAAAAGAAAGGGCTAGCTGCCACCTGGTCTGAAGAAGACTCTGAGAGTGAATCTGAAGGAGAATCTGCTAAACATGTCACTGCTCTGACCAGTGTCTGTGCCTCAGAGGATAACTCAAGCGGAGATGAGCTTACCTTGGATGAACTTGTTGCTTCATATAAAGAGTTATGTGTCAGAAGTGCAGAAGTATGTATCCAAGGAGAAAAGCAGAAGAAACTCATCAAAGAGCTGGAAGTTGAGAAACAGAAGCAGCTGAAAGTCATAGATGGTCTGACTGGTGAGGTTTCTTTGCTGACGGCTAAGCTAGAACAAATGACAAAATCCATCAGAATGTTGAACAAAGGAATTGACACCTTGGAAGAGATTCTAAAGGTAGGACAGAAGTCAGGAACCATGTCTGGTTTAGGTTTTGCTAAGAAATGTCCATCTGAACTCAAAAGATCTAAGGCTGAAGTTCAGAAATTCAAGCAGAAGTCACAACCGATGTCTCAACATCAGAGAACCAGAATGAGTAACCATCAGAAGAAGAAATTTCAGAGATGGAGATGTCATTACTGTGGTAGATTTGGTCACATAAAACCCTTCTGCTACAGGCTGCATGGTTATCCCAACCAGACTACTCAAGTCAGACCTAAGCAGAAGGCGTCTAAGCTTAATGCCCCCATTAAGAAACAAAAATGGGCTGATAATCAGACACCTCAAGTCAGACCTAAGCAGCAGGCATCTAAGCTTAATCTCTCCCTTGAGAATCAACAATGTGTTGCTAAACTAGCTCACACATCTCCAAGGGCACCTACCAGACAAGACTGGTACTTTGATAGTGGTTGCTCAAGACATATGACTGGGATGAGCAACCTATTGGTGGATCTTCAACCCCATGCCACCAGGTATGTGACATTTGGTGATGGAGCTAAAGGAGAAGTCAAGGGTGTTGGTAAGTTGGATTGTCCTGAAGTTCCAAAACGGAGTAATGTGCTGTTAGTAAAAGGCCTAACTGCAAATCTCATCAGCATAAGCCAGCTGTGTGACCAAGGATTTAATGTGAAATTTACTAAGGGAGGATGTGTGGTGTTGAATGGTTGCAATCAGGAAGTGATGAGAGGGGCCAAATCCAAAGATAACTGTTATCTATGGAAATCTAAAGACTCACTAGACTTCCCCAAGTGCCCCGTAGCCAAGGGAGAGCAGGAATTGAAGCTGAAACATGGAAGACTTGGACAACTTCATTTAAAAGGAATGAAGAAGATCATTTCCAAGGAAGCAATTAGAGGAATCCCATATCTGCCTTTAGATAAAAGAACAGACTGTGGAAAACGTCTGATTGAAAGCTGTGAGTCATTGGCACCTATTGGTCATCATACAAATGGTGCGGTAGCAGGGGATAAACAGAGGTGTGCAACATTGTCGTCTGCAGAAACTAAGTACCTAGCTTCTGGTAGCAGGTGGTCATCACTGGTATGGATGAACCTGATGCAGACTGAGTACAATGTCACTCAGAATGTCATGACATTGGATGCTACTCAGTTTGACAATGGTAGAGGCAAAGAGGGAATGTGCTCTTTTGAGAAATTGTAGCAACTAATGATGTTAGTTAGCTACTGTTTAGTAAGTCAACTTATTAAACAATTAAGAGTGCACTCTGAGTGGTCAAAAATTAATAGACATTACTCGTGCAACAAGCGTTCCCTATTCCATCGCTTCAACTTTCAGTCTTGCAAACCCTCTCCCAAAGAAACTGTTCAACTCTCCTTCGAGATATTCAGCATGGCAGACCAATCCGATTCCACCTCCTACACGACCCTGTCTGATTCCCCCAGCACTGAGTCGTGCAACCCTAACCGGGAGGACTCTGCTGCTAACGCTGTAACTTCTTCTCATGCAAGAAGACCGAAAGAAACGGTCTCTGGATTCTCCTCAGCAATCGCTCTTGAAGAACCAACCAGGGAAGGCTCGAGGTATGTGCATAATGCCATTGCAACTATTGTCACGAAGATACCATCTGGTGATCAGAATGTTCCTGGAGTTTCCGTTCCCTTGAACACTATCATACCTGATAGAGTTGCATGTCAAGAAAACGCAGTCGTCTTAAGAAAGAATGTTTCTGACGATGCTGAGCAACCTGATGCTCATGAGGATTCAAGGATTGAAAATCCCTTAGACAATGTGGGAGGTGAGAAGGTCCATGTCACTCAAGATGTCAGTGACAACCCTAATGCTAACACAGTGAATCTGGAAGAGTTCTCTGATAATGAACTGTTGACCTCAGTTGTCCCTAGCATAGCAAAAAGGGTTGGGACTAGGAGGGAGAGAAAGATTGTGGTGCAGAGGTCCCCAACTAGGGAGGTTGATATGACAACTTCTCCCAAGCAAAAGGTGAAAGAGAGTCCCCTCAAAAGGAAAGAACATGGACCTGCAAAAGCTTGGAGCAAAGAGATGCCCAAGAAAATGAAGACCAAGGCTGTTGTGGTGGAGTCTGATTCAGATGTCCCCGGTGATGTCACAACATCCCTGTCTAAGAAGAAGCCAACCACTAGCAAGCTGGCTGCTAGTGTTCCAGAGGTACCTATTGACAATGTGTCATTTCATTTTGCCTCTAGTGTGAACAGGTGGAAGTATGTCTATCACAAGAGGCTGGCCTTAGAGAGGGAACTGGCTCAGAATGCCTTGGAGTGTAAGGAGATTGTGGACCTTATTAAAGAGGCAGGGCTAATGAGAACTGTGACTCAACTCCCAAAGTGCTATGAGACCTTGGTGAAGGAGTTCATTGTCAATGTGTCTGAGGAATGTGCAGATGGGAAGTCCAGAGAATTCAGAAAGGTCTATGTGCGTGGCAATTGTGTGACCTTCTCTCCCTCAGTAATCAATCTGTATTTGGGAAGAGCTGATGTAGTGCAACCAGAGCTTGAAGTGACTGACAACAGAATCTGTCAAGTCATCACTGCAAATCAAGTCCGGAAGTGGCCTCTTAAAGGGAAGCTGGTTGCCAGCCAACTCAGTGTGAAGTATGCCATGCTACATAAAGTTGGAGCTGCCAACTGGTGCCCACAAATCACAAGTCAATTGTGTCTGTGATGCTTGGAAAGTTCATCTATGTTGTTGGAACCAAGGCAAAGTTTGACTATGGTACCTACATCTTTGATCAGACCATGAAACATGCTGGGAGTTTCAGTGTGAAGGGACCTATAGCCTTTCCTTCTCTCATATGTGGCATTGTGCTGAATCAATTCCCAAACATCTTGACAGACAATGACTTTGTGAAAAGAAGAGAGAGTCCATTGGCCTTCAACTACAAACTGTTCCTGGGTAAGCATGTCCCTGACATTGTCATGACATCTGGAGAAACATCCAATGTTGGCAACCAACCAGATAAAGCTGTTGTCATTGCTGTGCTCAGAGAGACTTGCAAAGAGCTGGAGGTTAGGAAGCTCGCCTTGGAAAAGCTGATTTTTCAATTGGAGATGTCTGTTGAGGATACAGATGGAGCTGCAAGGCAAAGCTCAGAGGGTGAGGAGGAGGCCAGTTCTGATGATGGCACTAATGATGAGGCTGATGAATAAATCAAGTCTGTAATTCTGTCATTTATGTGTAATTTTGTTTATGTTATGTTGGTCTGTAATTTAAAGTGTTGCTTTGGCAACATTTTTGACAAAAAGGGGGAGTAACACATGTGATACCCCCAGGACAACAGAGTGTTTTGTTAAAACAAATATTCAAGATAGATTCAAGATCCTCTACTCTGCAGCTGATGTTCCACTTCTATGAGAGTGAGTATGTGTATGTGTGCTGCAGTTAGAAGTTTTTATTTAACTTCTGTCTGTGTGCTGCAGTTAGAAGTTTTTATTTAACTTTTGTATGTGTGCTGCAATGTGAAGTTTTTATTTAACTTCCATATGTGTGAGTGTGCTGCTACTCTGAGTGTATTAGCTAGGTTAATTTCCTGCTAGATGTGTGTTTTCCGCTGCTATGGACTCTGTTGTGAGACCAAAGTGTTTTAGCCAAAAATTTGCCAAAGGGGGAGTTTGTAGGTGTTTAATTGGCTGCATTGTATGGTAAAACACTAGCTGGATTCTAATGTCTTGACTGATGTCATGACATGCTGTGGAGGTGTTTGTTTGACTGTATTGTATGTTAGAATATCTAGTTGTACTCTGATGTCTTGGCTGATGTCATGACATACTTTAGTAGTATACTGCAGGATTAGCTAATACAGGATTTATTGAATGTCAAACTGGATGTTATGACATACATCCCTGTCAGCAGATACTGAGAAATAGAACAGTTGGTGTTCTGTTAGAACTCAGTATTTATTTTCAGTCTGGTTATCAAGGAAATACCAGACCTGGCATAAGGCCTACTGTCTGAATGTTAAACTGGATGTTATGACATTCATCATTGACAGCATATACTGAACAATAGGCAGAGTGGTTTTCTGCTACACTTCAGTATGTATCTCAGTCTGTTCTTCAGGAGGATAACAGACCTGACATAAGGCTAATTGTGTAAATGTAAAATTGGATGTCTTGACATTTATTAATGTACGCTGATACTGAGGTATGGACAGATTGGTCCTGTACAGTTCAGCAAATTTGTACAGTCTGTTTTCAGGAAAAACAGACTTAGCATATGGTCCTTGATTTGGATGTCAAACTGAATGTTGTGACATTCATTCCTGACAGCGTATGCTATATTGTAGGTTGTTTAGTTTTTCTGTTTCAGCATTTTTCTCAGGCTATTCTTCAGGGATTCAACAGTTGAGAGAAAATCCAGGAAACCAACAACCAAGCTACAATTAATGAACCTAACAAATAGCCTATTTGTTAGTAACCTAGATGTGGAATTTAGGGGAACTCGCGTGACCTTAATTTTAGGAAAATACAAGTACAAGGCCCAAGTGCTGCAATATAAAAGGATGGCAATCCTTCATTCAGAACTGGGGATTTTAGGCGTGAAGATTTAGTGTGTTCATCATACTTCACTGCTGTTATTTTATGTGTCTTGTATTAGACGTATCTTGTAAGCCAAGCTATTATCACGTAGATGATTGCATTGGTATAGGGTGTTCATTGAGTTGTAAGTGTTGTGTCACTCTAAGCTTTTAAGTGTGAGTGCTGTGTATCTTGATTAAAGCTGTTAAGCACAATCAAGAGTTGTTTGAAGTGTGACTTCATAATTGTCTTTAATATTGATTAAAGGTAGTAATCACTGAGGTGATTGAGGGGGAGTGAGTAGGAACTCTGATCTTAGTGTAAGATTGAAATTGCATTGGGTAGGTATTAAGTGATAGGGTTAAACAGTTGGTTTAAGGTCTGAATTAATACTACTAATAGTGGATTTCCTCCCTGGCTTGGTAGCCCCCAGACGTAGGTCATGTTGGACCGAACTGGGTAAACAATTACTTGTGTTATTTACTGCACTTACATTTTAAGTTCTGCATAATTCTTGTCTGCGCAGAATTGGATGTCATAACAACCCTTGTGACATCGGAAGTCTGTTAACTAGAATTTCAACATGTTCAGAGGCCACAAAGAATCCTAAACATTCTAAGAAGATTGGCAAAGTTTGATATGCTGCAAGATACTGAAATAGACTCTGAGGGAGAAGTCATTCAGTGTCCATGTTAGTAGACTCTAAACCAGTTAGTGTTGAAGAAGCACTCAAGAAGAAAGTGTGGCTGAAGGCCATGAAAGAAGAACTTGAGGCTATAGAAAGAAACAATACTTGGGAGTTGGCCGAGATTCAAAAGGACAAGAAATCCATCAGCGTCGGATGGGTTTTCAAGGTGAAACTGAAGCCAGATGGATCAATTGCCAAACACAAAGCAAGGTTAGTAGCAAGAGGTTTTCTATAGAAACCTGGGTTAGACTACTTTGATGTGTTTGCTTCTTTAGTGAGACATGATACAATTAGATAGGTGATTGCGATAGCTGCTAACAGGAATTGACATCTAATGCATTTATATGTGAAATTTGCATTTCTGAATGGTCCATTGCAATAATAGGTATATGTGTCACAACCTTCTGGATTTATGAAAAAGAATCAGGAAGGGATGGTGTACTGGTTACATAAAGCGTTGTATGGACTGAGGCAAGCTCCTAGAGCTTAGAATCTGAAAATGGATTCATTTTTCAAGCTCCAAGGATTCAGAAAGTGTGAGATAGAGTATGGCGTTTATATTTAGCATACTTATGAAGGCAATATAATTATGTTGTGTCTCAATGTTGATGACATATTGCTAACAGGAAGTTGTTCAGATGAGATAATAAAGTTTAAGAATGTGTTGATGAGTGCGTTTGAGATGACTGATATGAGAAATATGGTATATTTTCTAGGGATGGAGATTTTGTACTATGAGAAGGGTATCATTTTGCATCAGCTGAAGTATGAACTTGAGCTTCTGAAGAGATTTGAACTGCTAAATTGTAAGGTTGTTGTACACATTCAAAAACAAATCACAAATTGGATTCTGATTATGAAGGTGATGATATAGATGCAACAACTTACAAGCAATTGGTTGACTCTCTGAGGTATTTGTGTAATACCAGACCTGGTATTTTCTATGTAGTTGGAATGGTTAGTAGGTTCATAAGTAAACCGAAGTGGTCTCATTATCAAACTGTTGTCAGGATTCTAAGGTATATTAAGGGGACTCTGAAGTATGGAATGTTGTTCTCTTTTGGTGAAAAAGATAATTCATAGGTGATGTGTTACTCAGACTCTGATTGATATGGAGACAGAGTTGATAAAATAAGTATTTCTGGATATTTGTTTAAGTATATAGGAGGTCCTATTTCTTGGTGTTCCAGGAAGCAATCAGTTGTTGTTTTGTCAACCTGTGAAGATGAATACACTGTAGATGTTGTGGCCGCATATCAAGTGGTTTGGCTTCTGAATTTATTGCAGGATCTGAAGATTAAGGTAAAGAAGCCTCTGAAGCTGATGATTGATAACAAGTCTGCAATCAATCTTGTCAAGAACCCAATGTTGCATTGAAGAAGCAAGCATATTGAGACTAAGTTTCCCTTTCTGAAGAATCTGGTTCAGAATGGAGTTCTAGAAGTTATGCATTGTAGTACTCAAAATCAACTTGCAGATGTGCTGACGAAAGCGATCAAGACTGATCAAATTTCTCCACTTGAGGGATGAAATTGGTGTTGTTAGTTTTGATTAGCTGAACATGAATTAAGGGATGGTGTTAGAAATAATTTGTATTCAGTAGTAATATTAGTTTTGTTAAGCGTAACCAAGCTAGTGTTGGTTAGCATTTTCGCATGTGTGACATTATTGTTTGTATATATAAACAAGTGTAGTTATCAATAGAGTATAATGCGTAACCATTTATTATAATCGTTTTGAAGAGTAGTAGAAATTTGTTATTTATTCTCTCTCTTTTATCTTTATCTTCTTCATATTGTGCACTAATATATTTGATAAAAAAAAAACTTATATGGTAACATCTAAAATCTAAAATATAAGAAATGTGTGAAAAAATCTCAAGATGTCATGACATAAGGATTTGAAGGCCGAGCAGGGTGATGTGGAACTATTAACTTCCAGTTCTAGTGATTCTACTAACTATAAGAATCAGAGTTTTCCTAATATCAGTTTGAAACACAAGAGGTATTGGTTTCTCATGGTAACAAGCAATTTCTATTCTAGGCTGATAGTATGAAAGGGGAGATAGATTAGAGTGGCAAAAGTGCAATTTAACAAAGCCAATTTTTTTAATTTGACAAGCTTATGAAGCAAGACTTGTTCATGTAAGTTGCTCATACTTACCATGAAACATGAGACGCACGTTGTTTTTGTTAGAGTTTTAATTAGTGTTTATATAGGATATTAAAAAAAAGATTTACATATAATTCTTTGTGTGATTTTTACTATTTTTTAATAAAATTGATAAATGCATAATTTTTTCTTAAGCATATGTAATTTCCTTCTATTTTCACTCTCTAAAATATTTAAGTATATTTGCTATATTTTTATTGAAAATTAATAAAAATCACATTTAAATTTTTTTCTATTCAAACTAGAATTGATTCCATATCTGGGTTGAAGACAAGTTGTGAAGGATTGGGCTTAAGCTAGGCCCAGCCATATATATTTTAAATTTTATATTAATTAATTTCTAAAAACATATTTAAAATTATTGATAAATTAATTTATTTATAAAAAATATAAAATAATAAATTATCCTAATCATCATTATTATTTTATTAAATATAATTTTTATATTTTAATCATTGTCACGTCTTTAAAAGTCAAAAATTATAAATTTAAGAGATAAAAAGCTGAATTTTAAAATAAAAGAATTAAAATTTAAAAAAAAATAAAATATGAGACCAAATATGCCTTTAAGAAGAAAAAAAATTATAGTAGATAAAATATTCGTTGATATATTGTATCAGTTTATGGATGATGTGGCTATGATGGATACTCGATCCACTGTTTCAAATTTTAAACTTTTACTTTTCTTTTATTTTTCTATGTTGGGTTGGGGTGTGTTACTATTTTGTCAATGCAAATTTACATGATTAAAATGCTCGATCAATCATAAATTAGTAAGAGCTTTTCTTAATAACGCATTATATAAGTTTTTACCATACCACGTGAATTTTTAAAAATGCCTCTTATTTTCAGAGATGCATGCATCTCTTACCTACTCAACAAAGGTCATTTTAAGAGACGCGCTATAAATTGGGTTATTTTTATTTTGGAGATGCATCTCCATAATATTTTAAGAAATATCTTATTTATTTACTACTTCAATAGAAATTCCAGAAATTCATCTTCAAAATTATGGCGGAATTATAAATTTTTCTATCACTTTTGCATGTCAGATATTTTTTCGAAGATGCATCTCCGGAAACATCTGATAAAAGAAGCATTTGCATTATCTCACAACAATTGTTGCCATAATTGATTTTCAATCAAACCCTTCATCAAAAAATCATTTATTTTCAATCCATTTTTCACTCCAAATCTCCATTATTTTGATCCATCACATCATAAGGAGCAAAAGAAGATAGAACTTCACGTAAAGATCATTCTTTTCTCTCTGTATTCCTCACTTCAGCAATAACGCTTATATGTTGTTATATTGAAATTATTTTCATTAAATATGGTGCACTCCGATGTTTTCCCAAAACAAGTTGTTTCTCCGGATGTCCAAGGTGTTGTCGTGAAGGCGGTAGATGTTGGCAACCAATTTAAAAACAAGCAAGAGTTTGAATCTTGTGATCAAATACTTCAATGGATTCGTATGGAGGCCTCTAAACTTATATTTGGTGTGGTTATCGGAAGGTCCGATAATGGTTTGGATAGAAGATGCGCTTTTGTGACAATGACATGCGAAAGAAGCAGGAAATATAGAACTTCTCTCCGAAACTTTAAAAGAGACGACACTAGTTCTAGGTGAGTGTCCATTCAAGGTCTGTGATTATATATTGGAAAACAAAAACTGGAGATTTAATGTGATATGTGGTTGCATAACCTTGATTTGTGTGAAAAATTAGTTGATCATTCTAGTGTGTGTCGACTCATGCCGGAAGAGAATGAATGCGTGGATGCACAATTGTGAAAATATATGGTCTCCCATGTGCCTGTGTTATTGCTAAAAAAAGTGAAACTTGGTGACCCAATAAAAATGGACGAGGTTTGCAATCATTGGAAGAGACTTAGGTTTGATGATGATGGTGTCATGAATGACGGTAAATCGAATATCTCTATTTTGACCTGATGGAAAGTGATACAAGAGAGATTTTTGAAAGTCGATGACAACATGAAACTCCACATCAAAGAACAATTGAGGAAGATTGTATATTTGGAAACTACCGATATGAAACCTTCCTTTCAACCGGTAAAAACAAAAGGTGCTCCGAAGAAAATGAAGCATACACTGAATGACAATTCGACTACACGATCTCCTTCATATTTTGAACATGTTAACAAAGTTTTTCCTGACTTACCAACTCCAAAATCTCAAAAAAGTGTTGTCAAAGGAGCTCACATTAGCAAACTACCTCCGTCACCGCCTCCGCCAAAGATTCCATTCATTGACGAGATTCCGATTTTTATGCACAAATATATCGAGCGGGTCGTCAATGTTGAGGGGCGGTAATTGCGGTTACCGATCCGTTTCGGCTTTACTCGGTAAAGGAGAAGATAGTCATACATTTATTCACCATCAACTTATCCAAGAGTTGAATACGCATAATGAATCATACACACGATTCTACGGAAAGAAAGAAAACTTCGACAACGTTTATGAGTATCTTGTTCCTTGCCTTAGCGGTCGGGCACCGGAGGCAAAATGGATGTGCTTCCCTGAAATGGGTCACCCAATATCATGTGTGTATGGTAGAGTATGTATTGATCTGACACGATACGATTTTCGGAAACCTTTTTCCACTGTGCATTGTCCCATCTCAAAATCCAAATGATCGTATTATGTGTATTGGATGACTTTCAAAGTCAAGTCATTTTGTTCAATTTTATATGAAATCGGGATGCCCTATACCACTTACATCATCGGAGTGGACAAATCATTCAACGACAAAAGTCGAGACTTGTCCGAATCATTTTAGAGAAAGGATGCAAGAGTTTGAGAAATTAAGCAACATTGAAAGAGAATCAAATGCACAAAAGTCCAAGGGGGTATCACCAATAGATTTAGTCGGCGACATATGTTTCAATTCATTTGAATTTCTTGTTTTACCAGACAAATAAGTATATGTAATTGTGTCTCAATACAAATGAAGTGTTATATATTCACCCTTTGTTCATATTTTGTCTTAATTCATTTTTTTTATCTTACACATAACAACGTTTGTGTTTTTTGTAAATGAAAAAACAAGTTATGTTATAGGTTCTGTTTTGAAACTGGTTCATGAGAAGTTCCATCTCCAGAACAAGATAATATGGTGCGGTCCCAAAGATATATCTCTCAAACCATCAAACCAGTCATTGAGTGATTCATATTGATATATGGCTTCTATAGATTAAGGTACTCTTATGTTATATTTCATATAAACTAAAAATGTCTCAAATGTCATAACTAAACATTGACTGGTATGTCGCAAATGTCTCGTTCTCCAGCTCTACACCCGGGCGCACATTCAAGCTCAACGATTTCACCTCCCTAAAAGATATCAAAGATGAAATCTATTATCTCCTACCTTATGGAGATAATCAGAAGATTGTGAAGCTCAAGTACCGCCACCGTCGATTGACAACGGATGGAAGATTGAGTTTAGCAAATTTGAGCTCAAGACACAAGCGGATGTAAGGGTTATGTGGAATACGTTTTTCCGTTTCGAAGCAAAAGTTCCGCTCGAGTTGAAAGCGACAATTTCAAGATCGATCGAAGATATTCAGAAGATGTTGAAGTGTCCACCTGGATATTGAAATATAATGTTGCATTTTATGTTGAACTCATCTATATAATCCTAATTTTATTTTATGAATCTTAATTCCAATTTGAAAAAACTTCTTATTTTTGGATCTGGTATTGATGTCTCTGACTCACGAAAATGTAAGTACGGTTCGGAGATGCATCTCCGAAATAAAATAAACAAAACAATAGGGTATCACTTAGAATAGTCGAAAATATATCTTTAAAATTAAGAGATATTTTGGAAAATTCGCATGGGGCGGTAAAAATTTATAAGGTGCGCTAAGAAATGCTCAATAAGTAAATTTATATTTATAAAAGTGATAGGTTGTGAAATGATAAAATATTGATTAAATATTATTTAATCCTTCTCATTTTAAGTCCATTTATAAAAAAAAATGTTTTAGATTCTTTTTATAATAATAATACATTATTTATTATTATTTTTACTTATTGTATTTTAACTTAACTAACTATTTCGTTTGGTATCATTAATAAGAATATTTTAGTAAATATATTATTATTATATTGATACAATTAATCATTTTTTAAAAGTTTACAAAATTTAAAGAAGTCAATTAAAATTAGACGAAAGAATATATATATATATATATATATATATATATATATATATATATATATATATATATATATATATATATATATATATATATATAATATATATATATATATATTGTGTACTTGTAAGACGATGGGAAATCATTTAAAACACTACGATCCATTGGATTATTACCAGGTATGTTGTCTTTAATTATGTTATTTACATTGGATGTCATTTTTTGATTTTTTTTTAAATAATTATGTTTTTTTATAACCACATTTTTTTAAAAAAAAAAGTAATTATGTTTCAAATAAAAAAAAACGCTTTAAGAGAATGTGGCATTGTTTGCGGCACATGCATTCATCTTTTGATCTAAGGCGTTATAGGTGGCGCATGCGTCATAGTGAGTGGTTACTATGTTGTTTTGATTTTTTTTAATTATTTTAATAATAAAATAATATTAAATATAATGTTTAATAAAAATTAATTATAATATTATTCTTTCAATTAGAATTACACAACGATTGGATAAAAATTTAATGATCTGCTCGATATAACGTCCATCGATTCCACACCTCGGTGCATTCGCTTGTCTTCGAGGTCTCCCACGATTTCCTTGAGGTGTTTGGGATCTCCTAGTATTCACCCGAGTCAAAGGTGGTTGGTGCGAAGTTCCTGGAATATTAGTGTTATTTAACAAATCTTCGATCATATCTCCTTAGTAGTCGGCGTTGTCGTAGTTGAGTTTGGTTGTCATGTTGTCGTAGTTGGGTCGTGTTGGTTGGGTTACATGGGGTGTGTTGGTTAGTTAAAATGGAACATTTAATCATTTTGGAAACAAATCAATGGTTCTTGTGGTGTTTGAAAGGCATGTGTTGGTTTAGTGATTTGGCTATATGATGTTTTGGCGCTTTGGTGGTGTGATGTTTGGATGCACATTGGTTATGTGCTATGGTGGGATGGGGTGGAATAATATGCCTCGTCGAGACTATAGTAAGATGTGGTGGCGGCATATGATTGTTGGTGGTATGAGTCATGCTCTCTATTTTGTGCTTGGGTGTGTGGCAGGAATTGGTTGCGGGGTTAGGTGTATGTGGGTTTGTTATCATGTTTGGTTTGTTGTTTAGTGTATATGGTATGGTAATGTTGTAAGGTTGGTTGTGGGGTTTGAGCGGGTTGAAAATGTTGTTAGGTTTGGTAATGTTATGGGGTTGGTTGTTGGGCGGGGGTTGGTTGTTGGGCGTATGATGACAAAACTCGTTGGTGTGGGTCGATCAAATACCTCAGGTCTGACACAAACTATGTCGTTGTAACCGACATATACCAATTTATATAATTCTGATTTGGTCTAGCATTCTGCATGGTAGGTTCATTTATGATTTGTTAACATCGCTGCTTCCATTAACAACACTCCTCCCTAACAGACTCTCTCCAATCAAAATAATTCCATTAGGCATCGACTCTTAGTTGATGCCATTGTTCCAAACACGCCGGGGGTCTGAGGTTTGTTGTTGCATGCCGAACTACAGTTTGAAACTGTCACTTCGGTGTATCTCCGCAATAGTGAACCTGATGATTGGTGTTCTTGTTGTCTAAATTGCATCATCCCCGGGGTTAACCTCATGGTTAAGACCCAGATACGGCCTCTAGATAAACTGTATAGGTAAAATACATTATTAGAAGATTTGTAAATTGGAAATATCAAAACTAAATTAACGAGATTATGAGTTGTTTAGTTGTAACACATCGTCTGATCCAAGGTGATCTATAAGATTTCGATAGACTATTATAACGTGTTTGGAACAATTGTTGTAGTTCATCCCTAGAACATACCACCTAAACCGAAAAGAGTGAAAATAAATTATTTACAGTTAGTTGTAGTATAAAGTAAGCAAGTGAAAATAATGAGATAAACTTACTTTGTTGCGTAAGGGAATGTGAATTTGTTCTCGTTGATAGAGGCGAGTGACGACATTCTCGACCAATCTCATGCTTGGAGCAAAAAAAGCACAAGAATAAAACTAGAAGTACCCTTTTGTACGTTTTTATACAAAGAAATATATAGATGGGACAAAACAGTTGAACCTAACTATATCTTCCTATTTTATTTATGTTTCTTAACAAAGGAAAATACATAATATTTAATGTATTACCAGTAGTTTCGGGAACTAAAAAATTACAAAATAGTAACATAATATAACACCGAGTTTTAATTATTTTTTCATCCTCGGTCATTCTTTGATTAATATTATATTTAAATAGTGTTGTTTAAGACACTTTAGATTAATACCTTGACCCCTTGTTGTGTCTTCAAACAACGGACACCCAAAAGTTGTTTGCATATTGCGTTATCTTGGTTAACCATACCATTAACAGCCCTACCTTCGATAGGTAGACCTGACAACATGTACATATCCTCTAGTGTGACGATACATTCACCGAACAAAAGGTGAAATGTGTGTGTCTCGAGTCTACATTCTTCTACCAAAGTGAGGAAAAATTTGTAATCAACAGAGTATGAGACTATATTGAGTAAATGACCCAAAGCGGATGCTCATAAATATTGTTCTATCAATTTGTCGTGTGGGACATATTCATGTACAAGACAACGAAATACCTTTGGATCCTAACAAAAAATAATTAAGGAAAATAATTAAGGAAATCTCTTAGTAATACATTCGAAATAATGACTTACAAACCCCACAATGTTATTGATAGTCCCTCTATGTGTCTCACCTATGGTTAATAGAGCCATATTTTGTAATGCTTATGTGTGTTTGTTACTGATCAAATATGTTTGTTGATTTTTTTGATGGAAATATGTTGAGATATAGCCATATTTATAGAGAATGAAACCATTCACGTGAAAGTTTTTTCATGCAACCTACCACTAATGTGCCATAGCCTATGGCACGTGGGCTTACTTTTCTACACATGCACCAGTCAAAGTGGTATGTCCTAGGGCCATGTATGTAGTGTAGTGTGGCGGACTTGCAGGCTAGTGAGGCTAGACTCAGGTTGGTATGCATGTAATGTAGCAGAACACATGACAAGCCACATGCAATGACGCCTTTGTGAAGAGCATAAGACATCAAAATGGCTGATTCACCACAATACCAGATCAATACTCACATCAATGCCGAGACATTTGAATATGACTTATTCAGTTTTAGTTTCCGTAATACCAATGTTACATGATTTACAATAAATACACGATCAAAATTTTCACATTTGAAAGCGAGAATAGAAAAGAAGTTGCAGTGTGGTCCAGTGTTGCAATTTTGGAGACCCTGCCGGCATATACCCCCAAACTGGACTTGTGTTAGTGGAAATAGAATATTCCACTGACTTTTCTAGGTGTATGTGTCATACCCCAATTTTGTCCGACCATTTGTGGTTTACCCATGAGATCTCTTTGTTTCAAAGACCCATTTGCATAAGTGTGTTCATAATCTAAAATGTGGTTTGAATCTTTTTACATTACTAATCCAAAACCTATTTTTTTAGTAAGTATTAAGAGCCATGTTATTATTTCTATGATCACTGTTTACTAGTCCATTTACACATCCCAAATATTTATACCAGGTTCTAAGTTCTTCATAGGTGCCCAAATTAAATTTGCATTTTTTTGAGGCATGTATGTGTTTGTTTTTAAATTAAAGTACCATATTTAGATTTATGTGTTGAAATTAGAATATGTGTTGTTTTTTTAAAAATTGAAAGTTCCATATTTAGATTTTTGTGTTTAAATTAGAATATATGTTGTTCTTTTAAAATTAAAAGTCCCGTATTTAGATTTTTGTGTTTAAATTAGAATATGTGTTGTTTTTAAATTAAAAGTTCCATATTTAGATTTTTGTGTTTAAAATTAGAATTGTGTTGTTTTTAAATTAAATCACTATATTTAGTTTCTTTGTACCTAAGTTAGAATTATGTTGTTTTTAGATTAAGTCATTATACTTAAGTTAAAAATGTGTTGTTTTTAAAAAAAGTTGAAATTGATTAGCATAAATAAATATTGAGTTAAATTTTGAAAGCTTAAAAGGTAATTACATAATTAAAATTTAATTCAATAAGTTCCAAATAATCCAAACACACATTTTGTCTAAAAAAACTAAACTAAGTAATTACAGTGAAAAAATTGCTACAGATGGAAACAGGTTCCTAATAATCAAAAACCAAGTAGCTAGGTTGAAAACTCCCAAGACCAGCGCGCCTCCAAGTGTGCTTTCGTACAACCACTTTTCCATTCCATCAAAGTCTCTTTAGAGTTGTAATCTGCAGAGAACAAAAACAGCTTATTTAAAAAGCACTTTTCAAAAGCACTTAGAGAACTGAAAAACAACTAAAAAATTACTCTGATTAAAACTTTATCCATAAGGTTAACCTAAACATCCAAAAAACACTTTTGACATTAGCTTAAAACAGAACAAACCAAATCCCACATAATCTGGGATGAGAAATTCAAAAAGGAAGGAGTTTCTTAAAGACTTGATTTGGTCTTCATAAACGATTCAAGGGAGGTTAACAGGGCAAATACACAGTAAAGAGATTTTTCTAAGAAAAAAAGAAGAAGAACATAACAACAACAATAGCGGACGACAACAGCATATGCGCAGCAGGAGATTTCTTCAAAAATCCCTAGAACACACATCAAGAACAACATAACAATATTTCATAAAAAAACCTAAAGAAACCACACAGAAGATAGAAAAGCGATATGTTTTTTTTTAAACCTAGAAGAACACAGCAGGATCCTTTTCTTAAAAACACAAACACTTCCTTATAACCACTGCGATCAAAGAAGCGGATGAGGCGGAGCTAGTAACGAAGAGAAACAAAGCAGAAATGAGAGGGAAGCTAAACTTATCTTTAGTCGTCGGAAAGCACGTCACCGAACGAATTTTGGTCAGGTAGATTTCTTCACGCCTTGACCAATCAAATGCACTTTTGTATTCTCCTGTTTACGCTGATTGAAACCCCTAACGTCTTGGTTTGAAATGACGCTCCATCACCACCTAATTTAGGGTTTTTACTTTAGGGTTTTTGATCGATACGCCTCTTAGTCCGCTCACGCCTTGTCGATTTATGCTAAATCCTTGGTCTAATCGCTCTGAGCTAGCTTGGTTGATATTATTATTTGATCTAGGGTTCGGTTTGGGACCCCGTTTCGTGCATTTGAGATGAGTAATGAGGAATCTGAGTTTGGATTCGTACTTAGGAGAGTGTTTTAGTGGGGAAGGTGGAATTTTGGTTTTGTTCGCCGGAGTAGAGGGGCGGCGCCGCCGTGAACGGCCGCCCTCCACCTTCTTCTCAGGCAGATAGGTTGGAGTGAGAAGAGAGTGTGTTTGCAGAGATTTACGAGGATTTAAAGGAAGAGAGAGAAACTTTTATGGAAATGAGTTGTGTTGGCCCAACATTTGTGTTAAGTATTGTTTTCTAGGTCCGATGTGGTGGTGACAAGTGTCCCCATCTTTGAGACACTTGTCACCGTTTATGTAACTCCTTCCATTTGTCCCGTGTGGGATATTCCACCATACTACCATGTTCCCATGATTGAGGCCGCTGGATTTGGTTGACCAAGTCATATCAAAGTGATCTGACGGTCCCAGATCGAAGCCTTGAGTCAACGAAGGTTGACTAGGTCTCAGATGGGCTCTCCCTCATTGTAGGCTTTTGATTCTGGGCTTTGCATTTTTGGCTTTCTGCACCCATGTTTTTGTACGTAGGGGCACCGTTGGTCTGCTAGGCCCATTTTATGTTTTTGTTCCTATTTTGGTTATGATTAGCAATTAATTAGATAAATGTAGGTTAGTTACCTAATTAGAAATTTATTTATTTAATGCCTCATTTAATTGATATATTTAATTTTATTAACCCCCTTGCTTCATTTATTAATATTATTTAATTATTTGATTTATTGTTTATATGGGATTTGTTTAGCTTTTATCTTGCACTTGCTTGATTTAATTTAGTTGGATAAATCTTATACTCATGTCCTATTTTCCTAACGGTGTCCACCCGTCAATCATTTCAAACATTTATTGAATCATTCGAAATAAAATAATTCTCGATTCAAAGTCGAGCCCATTTTCAAAACACCTTTGTAAGTCGATCGCTTGTAAAAGCATCGCCATCAACCTCACATGGCTTACTCTTGGGCCTTGAGACCTATTCGGTTTTAATTAATCGATTAAATGGATTATTCACCAAATAAATTCAATTCATTCACAAGAATGCAAATTTTAAAACCTCGATCCGACATTGAAAGTTAAATTAAAATACTTAATCACATTTAAAACAACACTCCATTTGAAAATGAAAAAAGGGGGATGGTTTTGAGTTTTCAACTCCTCTCCTCGATTATTTGAATACGAGTTTTCTTACTCGGTTAGTCAAATGGTCGTCATTTCTAATCCATTTAAGCACAACCAAGTCAAATCCTTTTATAACAACGAACCAAAAGGGAGATAACTTTGAGTCTTCAATTTTTTCTCCATGACTATTTGAATACAAGTTCTCTTACTTGGTTAGTCAAATAATTGTCGTTCCTATACCAACTTCCAAACTCTGATTAAATCGAAATATTTTTCACAATAAGCTAAATGAAAAGGGAGTTGACTTTGAGTTTTTAATTTCACTCCTCAGTTGTTTGAACAAGAGTTGTCTCACTCGGTCAGTCGAACAATTGTCATTTTTACAAACATACAACTTAATCAAATCATTTTCATAACAAACTGTACGAAAAGGGAGATGATCTTGAGTTTTTAATTCCTCTTCTCAAATGCTTGGATATGAGTAATCTTACTCAGCCATTCAAGTACTTGTCGTTTATTCCAAAAAAACATTAACCATATACAACCTTATTTTCATGAATATTCAGATGAAACAGAAAGCGGTCTAGAGTCTTCTATTCTCTTTCCCGATTATTAGGACACGAGTTGTCTTACTCGATTATCCGAGTATTCATCATCCGTTCAAAACACTTTAAATATTATCAAATCCTGTCTATAATTAAGGATGAAAAAGAAAGTGGTCTAGAGTCTTTTACTCCCTTTCCCGACTCTTAGGATACGAGTGGTCTTACTCGACTATCCGAGTAATCATCATCCAACCAAAAATATCCCAACCAATCAAAACATCCAACATATCAACTCAATTTGTCACCCCCGTGCGACTGAAACTCTTTTAAAAAAACACTATTTAATCCTTTCTAATGCGCATAACAAACCAATGCTTAAGCTTCCGCCGAGAGTAGACAAGCCAACGTTTAGCCTTTAGGATGCGATCCAAACAGTTGTTCATTAAAAAACACCAACCAACCGTAGTTCCCCGAACTACGAATGCTCTGATTTCCTTATTACACCATAAGGATACGTAGGCCGGAGATTGCTGTATCTTCGCGAGCACACTAATAAAAAACCTCCTTTTTCTCCTTTCTGAGGTTCCCATCAATTTCTATTTACAATATATTTATAACTCGAAGATAACAAACAAACATAAATTAACACTCGAAACGCACATTAGAACTAAAAGGTTCCCGTTGAATACAACGGACGTAAGGGGTGCTAATACCTTCCCCTTACGTAATCCACTCCCGAACCCGAATATGGTTGCGACGACCATTATTCCATTTCCTTAAGGTTTTATCAATATCTCCCTATCCCTTCATTGGGATAAATAAAGTTCGGTGGCGACTCTGTTCGAACGTAATTTTTTTCGCGACCATCGCGAGGAATCGTATATTTCGAGATGCGACAGATGGTGACTCTGCTGGCGAAAAAGCTCATAGCACAAGAGAGTGAAGACTAATTTAGTTCAGTTTCTGCATTGTGTGTTAATCTTGTTTATTTATTTGTTATTTTTTTTATTCTGCTATTATTATTCTGTCATAATTATTATATTGTGATTTATTGACTATGTCTTATTGGGGGTTCTCTGGTTGGTGATACTTTGTGAGATAGGCTCTCCACTCGAGTCTGAGAAAAACCATAAGATTAAGTTGGTGGTTGCGTAGTGGGCGCCCACAAGGAGTCTTCCTTGTTGGGAAGATACGAAGACCCCGCCTAGAGGAGATTCTCTTGAAATATTATTGCCCGACGAGTTTTCGTCACGACGATAGTATTCTCAAGTTGGATCAATGACTCTAGGGACCTTTTAACCCATTATATCTGGTGGTTATGTAGTATTTACCTGAAAAGTCCCAGACTTATTGGATTAGTACGAAAGCCCCAATCAGATGAGATCCCTTGGGCGTATTACTACCTTACAGTGGTATTCCCAACCTCAATCTATGACTCTGAGAACCTTATTAGAACCTTGGACTCGAGAGTTGTGTAGTATGGGCCCACTAGGAGTTTTCCTTTTTGGGACCATACGAAGGCCTCACCCAGATGAAACTTTGTTTGGGGATGTTATTTGCAGATGAGTTTTCATCATGACAATAACTTTCCTAGATATTGATTGATGACTTTGGGAACCTCTTACCTTTAGCATTCTACCAAAAGGGTTTTGTTTAGTAACCAAGAGTACCCACTCGCATGACCTATATATCAACCTACATGTGACACGCATAATATCATTCATAGCATAGCATTCCTATTATTTTATTTCCAAGGAATCTGAGTATCATGAGTTGCAAGAATTCAAGAAACATGGAATCAAGCAAAAGAAACATTTACTCCTTCAAGTTCAAGGATCCCGATCTGAAGAATTTACGTAACTTGGTCTCTCAGATGCACCCTGTATACAGAATCAACTTTGGAAAGAATTATGGAAATTTGCTCAGCATCCTCAATCAACAAGTGGACCATACAACCTTGATCACTTTAGCCCAATTTTATGACTTACCTTTACGATTCTTCACATTCCAAGACTTCCAGCTAGCACCAACGTTGGAAGAATTCGAGCGTCTTGTTAGGATCCCTATGAAGGACAAGTCACTATTTGAAGGGACAGATGAATCTTTGCCCCTTGAGGTCATTGCTAGTGCGCTTCACATGGATGAAAAGGAAGCAAAAGACAACTTAGAGACCAAAGGGAATACCAAAGGGTTTTCACTAAGTTTTCTTTTGGAAAGAGCTCATACCCTGTTGAAGGCAGAAAGTTGGGATGCTTGTTACTCTGCTATTGCATTGGCTATCTATGGCATCGTCTTGTTCCCTAATATGGATGGTTTCGTAGACATGACTGCCATTTGTGTTTTCCTTACTAGTAACCCAGTACCCACTTTGTTAGCCGATGTCTATTATCACATAAGTCATAGGTATACTAAGAAGAAGGGATTGATTGCTTGTTGTGCTCCTTTATTGTATCAGTGGTTTCTAGAACATCTTCCGAAGACAGGTGCTTGGGTTGAACAGACAGATATTAGTTGGCCTCAGAGATTGGGATCACTCCGATCTGAAGATCTCTCTTGGTACTCCAAAGAATATATCAACGCAGACATCATATTCAGTTGTGGAGATTTCCCAAATCTACCGCTCATTGAAACTCAAGGATGTGTAAATGCTAACCCAGTTCTATCTCTCAGACAACTTGGCTACCCAATGGAAGGCCCTCCAGAGGCAAATTCTTTGGAAGCTTTCTTGTTACTTGACTTTGGGGTTGAGAATCCTAGCTTATTCCAGCGAATCAAAGAAGCTTGGAAAAATGTCAATCGAAAAGGAAAAGCTGAGTTAGGGAGAGCAAATGTGATTACAAAAGAACCATATTTTCAGTGGGTAAAGGAGAGGGTGCAGATAATTAAAATGCCATTCGTCATTCGGACACCTATACCTCTTCCTAAACCTAAGCTCACCCATATCCCTATTGAAGAAATGGAGGAACTCAAGACCACCATGGTAAAGCTAGAAAAAGAGAATGAAGAGCTGCAGACAAAACTCCAACAAACCATCAATGAGAAGAACAATATGAAGTGGGAGCTCGAGAGAAAAGAGGCACAACTTCAAGCCCACGTGGAAAAGTTCAACAAGGAGGAGCATAAGATAAAGAAGATCAAAGTGGAATTAGAACAGGCTGATCATTGTTTGGATACTCTTAAAGGTCAACTACAACATGCTCAGAAAGAATGTCAAGACAATGAGCGTTGGTGGCATCTAGCCACAAAGGAGAACAAGACAATAAGGGATACACTTGGGGCTCAGATAAAAGAACTTACAAATTCTGTTCATCAGGCAAAAGCAGAAGTAGATCAGGAGCGCCGACTCAAGAAAATAGCCATTGAAGCTTCTAGGGTGTCACCCATGGTATGGGAGGAAAAGTGTCGAGAAGTAAGAGATGCCAGGGAGTCTGTAAGCTATTGGAAGAACCAGCTAGAGTCATTACGCCAAGACTGCTCCATATGGTTGAAAGAGAGAGACTATCTGATCGAAGATTATGAATCCTTTAAGAAGACCATAGACTTCTTACAAGGGGACATGGATAAGTTTTGTGCAAAACTCGATGGGCTAGTAGGATTCTGTAATTGGGCAGCTAAAGAATTGCCATGAAGGTTGAGAGACGCAATCGAAGAGTTGAAATAATATAGCACTCCTCCAACCATAATCAATTTCGTTCTGCTCTGTAAAGGGTTGTTGAAGAGATTCAATGAGGAACTAGAAGAGCTTCAGGCCAGAAAGCCAGCTGTTTAATTTGCTTATGTCTTGAATTTTGTTCCTTTAACAAATGTACTTTTGAACTATGACTTTTTGGACCTCTATGTTATGTATTGGAATGAATGACGTTTAAAAATTACTCCATTATTGCTATTATAAGTATTTTTTTGTTTCTTCGAATTACTAACAACTAATGAAACTCGAATGACTCCCTGGAAATAAAATATGCATAACATTTGCATCTTCATTATGCATCACACTTCATGAAAATCAAAAAAAACTTACCCAACCTTTTTACCCTTTATCCAGCCACACTGACTAATCAACACCGGTACGAGACGCGAAGCAAATATAAGATGACATTAGAGCAAGTGGAGGCCAACCAGGTTACCATGAGGACAGACATCAATACAATCTAGGAGAAGATGGATCAGCTGTTGGAGACAATGCTTGCAATCGCTCAGAGAGAGAGAGGAGCGAGGAGGAAGAAGCTAGGGCAAGAAAGAATGATGGCGCACCAGGTCCAAATCTCCAAGACGAAAGTTACGTCCCCACCAAGAAGAGATTGGTTCAGATACCAGTAGGAGGCAAAGGAGATGGAGACCGTGCAGAACCTTCTGATACGGCTACTCATCATGGATCCGAAATTGGAGATGACCAGTATGATGCATTCTATATGCCTGATCAACCAAAGCCTAAGTTACTTTCAGATCCCGCTGCAGATAGGCTCTGTGCCCTGGAAAAGAAAATCAAAGCCATAGAAGGAAACAACATCTTCGGTGCTTCTGCCATGAACATGAATTTGGTATCGAATTTAGTCATCCCGGCTAAATTTAAAACCCCCGATTTCGAGAAATACAAAGGACAGACTTGTCCAAGAAGTCACCTGGTGATGTACTTCAGGAAAATGGCTGCTCATACCGAAAATGACAAACTACTTGTACACTGTTTCCAAGACAGTTTGAGTGGATCATCTCTGAGATGGTATATGAGTTTAGAACAGGGGCGAATTCAAAGTTGGGAGGATTTGGCTGACGCATTTCTCCGTCAGTACAAATACAACTTAGATATGGCACCCAACCGAATGCAGTTGCAAGGGATGGCTATGAAGGAGAGTGAGTCATTCAAAGAATACGCCCAGCGGTGGAGAGAATTGGCTGCTCAGGTAGAGCCACCATTGTCTGAGAAGGAAATGACCGGGATATTTGTGGACACCTTGAAGGACCCATTCTTTGATCGATTAGTAAGTAGTGCAGCATCTGACTTCGCACATCTCGTCACGATTGGAGACCGCATAGAGAAGGGGTTGATGGATTGAAAGATTCCTGGAGCAGTGACAACATCTAGCGCACCAAAGAAATATTCTGGAGGCTTCCCAAGGAAAAGAGAAGGTGAAACAAATGCCACATCCAGGAACTATAAAGGGAAGCAACAAGCTTCATATGGTCAAGTCACCGCCGTGGTACCTATACCCTATCAACAACCGATGCAGCAACAACAAATGTATCAACCACAACATCATCAACATCATCATCAGCAAAATACCGCACCACCAAGACAGTTCAACCAAGACCTCCAAGGAGACAACTTGATCCTCTACCAGTACCCTATAGTCAGATATTCCCATATCTGCAAAAGGAGGGCCTCCTAACATTGAGGGAGTTGAAACCAGCTGTTTTTCCGTATCCACCTTGATACGACGCTAATTCCTATTGTGAATTTCACATGGGAGCACCTGGTCATACTTTGGAAAACTGTTTCGCATTTCAGAATCGAGTACAAGACTTGATCGAAGCCAAGGCCGTTTCTTTCACTCCAAGACGCCCGAACATGAATACCAACCCTATGTCGACGCATAAGGATGCTTCCGTCAGTGCCATTGAGGAGAGTGATGAAGGCAAACTGATCTGTAAGGTTGAAGAGATTCAAACCCCTATCACCATGATAGGAGCACAATTGCTGAAGAGTGGTCTGATCCTGGAAGAACTGGTTGAGGAAGAGAATAATGAAGAGTTGAGGAGTTTTATACAACAAATGCTGGATCGAGGCGAGTTACAGATAACTTACCGTGTCAAGAGCAAGCGTTAGGAAGAGATAGCCGTGGTAGATATTCCCTATGATAAGGTCAAAGTAGAAATACCTATAAGCCCGTTGGTGATAGAGTTCCCAGCACCATTCGAATATAAAGATGAGAAGGCAGTCCCATGGATATATCAGCCCAGAGCTTTTAAGCAGGGGCAGGAAGATAAACCTTTAATGATTAACGAACCAAATGTCACTTCAATTGTGGGGCCAGTAGGAATGACGCGCAGTGGCCGGGTGTTCGCACCAAGAACTGCTGATACTTCTGAAAGAGCTAAAGGGAAGGAGGCCGCTGTCTAGATCCCCATCCCTAATCAGGGGATGCAAGACATGCACCTATCTCCTAAAACTGGTGTCACTCGTGAGGAGGCTGAGGAGTTTTTGAGAATAATCAAGAAAAGCGATTACAAGGTGGTGGACCAGCTAAACCAAACACCTTCCAAAATTTCCATGTTATCTCTCCTACTTAACTCAGAAGCACACGGGAATCCGCTATTGAAAGTATTGAGCGTCGCTCATATCACCAAGGACATAACAATATAACAGTTTGATGACGTGATAGCTTGTGTGACTACTTGGAATTTCTTGGGTTTTAATGATGACGAACTACCGATTGAAGGAAAGAACCATAACAAGGCTCTCCACATCTCTTTGAAATGCATGGATACTATACTGTCAAGAGTGTTGGTAGACACAGGTTCCTCATTGAACGTCATGCCAAAGACAACTTTGATAAAATTGCCAGTGGAAGGGATAAGTATGAAGCCCATCACCCTAATCGTAAAAGCATTTGATGGCTCAAGGCGAGCAGTGATAGGAGAGGTTGACTTACCAACCAAGATAGGTCCAACTATTTTTAATATCACATTCCAGGTCATGGATATACATCCTGGTTATAGTTGCCTACTTGGGAGACCCTGGATTCACTCCGCAGGTGTTGTCACCTTCACTCTGCACCAAAAACTAAAATCCATCACAAATGACAAGATGATTGTGGTTGGAGGAGAAGAAGATATCTTGGTTAGTCACTTGACATCTTTCCGATATATCGAGGTGGATGGTGAAATCACTGAGACACCATTCCAATCCCTGGAAGTGGTAAACATGATGGTCGTTCAACAGACCTTGGAGGTCCCGAAATCCGGACCATCCATGGCCTCATGGCAAGGAGCTAAAGCTGTTATGGGAAGTGAAGATGCTCAAGACTGGGGAAAAGTGGTGGAAGTGAAAGAGAAGCGAGACAAGTTTGGCCTGGGGTACGACCCATCATCAGACAAAGCCGGTAACCAACCTGACAAAGAAAAGATTCCATCTGTGGAGAAAACGTTCACCAGTGCTGGCCACATCTTTGGCAAGCAGGTGGCAATGATCAGTGAAGAAGACTGCAAGAAGGGGGTGTCCAGTTGGATGCGTCAAGCCGCTCCTAATGAAGAACTAACAAACTGGAAGGTTGTGGAGGTTCCCCAAATATTTCAAAAGTAATTTTATCATTTTTAGACAAAACCATGTGCTCTGCCCAAGGCACAGTGGCATGTTTTAGGGCCTCCTTTATCTTTTTAAAGAGTTTTTATCATTAATGAAATGACGTTTTGCATTCAAATTTTTGTTCCTTTTCTTTCGTTTTGATCTATTTACGAAAATGGCAATCAATTTTTATGCACGCACTTTCTAAATAAACTGCATAAATCATAACATGCAGAAACACCACCGAGACCATTGATAACGACATTGCTATGGTCCAACATGACTTTGATTTTCCAATCTACCAAGCTAAAGGCGAAGTAGGGGAAGATTGCGAACTCCCTGAAGAGTTGGCCAAATTAATCAAACAAGAAGAAAAGGTCATTCAACCACACCAGGAAGACGTTGAAGTTATCAATCTGGGAACAGAAAAAGATAAGAGAGAAGTAAGGGTAGGCGATGCGCTTCAAGATACAGTGAAGACAAGACTGATAGAGCTCCTCCACGAATATGACGACGTGTTTGCTTGGTCATACCAAGACATGCCCGGATTAGACACTGACATCGTGACCCACAAGCTTCCCCTTAAAGAAGAATGCCCTGCCGTCAAACAAAAGCTAAGAAGAACTCGACCAGATATGGCTCTCAAGATCAGAGAATAGGTGAGAAAGCAGTTTGACGCTGGTTTCCTGGAAGTCACTAAATACCCACAATGGGTTGCCAACATTGTACCAGTGCCGAAGAAAGATGGAAAAGTCCGCATGTGCGTAGACTACCGAGACTTAAACAGAGCCAGTCCCAAAGACGATTTCCCATTACCTCACATTGATGAACTGGTGGATAACACAACTCAATTCTCCGTGTTTTCCTTCATGGATGGTTTCTCAGGATACAATCAAATTAAAATGGATCCCGAAGACATGGAGAAGACCATGTTCATTACTCCTTGGGGCACCTTTTATTACAAAGTAATGCCGTTTGGTTTAAAAATCGCTGGGGCAACATATCAACGTGCCATGGTGACTCTCTTTCACGACATGATTCATGAAGAGATTGAGGTGTATGTCGATGACATGATTGCCAAATCCCAGACAAAAGAAGAGCACATCACCAACCTGGAGAAACTATTCACTCGTTTGAGGAAGTTTAGGTTGAGACTTAATCCTAATAAATGCACATTTGGGATTCGATCTGGTAAGCTTTTAGGCTTTATTGTAAGCCAAAAGAGAGTTGAAGTAGATCCTAACAAGGTTCGAGCCATTCAGAACATGCCTGCACCAAAGACTGAGAAGGAGGTTCGTGGTTTCTTAGGGAGACTAAATTACATCGCCAGGTTTATTTCTCACCTTACTGCGACATGCAAACCAATATTCAAGCTTCTGAGGAAGAATCAAGGCGTGGAGTGGAATGAGGACTGTCAGATAGCCTTTGACAAAATCAAAGAATATTTGCAAGAGCCACCGATTCTAATGCCCCCTGCCGAAGGAAGACCTCTCATCATGTATCTAACTGTGCTCGATGAATCCATGGGTTGTGTATTGGGACAACAAGATGAGACTGGTAGAAAAGAGCATGCCATCTATTATCTGAGCAAGAAATTTAATGATTGTGAGACCAGATATTCATTACTCGAGAAGACTTGTTGTGCACTCACATGGGCTGCTAAGCGTCTCAGGCAGTACATGCTAACTCACACAACTTGGATGGTATCTAAAATGGATCCCATCAAGTACATATTCGAGAAACCAGCTCTCACTGGTAGGATTGCTCGATGGCAGATGTTGTTGTCAGAATATGATATCCAATATGTTACACAAAAAGCGATCAAGGGAAGCATACTAGCAGACCATCTTGCTCACCAACCACTGGAGGATTACCAATCTTTGAAGTTTGACTTTCCAGATGAGGACATCATGGCTGTTAAGGATGTTGAAGACTCCGAACTAGAGGAAAGCCTCGAGCCAAGAGCAGGTTGGGCGCTCATGTTTGATGGTGGCTCAAATGCAATAGGCCATGGAATTGGGGCAGTGCTAATGTCTCCCAAGAATTTCCATCTACCATTCACTGCAAAGCTCTATTTTACCTGCACAAACAACATGGCCGAGTATGAAGCTTGCATACTAGGGTTGGAAGAAGCCATTGAGTTGAAGATCAAGATACTAGAAGTATTCGGGGACTCCACTTTAGTCATACATCAGATCAGAGGCGATTGGGAAACAAGACATGCTAACTTAATTCCATACCGGGATTATGTGCTGAAGTTACTCCCAAAGTTTGACGAAATCACTTTCTCTCATATTCCTAGAGAAGAGAATCAGATGGCAGATGCCTTAGCAACTCTGGCCTCCATGTACAAATTAATATGGCCCAACCATCAGCCTCATATTCAGATTAGGCGTTTTGACGAACCTGCTCATTGCCTGACAACAACAGAAGAGCCAGATGGTAAACCCTGGTTCTTTGATATCAAACAGTATCTGGAGAAGAGAGAGTATCCGGCAGGGGCTTCCAGCCTTGATAAAAGGACTCTCCGGAGGTTGGCATCAAAGTTCCTCTTGAATGGAGAAGTATTGTACAAGCAAAACTATGACATGGTTTTGTTAAGGTGTGTGGACAAACACGAAGCAGATCAGCTTATGAGGGATATACACGAAGGTTCTTTCGGTACGCACGCCAATGGGCATGCTATGGCCAAGAAAATTCTAAGGGCGGGTTACTACTAGTTGACGATGGAAACCGACTGTTACCATTACACCAGAGCATGCCACAAGTGCCAAATCTATGCTGACAAAATACATGTACCGCCTACCCTGCTGAATGTCATAGCATTACCTTGGCCTTTCTCTATGTGGGGCATCGACATGATTGAAATGATAGAACCCAAAGCGTCAAATGGACACAGATTTATCTTGGTGGCCATAGATTATTTTACCAAATGGGTGGAAGCCGCGTTTTATGCGAATGTCACAAAGCACGTAGTCACCCGTTTCTTGAAAAATAACATCATATGTCGATATGGTATTCCCAACAAAATCATCACTGATAATGGGTCCAATCTCAACAACAAGACCATGGATGAGTTATGCGCAACATTCAAGATCGAGCACCACAACTCATCACCCTATCGACCTAAGATGAATGGGGCTGTTGAAGCTGCAAATAAAAATATCAAGAAAATCATCCAAAAGATGGTTGTTACGTACAAGGATTGGCTCGAGATGTTACCTTTTGCGTTACATGGCTATCGCACGTCGATACAAACTTCAACAGGGGCAACTCCTTATTCCTTGGTATACGGTATGGAAGCAGTTCTCCCTATAGAGGTGGAGATCCCCTCGATGAGAGTCCTGATGGAGGCTAAGCTAGACGAGGCGGAATGGGTTCAATCAAGGTATGACGAGCTCAACCTTATTAAGGAGAAACGCTTGAAAGCGTTAGGTCACGGTCAACTCTATCAGAGGCATCTTAAAAAGGAATTCGACAAGGAAGTTCGTCCCAGGGTGTTTCAAGAGGGAGATTTAGTGCTGAAGAAAATCTTGCCCATTCACAAAGACTCCAGGGGAAAATGGACGCCAAATTATGAAGGTCCATTTGTGGTGGTTAGAGCCTTTTCTGGAGGCGCTCTAATTCTAGCAACTATGGACGGTGATGAGTTGCCGCTTCCCACCAATACTGATGTTGTTAAAAAGTATTTCACCTAAAAAGTGGAATAATAAAAGCCGCTAAATCGAAAACTTGAAAGGGTGATTTAGGCAAAAAAAAAAATGGCTACCCCGGTGGATCGAAAACCCGAAAGGGCGATCCAAGCAAAAATTAGGGATAAAAATAAAAGAACTTGACCCGCTGAGTTGAAAACTCGAAAGGGCGACTCAGGCAAAAATGGGTATCCCGGTGGATTGAAAACCCGAAAGGGCGGTCCAGGCAAAAGTTAGGGATTAATTCCAAGGCAAAGAGTTGTACTTACAGACATCTGACATACCCTCGAAGACAAAGAATCAATCTACCTCACTTTTCAAAAGCAAAGTGCTCGGGCTATCAAAGACATAAGGATCATAGTAGTGTGAAAACTCAATAAGAACTCAATTTTCATTGCCATTTCGTTTCTATGCACAACAATTACCTCATTAAGGAATTGCGTATTTATGTACAATCACCCATTTAAGGGTCAAATCAATAAAAGAGAATTTTTCTCAACAAAGTGTGCCTAAATCATTTATTTTATTTTATCTGTTTGTTTGCAAAGCACCTTTTATTTTTGATAAACATCACTTTTAAAAACTATTGGAGAAAATAAAATGCATGTTTGAATAAAGTGGTAAAATTACTTTTGAAACAGTAAGCGGACAAATCATTTAATCCCCAAGATTCACTCTTGTCTTTCGTAAAGGTGCAGGACTGATTATAGACGGTTATGTTACTTTCAACTACTGAGTCATGCCTCTCATAAATGTATTCATGGTATAGCCAGACCGGGGCAAGGCTCCATCACATTTCCAACAGAAATATTGATAAATCATGGACGGAGTATCGCGTGTTAAAAAGTCTGGACCTTTCAATGATTCGGAACAACCCAAATATATTCCCAAAACCACCTAGCAGGGGCATTAAAATTTGATCTCCATTGATCGGCCCAATGGTAAAAAATCCACACTGTTGGCATCATACCTCAAAGCGAAATGTCTTAACCGGGGCATATCCAATTACCCATTTGCATTCCTACATACATCACAGGCATCATTTCATGCATAATTTCCTGCCAAACAAGGAAATTCAAAAAACAACAACACGCAGTCATATCAAGCATCAGCATACTCATGCATAACACTCCCACAAAATGGGAATTTCAGCAAAAAAATAAAAATCATTATAACTCCTACATGCACAGCCAAATATCCCCAGCAAAATTGCATACTTGCGTACATCCCATGCATCATCCCATGCATGGAATTCCCACCTAAAGCAGAACATCATACAAAAATCAAATATAAAATAACAATATCCAAGGTCATTTATGTGTATCTTGGACATTTCTCATTTCTGAACAAAGTTATTACCCTGCATATGCTCGTGGGATTATATCTCAGTAAATCATTTTTTCGACTTTACGATTAATAATGATATTCCCAGCAATTTTCTTTACAATCATCGCTCCCCAAGCAGAGGTTACCCTAAAAAGTATCTTATGAGCTTTTTCCCCTACAGAGCATTTCCAGTATGTCTCCCTCAAAAGGAGTCTTTTCTTAAAGTTCCCCCAACAGACGAATATTCGAGATACTGCTTCATTTATCTGAAGAATCTCGTCTCTCTGTTTGAGATACTCCTTCATCAATTTGAAGAATCTCATTTGTTTTCAGAGATATTGCTCTAAGTATCCTCGTAGAGTCTTAGATTCAATTAAGGTATCATTCCCTTGTTGGAATATCTTAATTCTATCATATAAGATGCTGCTTCGACTCGATATAGAGAATCTCATTTTTACTGTTTGAGATACTGCTTCATTTATCTGAAGAATCTCATTTCTCTGTTTGAGATACTGCTCTAAGTATCCTCGGAGAGTCTTAGATTCAATTAAGATATCATTCCCTTGTTCGGAATATCTTAATTCTATCATATAAGATGTTGTTTCGACCCGATACAGAGAATCCCACTTTTTACTGTTTGAGATGTTGCTTCATCAATATGAAGAGTCTCATTTCAGATTTTTTTTAGGGATACTGCTCTAATATCCTCGGAAAGTCTTAGATTCAATTAAGGTATCATTCCCTTGCTGGAATATTTTAATTCTATCATATAAGATGCTGTTTCGACTCGATACAGAGAATCTCATTTTTACTGTTTGAGATGCTGCTTCATCAATATGAAGAGTCTCATTTCAGATTTTTTTAGAGATACTGCTCTAATATCCTCGGAAAGTCTTAGATTCAATTAAGGTATCATTCCATCGTTCGAAATATCTTAATTCTATCATATAAGGTGTTGTTTCGACCCGATACAGAGAATCTCATTTTTACTGTTTGAGACGCTGATTCATCAATATGAAGAGTCTCATTTCAGATTTCTTTTAGAGATACTGCTCTAATATCCTCGGAGAGTCTTAGATCCAATTAAAGTATTTTTCCCTTGCTGGAATATTTTAATTCTATCATATAAGATGTTGTTTCGACTTGATATAGAGAATCTCACTTTTACTGTTGAGATGCTACTTCATCGATATGAAGAGTCTCATGCCAGATTTTCTTTATACTGCTTTAGCATCTTGAAAAATCTTGAATTTTAGCTAGGGATGTCATTCCATTGCTAACATATCTCGACTGTGACGTCCAATATACTGTTCTGACGACAACTAGAAAGTCTTGACTATTCCATTTTACTGTGGGATGATGTCGTTTGCCATTTCTCACCGCATTTTCTTCCTGTATTTTCTTCCTTTCATTGCCTAGGACAAAATTTGGGTGTTCTTGTGTTTAATTATCTCCCACCATGAATGCGTAAAGACTGTTGTCATTATCACTTACCGGTTTGAGGTAGATAAATAGGGGCAGCTGTCATACCCCAATTTTGTCCGGCCATTTGTGGTTTACCCATGAGATCTCTTTGTTTCAAAGGCCCATTTGCATAAGTGTGTTCATAATCTAAAATGTGGTTTGAATCTTTTTACATTACTAATCCAAAACCTATTTTTTTAGTAAGTATTAAGAGCCATGTTATATTTCTATGATCACTGTTTACTAGTCCATTTACACATCCCAAATATTTATGCCAAGTTCTAAGTTCTTCATAGGTGCCCAAATTAAATTTGCATTTTTTAGGCATGTATGTGTTTGTTTTTAAATTAAAGTACCATATTTAGATTTATGTGTTGAAATTAGAATATGTGTTGTTTTTTAAAAAATTAAAAGTTCCATATTTAGATTTTTGTGTTTAAATTAGAATATATGTTGTTTTTTTAAAATTAAAAGTCCCGTATTTAGATTTTTGTGTTTAAATTAGAATATGTGTTGTTTTTAAATTAAAAGTTCCATATTTAGATTTTTGTGTTTAAGATTAGAATTGTGTTGTTTTTAAATTAAATCACTATATTTAGTTTCTTTGTACCTAAGTTAGAATTATGTTGTTTTTAGATTAAGTCATTATACTTAAGTTAAAAATGTGTTGTTTTTAAAAAAGTTGAAATTGATTAGCATAAATAAATATTGAGTTAAATTTTGAAAGCTTAAAAGGTAATTACATAATTAAAATTTAATTCAATAAGTTCCAAATAATCCAAACACACATTTTGTCTAAAAAAACTAAGCTAGGTAATTACAGTGAAAAAATTGCTACAGATGGAAACAGGTTCCTAATAATCAAAAACCAAGTAGCTAGGTTGAAAACTCCCAAGACCAGCGCGCCTCCAAGTGTGCTTTCGTACAACCACTTTTCCATTCCATCAAAGTCTCTTTAGAGTTGTAATCTGCAGAGACCAAAAACAGCTTATTTAAAAAGCACTTTTCAAAAGCACTTAGAGAACTGAAAAACAACTAAAAAATTACTCTGATTAAAACTTTATCCATAAGGTTAACCTAAACATCCAAAAAACACTTTTGACATTAGCTTAAAACAGAACAAACCAAATCCCACATAATCTGGGATGAGAAATTCAAAAAGGAAAGAGTTTCTTAAAGACTTGATCTGGTCTTCATAAACGATTCAGGGGAGGTTAACAGGGCAAATACACAGTAAAGAGATTTTTCTAAGAAAAAAAGAAGAACATAACAACAACAACAACAACAGCGGACGACAACAGCATATGCGCAGCAAGAGATTTCTTCAAAAAACCCTAGAACACACATCAAGAACAACATAGCAATATTTCATAAAAAAACCTAAAGAAACCACACAGAAGATAGAAAAACGATCTGTTTTTTTTTTGAAAACCTAGAACAACACAACAGGATCCTTTTCTTAAAAACACAAACACTTCCTTATAGCCACTGCGATCAAAGACGCGGATGAGGCGGAGCTAGTAACGAAGAGAAACAAAGCAGAAACGAGAGGGAAGGTAAACTTATCTTTAGTCGCCGGAAAGTACGTCACAGAACGAATTCCGGTCAGGTAGATTTCTTCACGCCTTGACCAATCCAATGCACTTTTGTATTCTCCTGTTGATAACACTGAAATTTACCGTATTTTCGACTCCGATTTCACATGCATTCTAGTTGTTTTATTATCATTTTATTGTGTTATTGCTATATTTTCCTTTGTTTTCAGGTTTTTACTTTAATCGGAGCCCCGATCGAGAAAAGGAGCGAAAAAGAGCCAAAAACCCTAAAAATCAGCATTTTGTACTTATGGTCTACCCCATGGCGGGCGCCACAGACCCTGCCATGACGTGTCCAAACTCAACTTCCCTCAACTCCCACGTTCCCCACTACCTCCACTAAGGCGCCTCATTTTGTGCTTGTGGCGGGCGCCATGGCCTTGTGGCGGGCGCCACAAGAGGAAAATAGTTTCCCTCCCATTTTCAAGTTGAAGGGCATCCAAGTCATTTCCATCTTTTTACTTGCTTATAAATAGAAACTCGAATTCACTTTTACAATCATCCAAACTTAGAGCAGAGGCAAACTCAGAGCAACTTTGTTTCACTTAGGCATATATTCAGTATTTTAAAGTGGTAATCGTTTCGCATTGGAGTGTTACCACAATTGTGTAATCGAGTCTGTGATAGAGTCTGTAATCGAGTTTGGAGCACTTTGGAAGGAAGTTAATCCTGCCGCCATTTTCATTTCCGCTTTGCAATTTATTCAACCCTCCGATTGGAGCAGGTTTTTATTACTTGTCTTTATCTTATTTATTTCCTCGCACTCGCACTACTTTTATTTACTTTCCGCACTCGCACTACTTTTATTTATTTTAATGCACTTTTACTTTACCATGTCTAGCTAAATTTATAAGGTTAGAATGTAAGGATCGTAATTGAACCGGTAATCCGTACAATTGTTCGTAGAAACACTTAAGGGCTATTTTAACTTTCAACTTAAGTTTTCCAGCACTTCAATTCCGTTGGGTAAGATCGAAAGCCGTCCAACGTCTTTTTAAACTTAATTGTTTTTAACTATTTCAAAAACAGCGAAAGCGCTTTGTCTAGTTCATTAGGAGTTTTTAACATTAAGAAGAAAAGAGATTTTAAAACTATTTTCGGACACGTTTATAAGTTTAGAGTCTGGTTCGTAAGAACCTCTTTTGGTTAAGAAATCCAGGTTATAATACTTTTCAACTTAGTCAAGATACTATATTTCTTAAAAATAGGTTTACTACTCTAACGCAATGCGCACCTTTTTATAAGTGACAATAAGAGGGTTTGATTAGGGAGTACAACTCGGTTCTGAATACGCGAAAGCGATAGTTCCTGTTAAATTAGTTATTTTCAAAGTAGGAAACATTGCCCATAAGTAGCTCTACTAGCAAGTACTTGGATTATTAATTAATTACGTGAATTACATTCGACCTGTCTTTATTAATTAATCTTTATTCAACATTTTACTTTTCATTGCACACTCCAAAAAACACCTATTTTGATTGCCTTTGAGAAACACCATAACAATAGATAACGATAGATTGACACTTGGTCTCTGTGGATTCGACAATCTTTTATACTCTGACGCGTTCGTATACTTGCGAAAGCACACATCACCTATTTATGCTGATTGAAACCCCTAACGTCTTGGTTTGAAATGACGCTCCATCACCACCTAATTTAGGGTTTTTACTTTAGGGTTTTTGATCGATACGCCTCTTAGTCCACTCACGCCTTGTCGATTTATGTTGAATCCTTGGTCTAATCGCTCTGAGCTAGCTTGGTTGATATTATTATTTGATTCTAGGGTTCGGTTTGGGACCCCGATTCGTGCATTTGAGATGAGTAATGAGGAATTTGAGTTTGGATTCGTACTTAGGAGTGTGTTTTAATGGGGAAGGTGGAATTTTGGTTTTGTTCGCCGGAGTAGAGGGGCGGCGCCGCCGTGAACGGCCGCCTTCCACCTTCTTCTCAGGCAGGTAGGTTGGAGTGAGAAGAGAGTGTGTTTGCAGAGATTTACGAGGATTTAAAGGAAGAGAGAGAAACTTTTATGGAAATGAGTTATGTTGGCCCAACATTTGTGTTAAGTATTATTTTCTAAGTCCGATGTGGTGGTGACAAGTGTCCCCATCTTTGAGACACTTGTCACCGTTTCTGTAACTCCTTCCATTTGTCCCGTGTGGGATATTCCATCATACTACCATGTTCCCAAGATTGAGGCCGCTGGATTTGGTTGATCAAGTCATATCAAAGTGATCTGACGGTCCCAGATCGAAGCCTTGAGTCAACGAAGGTTGACTAGGTCTTAGGTGGGCTCTCCCTCATTGTAGGCTTTTGATTATGGGCTTTGCATTTTTGGCTTTCTGCACCCATGTTTTTGTACGTAGGGGCACCGTTGGGCTGCTAGGCCCATTTTGTGTTTTTCTTCCTATTTTGGTTATGATTAGCAATTAATTAGATAAATGTAGGTTAGTTACCTAATTAGAAATTTATTTATTTAATGCCTCATTTAATTGATTTATTTAATTTTATTAACCCCCTTATTTCATTTATTAATATTATTTAATTACTTGATTTATTATTTATATGGGATTTGTTTAGCTTTTATCTTGCACTTGCTTGATTTAATTTAGTTGGATAAATCTTATACTCATGTCCTATTTTCCTAAGGGTGTCCACCCGTCAATCATTTCAAACATTTGTTGAATCATTGGAAACAAAATAATTCTTGATTCAAAATCGAGCCCATTTTCAAAACACCTATGTAAGTCGATCGCTTGTAAAAGCATCGCCATCAACCTCACATGGCTTACTCTTGGGCCTTCTTACAATGAGACCTATTCGGTTTTAATTAATCGATTAAATGGATTATTCACCAAATAAACTCAATTCATTCACAAGAATGCAAATTTTAAAACCTCGATCCGACATCGAAAGTTAAATTAAAATACTTAATCACATTTAAAACAACACTCCATTTGAAAATGAAAAAAGGGGGATGGTTTTGAGTTTTCAACTCCTCTCCTCGATTATTTGAATACGAGTTTTCTTACTCGGTTAGTCAAATGGTCGTCATTTCTAATCCATTTAAGCACAACAAAGTCAAATCCTTTTATAAAAACGAACCAAAAAGGAGATAACTTTGAGTCTTCAATTTTTTCTCCGTGACTATTTGAATACAAGTTCTCTTACTTGGTTAGTCAAATAATTGTCGTTCCTATACCAACTTCCAAACTCTGATTAAATCGAAATATTTTCACAATAAGCTAAATGAAAAGGGAGTTGACTTTGAGTTTTCAATTTCACTCCTCGATTGTTTGAACACGAGCTGTCTCACTCGGTCAGTCGAACAATTGTCATTTTTACAAACATACAACTTAATCAAATCATTTTCATAACAAACTGTACGAAAAGGGAGATGGTCTTGAGTTTTCAATTCCTCTTCTCAAATGCTTGGATATGAGTAGTCTTACTCAGCCATTCAAGTACTTGCCGTTTATTACAAAAAAACATTAACCATATACAACCTTATTTTCATGAATATTCAGATGAAACAGAAAGCGGTCTAGAGTCTTCTATTCTCTTTCCCAATTATTAGGACACGAGTTATCTTACTCGATTATCCAAGTATTCGTCATCCGTTCAAAACACTTTAACTATTATCAAATCCTTTCTATAATTAAGGATGAAAAAGAAAGTGGTCTAGAGTCTTCTACTCCCTTTCCCGACTGTTAGGATACGAGTGGTCTTACTCGACTATCCGAGTAATCGTCATCCAACCAAAAATATCTCAACCAATCAAAACATCCAACATATCAACTCAATTTGTCACCCCCGTGCGACTGAAACTCTTTTAAAAAAACACTATTTAATCCTTTCTAATACGCATAACAAACCAATGCTTAAGCCTCCGCCGAGAGTAGACAAGCCAACGTTTAGCCTTTAGGATGCGATCTAAACAGTTGTTCATTAAAAAACACCAACCAACCGTTGTTCCCCGAACTACGAATGCTCTGATTTCCTTATTACACCATAAGGATACGTAGGCAGGAGATTGCTGTATCTTCGCGAGCACACTTATAAAAAAACCTCCCCTTTCTCCTTTCTGAGGTTCCCATCAATTTCTATTTACAATATATTTATAACTCGAAGATAACAAACAAACATAAATTAACACTCGGAACGCACATTAGAACTAAAAGGTTCCCGTTGAATACAACAGACGTAAGGGGTGCTAATACCTTCCCCTTACGTAATCCACTCCCGAACCCGGATATGGTTGCGACGACCATTATTCCATTTCCTTAAGGTTTTTATCGATATTTCCCTATCCCTTCATTGGGATAAATAAAGTTCGGTGGCGACTCTGTTCGAACGTAATTTTTTCCGCGACCATCGCGAGGAATCGTATTTTTCGAGATGCGACAGTATGAACCATGCATCAAGTTTTTTTAATTATGCAAACATATTATTCAAATTGATGAAGCACGGGTGTACGGGAAATATAAAGGAACGCTACTCATGTGGCACAAGATGGAAACAACAACGTTTTCCCAATCGCCTTCGCTCTGGTTGAAGGGGAGATTGCTGGTGGATGGAGATTTTTTCTCAAAAACCTCTGATTACATGTTGCTCTACAACCTAATTTATGCTTGATTTCAGACATCCATCCATCTATTGAGAGTGCATATAAAAACATTGATAACGGTTGGCAAGATCCTCCATCTACACATGTCTACTGCATCATACACATCGCTCAAAATTTCATGCGAGAGATCAAAGAAAAGATGCTTCGGAAGAAGGTTGTGAATGCAGTGTATGCATTAACAAAACCTTCGTTCAAACACTACCGCGAAGAGATCATATTGACAAATGCAGATGCAGCAAGGCGGATCGATAATATTCCAGTGGAGAAGTGGACCAGGGCATTCGACAATGGTCAAGGATGGGGCCATATGACAAGAAATCTCGTGTAATTAATGAAATCTATCTTCAAAGGCATCTGAAACCTACCAATGACTGCTTTGGTAAGAGCAACCTATTTTAACTTAGGGTCACTGTTTGAGATCAGATATTCAAAATGGAGTTCGGTGTTACAATCGAGGCAGTTGTTCAGTGAGACTTATATGAAATTTATTAAGGAGGAAGTTGTCAAAGCTAACATACATGTGGTTACAGTGTTTGACTGTCGTAAAGGTTGGTTCGGTGTAGATAAGACAATGAACCACAATAAGAAGAAGCATGTGAGATACTATCAGGTCGAACTAGATAGAGGTTGGTGAGATTACAGAAAGTTCTAAGCCTTTCGTATACCTTGCTCCCATGTCATAACAACATTTTCACATGCTCGAGAGGACCCTTGCAACTTACTATCTGTCGTTTACAAAGTCATAAACTTATGCAATGTGTAAAACAATAGCTTATTGGTGGTAGCAAATGAGGATTATTAACCTGCATATCAAGAGGACATGGTTTAACACAATGAAAATATGCGAAGAAAGAAAAAGGGTCGCCCTAAAAGTACGAGTATTTAAATCGAAATGGATACGACGAACAAAATGGTGAGATTTTGTAGTTCATGCTGTCAGCTCATACACAATCGTACAAATTGTCCAATGTTAGAGAAAGCTTCACAACATAATTCAATAATCCACTTTTAGTCATGCATTTTATGTAACCATTTTATTTGATATTGAAAACAATGTTCTTTTCATAAATATCACAATATTGGGTTACAACAATTTAAACAACAACTAAACAACAATTTAAAAAACAACTAAACAACAAGAGAAACAAATACAATGATTAAACAACATATCTATGCGATTACAACCATCAGGACAATTTCCTCTGAACTATGTATCATAATACGACAATCATTGTCAATTTTAATTGACTCCTAGATACAACTTTCTCCATTATTGTTGTATGCTGTAACAAGCCTTTGAATTCTTCTGATTTTTTCACCATATGCAATGTCTTCATCTAACCAACAGATCAAGCTCCTCTGAAGATGCTCGGAAGTCTCCGTGTTCTAGAGTCGGATCAGAGGCTTTAGTATTTAATAAATAAAGTTGACATTTCTCTTGATAATATAACACGGCGTTTTGAAGAAAAATTGAAGGAGAGAATTAGAAAATGAATGGAAAATGATGGGAAAAGAATGATCTATATATAAAAAACCAAAATAACACAGAAGCCGCAGACACGCATGCACCTAAAAATTGAATGCATGTGCCACACCCTTTGACTACTACTAAGGACATGCGCTATAGCCGTGCATGTGCCACATTATGTGACACATCCTCTTATGGGCGATTTTTTTTTTTTGAAACATGATTAATTTTGTATTTTATTTTTTAAAAAATATGGTTATTTTGAATTTTTTTAAAACATGATTATTTTAAAAAACGAATTCTCCTTTTTCTCTATTTTTTTTCAGCTAAAATTACCACTACTAATGATTGATAACGAAATTAATTATAAAATATTTTCCATCACTAATATCTTTAAAATAATTATCACTTATATCTTTTTACTATTAAAAATAATAGTTGATATTTATTTTATACAATTTTGAAATATAATTTATATGATTTATTGCTATGAATTCTTTGAATAAACAATAAATATAAAAAAGTTTGTGAACGTTTTATGGATAAAAAGAATTGTTGCAAATTCTGTGGAATCCTCTAACTCTAGTCACCAGTATTGTTGTTGCTTTTGTTTTTAATTTTCTAATTTCAATTCAAATAAATTGGATTAATTGAGGAGGTAATGTGGACAAAAACTTAAAATATACTGTTTTCTAAATCATTTTTTAATGAGGAGATTGTTTGTGAAATTTTAAATAAGTTTATGAACTAAAAAGTTTTATGAGTTTTTTTATAAGAGAAAAGTCTTAAAATGAGATTTTTTTTATCTAAATAATTAATATTTTCAATTAAATTTCCTTTATGATTTTCACTTACTTTCTAAATTAATTTATTTTTAAAATAATAGAATTAAGAGATGTCATCTATCTAATTAACATTCACGTTTATTAATTTGAAATGAAAGATGTTAGAATTGGAAAAAAATAGTAAATTAATTTACATTTTAAATTAAAAAAAAATCATTCATGTTGGAATACTATTTAAGAACAACAAAAAGAAAATCAAAATTTCACCCTCCATTACCAACAATAGAGGAAAGTCAAATGAATAGAAGCAAACAAATCATAATAATATTACATGTCACAAGTCACAACCCATAAAAAAAAGTACAATGATAAATGAATGTGTTACATAAGAATATATGAATAATAATAAATCATTAATAATAATAATTCATATTTCAAACAAAACCTAAAAGTGTCTTCATCCTTCATCCTATGCACAAATCAAACTCACATAGTTAAAGCATCAAAAGAGAAACCCAAATGCAAGAGCTATGAGAGAAGCAACAGCACTTGGAACAAAAAGTGCAGTAGCATCAGAAGCAGGACTAGGAGCTGGTGAATCGGCAGCTGAAACACCACTTGTAGCTATCACCAACAAAGCAACCATAACCGCCACAAAAACATTCATCTTCAGTGCTTCCATTGTTTTCAAGAGAGAGAATGTTTTGAAACAAAGAAAGATTAGTGGCAGTGGGTGGAAATCACAGTGCGGTTATGGTTGGTTTTATATAGTTACGGGCAGGCTGACCGAACTTTTTTTTGTTGCTGCCCGTTTTGTTGGACAGCATGTCTGTCTTTATTGAAAATTCTTGGTGGTATACAGCTGTCGCCAACGGTTTATGGGGTCATCAATTTTTTTTTCTTTGAAAAAAATAAAAGAAACTACCTTTTCGTTTTTTTAAATTAAAAAAATGATATGTAAGGTTTTTTTAAAGGAAAAATAATTGGTGTCTCTTGGGTTGTGTCATGGTGTGGTTGGTCAATAATTTGGATTACTGCTTAGTTAGTTTGAGGAATTTCATTGCTTTGAGTTTTGTGTATTTGATGAGTTAATTTAATTATTAAAGTCGTGGGGGTGGTGAGTACGGTTGAGCTGGTTTGAGACTTTTGTTATCTGGATTATTATTAGTCCTACTATTCTCATTGATTCTTCCTATTGTTTGTAGTACTAACTATCATATTATACAATTTCAACATTGGTAATTTCTATGTAAACTACCTAATCTCGCTTATTTTATCATGCTTCTCATGTGGGCAGGGTTGGTGGTCATAGAGGAGAAAAGATAAGAGAGTTTGATAATACTAATATGATGAAATATAGACATGATAGAATTAAAAGGTAAACTTATTTATTCTTTGAAAAAATTAGTTTTTAATAAATTGATGGTATAAATTAAATTTAGTTAAAAGTATGTTAAATGTAAAAAAGTTTACATTTAAATGTATTTATGAATTGAATAATAAATTATAATATAAAAATAATGTCTAAATTAAAATTTACAAGTCTTAATTTAAAATATAAAAAAATTACAATTATAGAATTGATTGGTACCATAAAAATCATAAAGAACTTTCACCTTAAATAGTTTTTAGGTTGAGATAGGTCAAACCACGTTTATTAACATGGTGTCAAGAGTCTGGTTTAAAATTCGATTGATCGCTTGTTATCAGATTTTTTCTATCACGTTATCCACCATTTATTTCTACGCTCTAGATGTTCAGTTATAAGCGTGAGAGAGTGTGTTAAGAGTTTTACATCGGACAATAAAAGGCATGAACATGTGTCGATAAGTGGGGGAATTTTTCACCCTACAAGATGATTTTGTATGGTTGAGTTAGGTCAAATCACACAATTCTTAATATGGTATTATTGTCTGGTTTAAGATCTGATGGGTCATATTTGATCAAGTTTTCGCTATCGGATCATCCATTATTTATTTCTATGCTTCAAATGTTCGGTCTTAGGTGTGGTGTGATAAGAGTCTCACATCGAAAAATATTTTACTTGAACATGTGCTTATAAGTGGGGACAATCTTTACCTTACAAGTCAGTATTGTGGGGTTGAGTCATGTCATATTATTGTATTTATTTGTCCAGTATCACCGTGCAATTTAATGGGCTTAACATCCTAACCCATGGCGCCTACGATGTGTTAGGCGCATCCCGTTGAGGGCTTTTTGCTATAAGGAAGTATAGTTGTGCCCTGACTAACCACAATTGCTTTTAGTGCAATGGTAGACTTTTGATCCAAAAATTTGTATCAGAGCAAAGTCACGGGTTCGAATCCCCCCTTGATTATCTGTGAGGAGATTGTTGGATTTATTTATCTAGCATCGCTGGTGCGATTTGATGAGCTTAACATCACAACTTATGGCACTTACGATGTGTATGTGCAACCCATTGAGGGCTTTGTGCTATAAGCAAATATAGTTGCGCCCTCATTAACAAAAATTGCTCTTAGCGTAGTGGTAGGTGTTTAATCGAGAACATCATTTATTATCATGTTAACAAGACTCCGGTTTAAGATTCGGTGGGTCATCTACTATCCGATTTCCACTACTAGGTCATCCACCATTTATTTCCACACTCAAAATGTCTATTCTTTGGGGATGATGAGGTGTGTTAAAAGTTCCACATTTAACAATATATGGTGTGAATATATATTTATAAATTGGAGCAATCCTCACCCTACAAGTCAATTTTGTATGATTGATGTAGTGTTATATTTGTAAGTCTCCCCAACAAGGGCACCCTCGCCCGAGTGAGGCATCACCTAGGCGATATCCCACCAGAATAAAGGGTTCGACGTTAGTACTGATGATGTGTAAATACCATTAGTAAAAGGAGAGGAAGTCATACACTACCTCTGAAAGATTAGGTGGTCAACAACTCCCTCTGAGTAGGGAGCGGTTACCACCTCTAAGGGTTACCCAAACCCTAGGCCCAAGAGGCGTTTATAAATACCTCTCCTCAAAGAGAGAAGATATATCTTAAGTCATACATATCACACCCCTATACACGCTTATACTTAAGCACACCACTTTGTTATAAGGTCTCTCGCCTCACGCGAGCATGTCCCTAAAACCACCATAATCACCACTGTGCATAGCTTCTCACTGTCGTGGATAAGCCTTAACCACAATGATTTGTTATACACCTACAAAGGCCCCTGAGTCCCCCTGTCCTTGTAGAAGGAACACACACATGTACTTTTTGATCAGTATAGTGGCATCCACCATGGGGCCCTAGTAAAAATAACTTGGTTCATACCTTATCCATCGACGTTACCCTACTCACTATTACTTCTTACTCCTACACTTAGCTTCATTTGGCTATGGTTAACAAGATAGTTCTACCCCTTACACCATAAAGTATTGATGGTAGCAATGATGTCCACACCCTGGCAGAGATATGTGTTTGGACGAGTTACACCGTCATAACTGGACACTAGAGAATGATGTCCACAACATCTGACAACTCCAACAAGAATTCAATCCCCCAAAATAGATGGAAGTTTTGGATCTCTAGCTACTTTCATATGAGATATAGGGGCGCCTATCTTGGAGGGATTCAAACCCCCCTTGTTGGCCAAGTTTGATGGGCGTAGTGACCCCTACAAGCATGTTGCCTCCATCAACACACAAATGGCCACCATAGGAGAATCTGACTCCCTGAAGTGCAAGCTGCTATCTGGAACCTTCAAGGATGTTGCCCTTCAATAGTGTATGGGTTTGCCCCGTGCCTCCATCGCCATCTATCAATATTTGGTAAGAAATCTTGTGCACCAATTTGCTGCCAGAATTCACAAAAAAAATGTCCACAACCAGCCTCTTCAACATACGGCGGGGTCCATCAGAATCACTAAGGGACTACCTCGTCCGATTTAACAAGGCCACCATCATGGTCGTTCCACCAAACCAATAAACATTTGTAGGGGTTTTAAAATGGACTCTATGAGGGACACTTTAATGAATCTATCACCCATAAGCTAGCGCTTTCATTGGCAAAGGTGATCACCATAGAAGAATGCTACATAAAAGGTGAGGAGAGGAACACCGAAAAGAAGGTGTGTGATGTCAAAAAGCTTATTCACAAAATTGAGGGTTCACGCCAATAGAGAAGGCGATGGAGAACATTATGCCCATGAACACCCATTGTGAGCAGATCTGGCGCGAGGTTCTTCACCTACACCATATCCCTATATTCCTCGCTCTAAAGGAAGATATAAGGGTCCCTAAACTAGGAAGATGGTGCAAGTTCCATAGAGTTAAAGGACACCGTATTGAAGATTCCTACCAGCTAAAAAAGGAAATTGAGAGGCTGATCCAAGAAGGGAACCTCAAAAAATGTGTGAAGGGTAACTCCTCTCATGCGTCACACAAACCTAACTTGCATGGGCGGGAGGGCGTGTGAAGCCCTAGACCCAATTAATTAAAAGATGTATCCCAAGGAGGGGGCAATAAAGTTGTGTACCACACACTTAACACCATAGTAGGAGGATTCGTCGGGGCGGGAAAACTAGCTCCGCCCACAGAAGGTACGCACGCTAGATCCTGAGTATATAAGATCTCCCTAAGGACGAGAGCAAGGGTGAACCTTGTAACACCCGAGGCCGGAGAGGGTGGGGAGTGGTTTTAACATCTGAGGTCGAAGAGGGTGGGAAATGGTCGCCTGAATTCACATCGGTAAGTGAGGATCCTGAGGTTGTGCATGTATGAAACTATATGGTTGAAAGAAGGCTTATAAGGATTGATTGCTACTACCTATACTAACACGATACACATTCTTTTCAATAGCATAACAAATAAGAAATCTACAGTTAAACATGCTTGACTTGGAGTAGTATTTGGATAGGTAACCTTCAGGGAAGTTTCCTGGAAAACGTGTGAGTGAGGACAAATTATGCTGAAAAGACTCATGTTGGTTTGTAGAGTCAGTCGATAATCCTGAAAGCAATCTAGGGTGTTATAAATAGTATCAGAGAAAATATGTCTCAATATGATGTGGTTCGGGACGAACTAAGCGGATGTTGGTTGGCATGTAACACCCGAGACCAAAAAGGGTGGGGAGTGGTTGTAATTGTAACACCCCAAATTCAATTAATTAATTTAATTTAATTATTTATAATTTTATTTGATTAATTGGTGTTTTAAATTATTTGTTGTGTAATTTTGGAGATAAGTATCCTTGAAGTGGAGGTATAGAGAGACTAAGAGCTTGACATATTTGTTTAGAATTAATTAGAATTTTAATTAATTATTAGAATAAATAGTATTTTATTTAAATTAAATAAATAAGTAAATGATAGAATTAGGCCATTTGTGAGAATTGGAGGAAATAAGTGGTAAAAATAAAGAAGTTATTATTGAGTTGGGAAAATTTCATAATTAAACAAAGTGGTAAGATAATATAATGAAAGTAGGGAAATAGTTAAGTTTTTAGAGAAACATCAGATACGTAGAAAAGAGGCAAAAGGGAGAAAGAGCAAAAGCTAGGATTCTGAAGAATGAACCATAACGATTGCTTGATTCATCATCAATTGTTGGAAATCTAAGGTAAGGGGGAGAATGGGCATTCAATCTAGGTGTATTACATGATGGGATAGAGATGAGAAGTCCTTAATCTCATTAGGGTTCTAGGTTTTTGTTTGATAATGTGTTATATGATGAAATTCTGAAAAATTGTTGGTTGTTTGGTGTTTATATGTGTTGTTATACTTGAATCTATGTTTGAATGATCATGATTATGTATGTCTGAGATTATGTCATTGATGAAGATGTGAGAGCTTAATTTTTTTCATGATTGATGATGAATTTGATGTTAAAATTATTGATGAAATCGCTATTAATTATGGTGAAACAATATTTATATTTTAATGATTATGCTAGAATGATTCACTGTTAAAAATCATGTTTGGGTCTGTTAAATTTGTGGGATATATTTTGGAATGACATATGGGGTTTTTGAGATGAGAGGGATGAAGATCGTAGAAGAGAAACTGGAATTTTTGAGAAAAATTGCAGTGTCTATTGATTGCACCAGAATTGCAATCGATTGCACGCCTTCAAAAAAGTGAAAAATTAAGTCGTGCAATCGCTTGCAGGGGGATTACAATCAATTGCAATGCCAGGAAGTGTGATTTTTTTCAAAGTCAGTAGCAAAGCATGATTATATGCAATCGATTGCACCAGATTGCAATCGATTGCACCAAGCCAAATAGTGAAAAATTATACTTTTGTTTTTGTTGCATTATTCGACGATTTTGGCTGTATCTTTTGATCCATAGGTCGAAATGATGCGCCATTTGAAGCGTTAGAAAGCTAACGTGAAGAGATTCCTCATGGTACAACATATGTTGGAGTATCTTCAGCTGGTAAGAATTTTGTCACCAAGATGAAGGTCTTGAAGAAGCGACATGTTCAATCTCATGAATCTGACTCAGAGGATGATGAAGACTATGTTATCTTCCCAGAGTCAGATGGTTGGTCAAGAGATCAAGTATGAAGAATGTTTATTTCAAGTGTTTGTGGCCCTTGTATTTGGGCATTTTTTGTTTATGTTTTGGATTTGTAAAGGCTCTATAGCATCTTTAGACTATGTACATTAAAACAAATCTAATACTTGTGCATCTCAAGATGCTATTCTAATTATTCTACTCATGTTGTGGTTGTGTATGTGATAACATACTAACCTATGCATGACTGACCTCTGGGTGATATTTGATGTACGAACCCTTTTCCAAATTATGGAAAAAAGGGGGAGTAGTACGGTGTTACTGAGGGGACATATGTATTTGTTTAGTAATGATCATTTGGGTAAGTACTAATGATGGAATCACATGTTAGAGCATCAGGCAAGACATCTAGTCCTTTGGAGCGAGCTTTTGTGTTAGTAGTATTTTTCATATCCAGATATTAACTACTAACTGTTTGGATTATGCATGACTAAGTATGTGAATGATTTCATGCTAATAATTGTTAGTTAGTAGGATTGTATGCTACTAATTATGAGATGACTGAGTGCCATGCATGACTAAGTTGTGAATGATTGCATGTTTGTCTGATTGATTTTGGAGCATTATTTGTGTGGCATGCATCTATGCTACTGATTTGCGTTGTTATGCTACTATTCTAATGAGAGTTGTTGTTGATGAAAGTGTATGCTATGATAGTCTTTTGTTGAATGTCACTTGTTCTGATTGAATAAGTGATATCTATCTTGAAGATTTGTTTTTCCATAATTTTCCAAAGGGGAAGATTGTTGTTCCTATTGGATTGATTGCATTTTATAAAATAGCATCATGGAGAAGTTTTCAAGTTTTCTAAGCTGCTTCAAGATGATTTTCTGGTGGAGAAGAGACACGTGATAGATGTGATGTCACAACATGTGGGTACAACATATGGGAATTGCTCAACATGCCAAATTGTTCCATTTTGGGATGACTTTTTTGTTGAAGATTCAGTTAGATTTTATTGTTTTTATTTAACAATATGATTATATGATTATATTATTATATGATTATATGATTTGTTAGATAGTTGATAAGATCAAACCAAGTTTAAATTTAAATTTGAATTTGAATTAAACCAAATCATATCTTTTTGTTTGAGATATTTATGGAACAAATAATATCCAATTGATTGTGCAAAGATTCTGGACAAAATTAAAGCTAAGATTCAAAGGAAAAAGCCCATAATACTTTTTCTATATAAGGAGCTTAAAACCTACCGTTGAAAGCAAGCAATACATTGAAGATATTCGAGTTATAGGTTTTATTTTTAAGTCCTTATTATTGCTTTATGTACACGACACTATGTTTCAGTAACTTGAAATAGTTGTAGGTTTGTCTAGTTGAGTTATAATATTCAACATTCATAATTGGGTTAAACTCTAATCACTAGGGTCTAGTAATTGAGAGAAAGTGAGAGGGGTTCTCATATTTAGGAAGAGTCCTAAATAGAAAGTCATTGGGTAGTGTTATGAAGAGGAATTGAATAACATAGGGTTTGTTGTTGCTTGTAAGACTAATTGTACTAAACTACTAATAGTGAATTTCCTTTTTTGGGTTGGAAGCTAAACCTCCAGATGTAGGTGTTGTTGCATCAAACTAGGTTACAAATTATAGTTTTATTTATTTCTTTTATGCTTCATTATCTTGCAAAATTAAATATGTGTTAATTATGGTGATTCTGGTTTATATTGTCAAACCAGTTGTCTAGGATATCGTGTTCGACATCTGTCTCATGAGGAACAAAATTTCATACAATTATATTTGGAAATTCCAAGATATCATTTTTGTAAGGACGGGGAATGGGATTTGGAAAACTTACCCTTATTGCCATTTTTATTTCTAAAACTTCTCTAGTTTTTGGTGCATATTAGATATTCCACCTACAAAAAATGAACTCGACTCAAGGAAATAAAAAATACAACAACATAAAGAAACTTTAAGACAACTTACTAAGAAGTTCACTGACTTCTCCATTCACATGACTCATAACCAAGCCCTTAGTGTCTATGAAGTGAGGCTTAATTATAGCCTGACCCTATGAATCCACAAGGATGTTCATCGATCTATGTATACAAATGTTGGGAATAAAGTTATTGGAAAACAACCTTGATGTTGTAAGGCCTTGATTTTAGTCAGGTGTCACTGGTTTTATGGATACATTCAATTCTCTGATTTTTTTTCATAAAGTGATCTTTAGATCGGAATAAGACAACTTAGGAACATCCTCGACCAACATGACACCATTATTATCACTCAATGTTGTGGTTCTATGTGTTGTGCAGGTTAAAGAATTTTGAGATTTCAATGAAGACAATTGAACAAAGAAAAATCAATCATAAGCATCATTAGATAAGAAACTATCAAAAATCAAAGTTAATCAAGTTCCAATGTTAAGATAAAAACAAGAAAAAACAATTTTAAAGATCAAAATTGAGAGGAACAGATGTGAAATCTTGCCTGATCTTATGCTTAATCATTTGTCTTTCTGATCACTTATATGTAAAATAAGCAAGAATAAGTCTTGAAGTACTAATGCGATGCGCGCACGCGCACACACACACACACAGACACATTCTCTCTTCATATATTTCTCATTTCTTATAAAACTTAATCTGCCAATTGCTTAATCAATTAAGAGACAATTTTGACCAATTAGGAAAGCTAAACTAGTTGTCTAATTGATTAAAGCGTTATACTAATAGTTAAGGAGAAAGTTCACCTCTTAATTGATTAAGATGTCAATTTAATCGATTAAAGAACAAACTTGTTTTAGGGTTTACTTTTCTTACTTAATCTAATTGATTATCTTGTCATTTTAATCGATTAGAGAGCGGTCAGGACCATAGATTGTTGCCTTTTAAAATAAATATTTTCCTATATAAAAAAATTATGTGCCCACTTCTATAAAATGAATTCTATGAACTATATATTCTTATGTATTACTCTTTCTTCCTAAAATTAGTTTTATTCAATACACATTGTCTTAGTGGTGAGAGAGTGAAAAGATTATCTTGAGAGCTATGTATTTATGTTGTTGTGATTATTTTGTTTTTTCAAGAGCTTAGTTCTATTGTTCATTTTTAAGTTACTCGAAGGTTGCAAGCTAAACTTGTAAAAAGCTTTGTGTAAGGTGTTTCGCAGCAAACTTGACAAAAATGGAAAAGTTTTAAGAAATAAAGCAAAACTTGTTTCAATAGAGTACAAACAACGTGAATGCATAGATTTTGATGAGAGTTATACCCCTATAGATAGATTAGAAGCCATAAGTATGATTTTAGTATTTTCATGCATTTTAAATTTTAAACTCTTCCAAATGGATGTAAAGAGTTTGTTCTTGAACCGTTATATCCAATAGGAAGTGTATGTTGAACAACCTCTAAGTTTTCTAAACTTCTTTTCTCCTAGTCATGTCCTCAAGCTGAAAAGGATCTCTATAGTTTGAAATAAACTCCCAGAGCTTGGTATGAGCATTTGAGCAAGTTTTTGCTTGAAAGAAATTTTCAAAGAGGGATAGTTCAAAAACACTTTTCATTAAGAAATATGAGCATGGTATTTTACTTGTGCAAATACATGTCAATGATATTATATTTGGTGCTACTAACGAGTCCTAGTACAACGATTTTTCTGATATGACGCATAATGAATTAAAAAATGTTTATAATAAGGGAACTTCAACACTTATTGGTTCACAAATATATCGATCAAAAGAAGACACCTTTATCAATAAAGCTAAATATTGTAAAGAACTACTAAGAAGGTTTGATATGGAAAAATAGAAATCTATTTGAACTCCCATGAGCAATTCGTGTAGTCTCGATAAGGACGAGGGAGGAAAAGTGATTGAAGAAAGCATATATCGAGGTATATCAGTTCTCTTCTTTATCCTACTACATCTCACCCTAATATAATGTTTTTTTGTCTGTATGTATGCACTCATTCAAGCAAATCCCAAAGAATAACACCTTTGTATGGTCAAACACATTATAAGGTATCTCATGAGCACACCACTTATGGGTTTATGGTACCCCAAATGGGGTGATTTTCCTTTAGTTATGTACTCTTATTCTAAATTTATTGGTTGTAAATTAGATCGAAAAAGTACCAACAGTACGTGTCACTTGCTTGGGAATCGCTTGTCTCATGGCATAGCAAAAAATAAATAAGTGTTGTGTTATCTACAATTGAAATAGAATACGCCGTTAGGGATAGTTTTCGTGTGTAAGTTATCTAGAGGAAACAAGAGTAAAGTGATTACAAAGTTAATCTCAGAATTGTCCAGATAAAATATTATAACACACGCGCACACACACACGTACACACACATACACGTATGTGCGCACACACGCACCTACACACCCACACTCACACCCACACCACACACACACACATACAGACACACGTACACACACACGCACGCATTCACACACACCCATACCATACACTCACACGCGCACACACACATACGTACGTACGCAAGCACATACAAATGTAGACACACACACACATATAGACACACATACATATAAAAACCTTTTTTCTTTCTTCATCTATTTCTCATTTCTTCTAATAACCAATCTTGGCAAATGCTTAATTGATTAAGAAACAATTCAGAAAAATTAAAGTATTTAAATTTGTTTTCTAATTCATTAACGATTTCTTATAATATATTTATGAGCGGGTTGGCCTCCTAATCGGTGAGGATTCTAATTAATCGATTAAGGAGGGAACCTGTTTTAATATTTTCTTTGTTGACTTAATGTAATTGATTAGCTTGTCGTTTTTAATCTATTAGAGAGTAGTCAGACCCATGAATTTTTGCCTTTTTGAGCTAAATATTTTTCTATATAAAGAAGTGTTGTGCTCACTTCTAAAGCACGGATTTTATGAACTATCTACTCCCATATCTCACTTTTTATCCTTCTATAATCAATTTTGTTCATTGCACATTGTGTTAGTGTTAAGACAGTGAAAAGTTTATCTTGAAAATTGTGTATTTAAGTTGTCGTGTTTAATTTTGTTTATTCAAGAGCTTGATTCTCTTGTGCATTTGCAACTGACTTGGAGGTTGTAAGTTAAACTTGTAAAAAGTTTGGTGTAAGGAAGGTTGTTGGGCTGGACATATATAAAAGCTCAAGTTATTGATATTAAAAATTTCAAGAGGAAAATTTTGAGGACTGTAGTAGGCCACATGATTTAAGGTTGAATCATTATAATTTGTAGTCTTTTATTTTTGTCTTTTGTTTTTCCGCGACGTAATTATCCACTTCTACCATTTTCTTAAAATCACCTTAACTTAAAATCAATCTTTTGCAAAAAGTTTTTAAATTCAAATATTACAACACTTCTCTCTTCCACCAAAGTTTTGAATGTAATAGACACCCTTGGACCTGAGTGATATGAGATAAAATTTGCCGCTCAAACTCTAGAAAGACTCCATAAAACCTTAGAAGAAAGATATACAATATTCTATCATAAATATCATCAACTTCTCATTCGTTTACTTACTTGAGCATTAGAGTGTTTGTAAATATCATCACTTCATCAATCAACAAAGTCATTTGCTCGACATTGTCTAAAGAGTAATCTTCTCGATCCATTTCAAATCAATTGTCATTTTCAAACTTGCAACAATAAGGAAAATGTTTCAAGCGTCCTATTATTGAAAAAAATACCCAATATGCCCTACTTTAAATAAATCTCAAGGTATCCCACTTTTCCAACATCCCCCGCCATTCATTGGTCGATGGTACACTATTTGGCATTTTAAAGAAGACCTCGATCATTCGTTGGACGGGGTCTTTTTCCTTTATTTTTTATTTTTATTTTTCAATCATTTTAGGGAGGTTATTTTGCAGGGTTTTAAACTGCAAACTGCTACGGTACTTAAAAAATTTTACCCATACAAAATGTTGTGGAGGTCAACATTCCTGCTATTTAAAATTTCTTTTTACTGTAGCAGTTTATAACTCCCTCAAAATGACTTGGAAAAAAAGAGCAAAAAACCTCATCCAATAGATAGTCGAGAGTCTTTTCTTTTAAAAGGTCAAATAATGTATCCTCGGCCGATGAATGACTTGTGATTTTGAAAAAATGAGATACTTTAATTTTTTTTTAAGTTATATATATATATATATATATATATATATATATATATATATATATATATATATATATATATATATATTATATATATATATATATATATATATATATATATATATATATAAAAGGCACCTTAAGCAAGATACCGCAACAATCCCCATACTTTTCGAACAAAAACAAGTTTTATTTTTCAAAAAGGGGTGTTGGTGGTGTAGATGTTTTCATTTTTTTTGGTAAATATAGTTTTCATTTTAGTAAAAGAGAATTTAAGAAATTTTGATTATTGACTTGTTCACCTATTAATGACCCTTACCCCGAGCCATCTTCTTCCACTGAAATTAAGGAAGTAGTATGCCCTAGTGTTCAAAATGAGGACAAGTTGTTGCCTAGTAAATTTCAAGTGACCCTCAATAAATATGACAATAATAGCTAGTAATAAATGTGTAAAAGGAATATATATAACCTTCATATTATTTTCCGGGAGTGGAGCGTGGCAAAAAACTCAAAACGGACACACGGTCCCCTAACTTGCTTCCAAACATGGCAATATTCCAACTTTAGTCTTTATCGAAGTGTCCTGGCTGGAAAATTATATTCCCAGTACAAGACTAAAAATTACAGCCTGTTTCTGAATATATGCTTTATTTAGGGATTTCTCTAATATCTAGGTCTCAAATAATAGATTTCAATTATTGGAAAAAAATATGAATTTAATTGTTGTATTCTAGTGTAAAAAACTTTACAAAGTACACGTCGATTCATGATCATGATTTTAAAAATAATTATGATAAAAATTAAATATATTTTAAATTTTAAAATAGTGATTGAGTGCTACTATTTAAATTATATATACTGAAATGAAATATTGTCAATTAAATTTTGTTTGACACAAATGAATAAAATTAAACGGGAGGCAAATGAAGAGAACAATTTGTTCATCTTTAATGAAATTAAAATTTGGCTTTATCATATTAAACTTATACTGAAAGGAGAAAAATATACAAATCCACGATCCTCCTATTTTGTTGCATGATTAACACACGCCTAAATCAAAATAGAACCCCTTTAAAACTAGAGCATAATATGACTGAATAAAATTCTAACATAAATATCTTAATTTAGTTAATAGATTCATTAGGAATTGAATCTTTTCAATTTTTTCTCTTAGGATCTCTAAAAAAAATAACAAAGAGAAAAATATATTTAAAGAAGAGAAAAAAATATATCAATTTTAATTTCTTTAATTTTCTTTATATATAACTAGAGAATACAAAATAATATCAAAAAGACCACAACACTCATATAATTTGTTGCTACATACATTGTTTTTTTTTTAAATATTTTTTATTAAATAAATATTTTTATTTGGTAATAATTAAAGTATTTGTATATATATTTGATCAATTAATTAAATTAATTTTTATATTCAATAAAAATGAGAATAATCAAAATAATAATTATTTACTTTAAAAATCATAGGATAAATGTATGTAAGTAAAAAATAATTAAATTAAATATTTTATAATATTGTCAAATTAAAAAATAATTATTATTATAAATCAATTACAATTTATCATACTTTATTGTTTAAATATTATTTTTCTTATAATATGTGCTAAGATAAATGTTAAAAGAATATAATTTATATATGGAAAAACTATTTTTCACTAATTTAATTAGTTAATTTTTAACTATTTTTCTATTTTCTAAATAAATAAAAAATTACAATATTATAAAAATTATATACAAAATATATATTTGTGGTTGAAGAATAAAATTAATGTCTTTATTTCATATTGTCAACATAAAAAGAAAACTTATAATATATCAACTATTACAGTTAAAAAAATGAGTTATTTTTCACATTTTAAATTTTTAACACCTTTTTTATTTAAAAATAAGTTATTGAAAAAATCGTTTAAACATACAACTCATATAATGAAAAAAAATGAAACACCATACTTTTTTATAATAATAAAGATAGATTTTAATTTTTATTTAATTTTTAGTTTTTATTTACCGGAAAGAAAATCATTATTTTTATCTTGTTTAAATAATTTTAAAATATTCTTCATTTAGCAACATGATTGTTGTAGAATTAATACCACAAAAGTTAAAGAAAATTAACGCTCTTATTTATAATCATTTTTTAATCTTAAATATTGGATTAATAAATAAAAATAAAAGAAAATTAAAATTGATATATCTTCCTCTCTCTTCTTTAAATAATATTTGTTTCTCTTTTTTATCTTTTAACTATTGAATTAATCTAAGGATATATAATTGTACATGAGAGAAAAAATTGGATCCAAATCCAACTCTTTCATATCCTCCCTTAAACTCAAATGCAGAAATGCAATAAGTTTACATTGATATCCTTACTGAATTGGATCCTATTCAATTTTTTCATTCTTGTGCTATCTTATGTGTTACTGTATTAAATAAAGTTAGATTAATCTAGTTAAAAAATAACAAAGAAAAAAAATATCATTTAAAGAAGAGAGAAAAATATATATATTTTAATTTTCTTTAATTTTATTTATTTATAATTAGATAATATAAAATACCATCAAAAAGACCACAACACACATATAATTTGTTGATGCATACGTTGTTTTTTTCATTTTAATATCTTTTATTAAATAAATATTTTTATTTGATAATAATTAAAATATTTTTATATATATTTAATCAATTAATTAAATTAATTTTTATATTTAATAAAAATGAGAGTAATCAAAATAATAATTATTTATTTTAAAAACCATAGCATAAATGTATGTAAGTAAAAATAATTAAATTTAATATTTAATAATATTATCAAATTAAAATTATAATTTATGGATCAATTATAATTTACCATACTTTATTGTCTAAATATTATTTTTCTCAAAATGTGTGGTTAAGTAGATGTTAAAGAATATATTGTATATATAGAAAAACTATTTTTCACCAAATGCGTTAATTTAACTTTTTTTATAATAAAAAAAACAATTATAATATTATAAAAGTTAGTTTTTTTTTTAAATAACAAATAATTTCAATTTAAATCCCCAAACCTATTTTTTTAAAAATAAAATAAAAATAACCACCTTTCTTAACTGATGCGCCAGTTGAACTGGCGCATCCAATTTAGCTAGAGAGGAGGTGTCATGTCTCTTGGCGCATGCTCCCATTGGTGGACAATTTAGACGTCATGCCTCTTGACGCATGCATGCCTTGGTGCCACATGCATTGACATACATATACTACATAGTGTATGCGCCAATGCATGTGGCGCATGCACCTATAATTTTATTTTTAATTTAAATATTAATTTAAAAAAGATATAATACTGTAAATAAAAATTATATATATATATATATATATATATATATATATATATATATATATATATATATATATATATATATATATATATATATATAACATATGAAAAATTTATACGGAATTAACAAAAAATCCAATGCTCCGCCCGATTGAAACGCCCCATGTTCCACATCCAGGTGCGTTAGTCTGTCTTCGAGGTCTCCCACAATTTTCCTGAGGTGTTTGGGGTCTTCGAATGCTGACATGATCCAATGGTGGCTGGTGTGAAGGTTCGGTGGAAGGTCCAACATATTTGATATATGTGTCATCATTTGTTCCCAATAGCTAGTGGGTTCTCACCAACTGCGCTTCCGTAATTGAGTTCGGTGCCCATGTTCTCGTAGTTGGATCGTTGTGGTTGGGTGAATTACGGACAATATGGTTGCCCGAATTGGGACATTGAACTGGTTTGGAAACGAATCAATGGTTCTCAGGGTGTACTATAGTCAAACAATGGTTGGGTGTTGTGGAGATGTGATGTTTGGGTGGTCATTGATGGGGGGCTACGATGACATGAAATGTATGAATCATATGGGTTTTAGACTATTGTGGTGGCTACGCATGGTTGTTGGTGGATATGGTTTGATTCTTGGTTTTGAGGTTGAGTGTGTGGCATGAATGAGTTGCGAGGTTGGTTGTTTGGTTGTTGGGTGTATATGGTAGGGTGATGGTGTGAGGTTGGTTGTTAGGTTTGGATGGTTTGACATTGTTCTTGGACGGGGACTTGTTGTTGGGCGTATGATGACGAAGCTAGTTGGCATGGATCAATCAAATACCTTGGCTTAGACACAAATTGTGGCGTTGTAACCGACCTAAACCATGCCATATATTGTTGAGTTGGTCTAGCACCCTGTATGAGTGGTTCGTTTAAGATGTGTTGTCGTCGATTCTTCTAATGACGACACATCTCTTTTGCGAAGTCCCTCAAGTCGGAATAATGCCATCGGGTATTGACTCTTTATTGATGCCGATCTCCCAAACACGTCGGAGGTTCTGGAATTTGTTGCTGCATGTCGAACTGCAGTTTTACCCGGTCACTCTGGTGCATCTCCACTGTAGTGAACCGGATAATTGGTATTTTTGCTATCCAAACTGCATCATCATCATGGTTAACCTGATGATCAAGACCTAGATATGGTCTCCAGATAAACTATACAAGAATATGACCTGATTAGATGATAAATAATTTGATAATTATTTTTTAATCAAAATAGAATTGTGTTGGAGTATTACATCGTCTGATCCAATGTGGTTCAATAGATTGCGGTAGACTACTACAGCGTGTTTCAGACACCTGTTGTAATTCATCCCTCTAACTGACCACCTAAATCATAAACATTTGAAAGGATATTAGTTAGAGTTAGTTGTAATATAAAGTCTAATAATTAGATGGTAACGTTTTAAACTTACTTTGTTGTAAAGGGGAATAGGAATGACTTCTCGTTTACCGGGGCGAGTGACATCATTCTTGACCAACTCCATGCTTGTAGCAAATATGCGCATGAATAAAACGTACAAGTATTTTTTTTTGTTGCATTTTTACACAACACACTATATAGATGGGACAAAATAGCTAAACCCTAATTATATGTGTTTACCTTATTTATGTTTCATAACAACGGTAAATACATAATATTTATCGTATTACCTGTACTTTCGAGAAATAAAAAATTACCAAATAGAATCATAATACAACTATACTCCATCATACAGGAAGGCTTGGATAGCTAGGACAAAGGCGGTTGAAGAAGTGTATGGCAATTGGGAGGAGTCTTACAAACAACTTCCAAAATACTTGGTGGCTCTTAAACAATATGCTCTAGGGACTATTGTCAAGTTGGAAACGTTGTCGGTGTATACCCCATACGGGGCTTGTGCTATTGGAAATGGAATATTCCACCGTCTCTTCTGGGCGTATCAACCATGCATCAAAGGTTTTGCTTTCTGTAAACCTATTATACAAATTGATGGTACATGGTTGTATGGGAAATATAAAGGAACGTTACTGATGGAAGTGGCACAAGATGGCAACAAAAACATTTTTCAAATCTCCTTTTCCCTAGTTGAAGGGGAGACTGCTAAGGGATGGAGTTTTTTCCTAAGAAATATACGATTGCATGTTGCTCCTCAACCTAACTTATGTTTGATCTCTGACTGCCACCCTTCAATAGTGAGTTCATACAAAAACATTGATAATGGCTGGCAGGATCCTCCGTCGATGCATGTCTTCTACATTAGACATATCACTTAAAATTTTATGTGGGAGATCAAAGATAAAACGTTGCGGAAGAAGGTTGTCAATGCAGATTACGTATTAACAGAACCTTCTTTCAAACACTATCGCGAAGACATCAGATTGTCAAATACAGATGCAGTACAGTGGATCGACAATATTCCATTAGAGAAGTGGACTAGGGCATACGACAATGGTCAACGTTGGGGCCACATGACAATAAATCTTATGGAATCAATGGACTCTATCTTCAAAGGCATTCAAAACCTACTTATAACCGCTTTAGTGCAGACAACATATTTCAGGCTAGGGGCGCTGTTTGAGACTAGACGTTCCAAATGAAATTCAGTGTTGCAATATGGGCAGTTGTTCAGTGATGCTTCAAGGAAATTCATTACTCACGGAGCTATCAAAGCTAACACACACGTGGTCACGGTGCTTGACCGTACTAAAGGTTGGTACAATATTGCTGAGTCCATGGATCACAATGAAGGTATGCCGATGGGACAATACAAAGTGGAACTAGATAGAGGTTGGTGCGATTGTGGAAAGTTCCAAGCCTTTCGTATGCCCTGTTCCCATGTCATTGCGACATGTTCAAAGGTTTGAAGGGATCCATCATACTTACTATCGGACGTTTATAAAGTCATAAGCCTATCCAATGTTTACAAAATTAGTTTTTCAGTTGTTGCAAAAGAGGATTACTGGCCTGAATATCAAGGGGACATTCTCTGGCACAATGAAGTTATGCGAAGAAACAAAAATGGCCACCCAAACAACACCCGTATTCGAACCAAAATGGATACGGCGAACAAAATGGTTCGATTATGTAGTTCATGTCGTCAGGCAGGTCACAATCGTACTAATTGTCCTAGTGTTGGAACGAACACAACAATATAATTTTACATGTACCTCTTTTGCTTTATATTAAAAACAAAATTTATTTCATATGATAACTTTGTGAGGAAATACCATCACAAACAAATACAACACATTCAACACACAAGCAACACATAAACAACAACACAAACAACTACAACATTAAAATACCATTATTATAACTAAGCGATTACAACCATCAAAATAATTTTGAATATATTATGCATCATCCTGTGAATGTCTCTGTCAATCTTAATATCCACCCATTCACGCACTTCTCCATTTTGGTTGAACGTGAACTCAAGCCATTGAATTCTTCTAATCCTTTCACCATCTGCAATTTCTCCATCTAACCAACGGTTCAACGTCCGATTAAGACGTTCAAACAAATATATATTCCAAAGTTGAATCTTCATCGGAGATGCGACTGCTGAAAAGATTAAATCGGCATTTCTCTTGTGAATGTATTCAGACATGATTAAAGAAAACAAAATTGAAGGTGATTGAAGAAATTGAAGGAAAATGGAAGAGGGTAAGAAGTTGTGTGAAATAATATGGAGATGCGAGGGTGGTATTTATAGAAGAAGCAAACCATGCATGCACCAAAGAACTAGGTTCCACACACACACATAAGCATGTGCCAATACATGTGACAATACACACATGCACACATGCATGCGCCAATGCATGTGGCGCATAATGCATTGGTTTTGCATGCATGCGCCAAGGCTAATGGCGCCTCCTCTCTAGCTTAATTGGATGCGCCAGTTCAACTGGCGCATCAGTTAAGAAAGGTGATTATTTTGATTTTTTTTTGGAAAAATAAGTTCCTTAGGGATTTAAATTGAAATTAATGGTTATTTTAAAAAAAGTTTTAAAAATTATATACAAATTACATATTTGTGGTTAAAGAATAAAATTAATGTCTTTATTTCATATTGTTAACATAAAAATAAAATAAAAATTTATAATATATAAACTATTATTTTTTCACACTTTAAATTTTTAAGGCTCTTTTACTTGTTATTAAAGAAATAGTTTAAATGTACAACTTATACAGTGAAAAAAAATAGGACACCATAACTTTTTTATAGTATTAAAGATAGATTTTAAATTTTATTAAATTTTAAAATATTTTTTGGTAATCAGTTTTTTTTTATTGACAGTGAAGAAGATCATTATTTTGATCTATTTTAATTAATTTTAAAATATTTTCATTTAGTCACAGTTAGTGTAAGTTGATTGTTGTTGTATTAATACCATAAAAGTTAAAAAATTAACTTCTCATTTTTAGATGTATAATCATTTTTGTATCTTAAATATTGGATTAATAAATAAAACTAAAATAAAAATTAAATTGATACATGTTTCTCTCTTCTTTAAATAATATTTGTTTCTCTTCATTATCTTTGAACTGTTAAATTAATGTAACGTACATACTTGCATATGAGAGAGGGCATGAAAGAAAAAATTGGAGAGGATCCAATTCCGTATCGTTACACACTTCCATCATATTTTCTAGTTTTAAAAATGATTCTAACTTTAATGACGTTGTCATCAAAACAGGTCATTGATCTTGTGATCCTCGTTGAATTAATTTAACTTCACCATCCTTTGTTAGATCTCTCAAGAAATGAAATCACATATCAATCTGATTACTCCTTTCATGCAAGAACGAAATTTTTGACTGCTTGATTGTTGAACTATTGTCACACATAATGATATTAGCACATTCATGTGAATGAATTAGTTTCTTCAACAATCTTCTTTGGTGGTTGATAGAGTAACTATTGATTGTTTCTTGAAATCCTTTTGTGATCTTTGCATCATCTACATAGTTAATATTTGTAAAAGCAAGCAATTCTTCGTTGTCCCCTCCATTCTTATACAAATCTCATAATTGTTGTGAATATAATTCAAGTTACTTATTTGTTTAGGCCCAAACCTAAAAGTTAATTAGGGTTGGTCATGTATATAAATAGATATAGCTTATAATTCAATTATGTATTATTCTACTCATTCAATAATAATAATTATTCTATTTTCTCTATTCGTCTCTCTCTCTCTTTTTCAACACAAACTCTTCTCTCACACAAGTGCCTCATGCACTAACAAATTGGTATCTAGAGCTCCGGTTTTTTTGATCGTATTTTTAAGAATCACACGTTGGTGATCATGTTTCCGGGATTGTGGGTTGTTAATTGATCACTGCAAAGATGAACAACAATAATGGTGGTATTCCAAACTCTCTTCTGGTTCTTGACGGTAAGAATTGGATTCGATGGAATAAACCAATACAATCGTTGTTTGGCTTCCATGAAACCTTTGAAGTGGTTACTAATGGTATTCATATGCTTGCTATAAATGCAATTGATGCTCAGAGAGTCAACCACAGGGATGCCAAGAAGAAAGATTGCAAGGCACTGTTCTGCATTCAATTGGCGGTAGACTCACCGGATATTGGTCAGATTTCTCATGTTGAATCATCAAAGGAGGCATGGGATGTTCTGGTGAAGTATTATGAAGGCGGTGAGAAGGTTAAAGGCGTCAAGCTGCAAGCGCTTTGATGGCATTACAAATTACCACAAATGGGAGAAGACGAAAATGTTGCAAGTTATATTGCTAAAGTGTAGAATCTTGATCATCTCATTAAAGGTTGTGGTGAAAGCATAACTGATAAGATGATAATTAAGAAGGTAATGATTACGTTAACCTCTCACTTTGATCATGTTATCGTTGATATTTAAGATTCCAACAATCTTGAAACACTGAAGTTGGAATATTTGAATGGTTCGTTGGAGGCGCATGAGTTGAGAATTATTGAAAGAAAGGGCGTTCAAGATTCGACACATGCACCACAAGCTCAAACATGGAAGAAGCATGATGTTTCTAACAAGTTCAGAGGCAAGACTAAGAGTAAGAAGTCTTGGTTGAACCCTCAGAAGCATAAGGTCGATTCTGAATCCTCCAAAAGAGGAGAAGGAACGTCAACTAATAAAGAAGAAAAGAAAGGTGTGTAGTGTTACAGCTGTGAAAAATGGGGTCACTTGGCCAAGCATTGTTGGCCAGAAAATACAAGGGAGCAAAAAAAGGCAAGGACGAAGGAGAAACCCTTGCACATCAAGATTCAGATGATTCTGAAGATTTGATGCTTATGGCTGCAGTTGCAGATGAACATGTCGACTCCAAGATCTGGTTCCTCGACACAGGCTGTTCGAACCACATGATTGGTCGAAGAGAGTGGCTAGCAGCCTTCGACGAATCAAAAAAGAGCAAGATAAAATTTACAGATAATAACTCGTTGCACGAAGAAGGTACATGTGACATAGTTATTCAGAGGAGCAATGGTGGAAAAGATATGATCAAAGATGTACTCTACGTACCTGGAATGAAGTGCAATTTGCTTAGTGTTGGACAAAAGGTCGAAAAAGGTTTCTCAATCGTGATGAAGCATGAAGCCTTAGAACTGTTTGACACAAAATAATTTGGTCTTAAAATCTCCGTTGTCGAAGAATATGACATTTAAGATCAAGATCTGCTCGACATAGATACAATGCTTGAAGACAGTTGTCGACAACAAGGATAGTTGGTTGTGGAATTTGAGGTTTGGCCATTTGAATTTTAGGTCACTCAATCAATTGATTACTCAAGAGATGGCAAATGGCATACCAAGTCTTGTGATGCCCGACAGGCTCTATGAAGGTTACTTAGTAGGGAAGGAATCCAGAAACTCTTTTGCTTCGACTGTACCAATGAGATCCTCTTGCATACTAGAAGTAGTATATTCAGATGTATATGGATCATTCGAGGATCATATAATTGGACGAAACAAATATTGTGTTTCATTTCTTAATGAGTATAGTCGAAAGTTGTGGATCTATGTGATCAAGCAAAAGGATGAAGTATTTGAAATCTTTAAGAGATTCAAGAAGCTTGTGGAAACCAGAGTGAAAAGAAGATCAAGGTTTTGCGTACAGATGGGGGTGGTGAATACACATCCAAGACATTTGAAGAGTTCTTTGCAAAACATGGTATTGATAATGAGGTAATTGCTCCTTACACGCCTCAACATAATGGAATAACAAAAAGAAGAAATAGGACAATATTGGATATGGAAAGATGCATACTGAAGCAGAAGAATTTGCCAAAACTCTTATGGGGTGAAGCAGTCACCACTGCTGTTTACATTCCGAATAGGTGCCCTACCAAGAAGTTAAAGAACAAGGTTCCTGAAGAAGTATGGAGTGAAACACGACCGTCGGTGAGTCATATAAAGGTGTCTGGCTCTATTTTCTACAAGCATGTTCTTGACTCGAAGAGAAGGAAACTTGATGACAAGAGTGAACCTATGATACTGGTAGGATATCATAAAACTGGTGCATACAGGCTGTTCAATCCAATAAATGAGAAGATCGTAATGAGTCGAGATATTGTGATTGATGAAAGTTCTTCATGTGATGGGAGTTCTGGTGAATCAACTAACAAGCCACTGATGGGTTATGGCGTCGACGAATAAACTAATGATGTCGAAGTCGAAGACGTTGCTGAGATTCCTGATATAGTCGACATCAGAGCAAACAGTCGAGAGGGTGTGGCTGGTACAAGCTAAAGACCACAAAGAACTAGAGTTCTTCCAACAAGGCTTCAAGATTATGAAGTTGTTGGGGATGATGAAGTCATAACATATGGAGAATTAGTTCATTTTACTTTACTTGCAGGAGTTGAACCAATCAACTATAACGAAGCCTTAAAGAATAAATTATAGAAGTTAGCTATGGTTGAAGAGTTGCAAGCAATTGAAAGGAATAACACATGGGAGTTAGTCGAATTTCCAGCACATACAAAAGCTATTGAAGTGAAATGGATGTTCAAGTTGAAGCACAACGCTGATAGGTCAATAGCCAGACATAAAGCAAGATTGGTAGCTCGAGGATTTCTTCAGAGAGAAGGACTCGACTATTCTGAAGTATATGCCCCAGTAGCAAGATCAGAATCTGTCAGATTGGTGGTAGCCTTGGCATGCAAGTAAGGTTGGTCGACATTTCACTTATATGTGAAATCAACATTTTTGAATGGTCCCTTAGACGAAGTTTTATATGTCACACAACCTCCCGGGTTTGTGATTCAGGAGGAAGCAAGGAAAGTATACAGGCTGCATAAAGCGCTCTATGGTCTTAAACAAGCACCTAGGTCATGTGAGATTGAATATATAGCTGGATCTTACGCAGCTTGTTAAGCAATTTGGATCATATCCGTGTTAGAAGAAATAAAGGTCGAAGTGAAGAAATCCCTGGTGTTACAGATCGACAATAAGTCAACCATAAATCTTGCAAAGAATATAGTTTTGGATGGGAGAAGCAAGCACATCGAAGCTAGATTTCACTTCTTAAGGGAGAAGGTGAATCAAGGTGAACTTTAAGTGAGACATTGCTCTAGTGAAGCACAATTGACCGATATTTTCACCAAAGACTTGAAGATCGACAAATTTCTAACGTTGAGAAAGAAATTAGAAATAATTCAAATCGACTAGTTAGTGTGTTCGACAAGTTTGTACATTCGTGTTTGACAAGCTTGTGTGTTCGATCAATTATTGAAATAAAGAAAGTGAGTATATAAGTTTGTACATTCGTGTTTGAGTGAATTAATTCTACAAAAATATTATAAATTTTTTAAAATTTATTTTTTATAAATTAAAAAATTAATTTTGATATTCTATAATATAAATACATTATTGAAAATCAATGCAATCAAAATTATAAATTTTTCAAAAAATTATATCTCAAAAATGGTTTTTATGAAAAGCTATTTGAAATAGCTTCAAAATTAAATAATTTTTAAAATTTTGATATCCAATTTTTTTTTGATAAAGTGATGAAATACTTAAAATAATATTTTAAAAATAATTATTTAAATAAAATTTTATATAAAGTTTTTATAAAAAAAAAATTTATAAATTTTTTTATACTAAAATATATAACACTATAAAATCATTTAAAAAAAAAATTGAAAACGGACCCAAAATCTAACAATATTTCTTCCTAATTCCATTGCTTGCTAAAAAATTACACTTTCCCTAATCACCACTCTTTTAGACATTGGATCATACAACCTATAGCCCTTTGATTCCTCATTAACTTCAAAAAGCACACGCTCTAAAAAATTATTCTAGAGTTTGATTCTCGAAATTTTTACCTCATACCCCTACCATTATATTTACTCCCCTATATTTTTTTTAAAAATGTCAATTTTACCATTGTTTATTTTTAACCAATTTTCCATTTCACTTTTAATCATTCAATTGAGACTTTCGAAAATTGCACTATTCAATCTCGTACCGGAACACATTGGAAAAGACTTCCGGTATGTTTTTTTCTTAACCAGGACTCTTTGTGGAAGACATCCGGTTTAGTGTGAAACATGTTCCGAAAGACTTAATTGAAGAGTTCCGATTTAGTTTTTAAAAAATACCGTTCCAGAACACTTAACATATGAGTTCCGGTTAACATACTAATATATACCAAAACTCTTTCTTAAAGACTTCCGATGTGTTATTTATGTGTTCCGAAACTCTTTTATGATGTCTTCCGCTTTGCATTATTATTATTTTTTTTGTGATAATTTTTGTGTGTGCGGGTATGAAAATTCTTCCCCAAATATGTGTAGATATTTCTGGTGCTTTTTCAACTACTCAAAGATTTGATACACGAGAAGAGGTGATAAGGTGGATTAAAGAGGTTAAACTCCATAATAAAGTAACAGTTATTACCACTCGTTCAGATACTGAAACAAGCAAGAGAGGAAGAAGTAACAAATTAATATTTGATTGTGATAAAGATGGGAAATACAAGGATACTGATAGTGGAACCTAAAGTGCGACAAAAAATATGGATGCCCATTTCAAATCAGGTCGACTCCGGCGAAAGATGGGGTTGACTGGAAGATTGATGTAAAATATGGGGTCCATAACCATGGTTTACCTGATAGATTAGAATGACATTCCTTTGTTGGTAGGTTGACCACGGATGAGAAGCAACATGTCGTTTATTTGACAAAGAAACATGTACCACCTAAATACATATTGCTTTTCTTGCCAGACCGAGATCCAGAGAATGTCACTCGGATCACACAGATATACAAGCATAAGAGTATGATAGAAAAAGAGATAAGAGATCCTAGAAGTGAGATACAATATCTGTTTAAGCTTATTGGGGATGCAGGCTATGTGTATTGGAATAGAAAAAGAGATGACTCGGAAATTGTGAGAGAGATATTTTGGGTCCATCCCGTTTCAGTTAAGTTGTTGAATATTTTTCCTATTGTGTTAGTTATGGACAACACCTACAAGACAACCAAATATAGACAACCTTTGTTTGAAATTGTTGGCATGACATCAACTAAGTTAACTTTTGTTGTTGCATTTACGTATATGGAGTCTGAGCAGACAAAGAATTTTTGTTGGGTATTGGAGAAACTTAAAGAATTGTTTGTGAAGAAAGATTCGTGTCCACAAGTTGTTTTGACAGATAGGAATCTTGCTTTGATGAAAGCAATTGAAATTGTGTTTCCTAGGTCGATTGATTTTCTATTTAGATTTCACATTAACAAAAATGTTGGTGCAAAATGCAAGCAATATGTGGTGAATGGTATGCAAAAGACGATTGATTCGCTGTCGCGCACAGATCAAAACGAGTAATTTTGTAAAAACGTAATACAACGACAATTAAACTCGGATATCGTCTCAAGGATTCTTGTTTGTAATAATTAAACGTAATCGAATGGGGGGGGGGGGTTGATTTGGTGTTCAATTACAAAAATGCAGAAAATAAGTGATTATGAAAAGTGATTATTTGAATAAGCTGAAACGAATCAACCCACTATATCATCTTCCGACTTATCATTGATCCCTATAAAATTCCAATTCCCTAAACGAGTCTGATCCTATTCGATTACAAAAGCTACTGACAAGCGCAATAACAATTATACGAAGTATGCCCCTGAATTCCGAGTAAAGCAAACGGATTAAAACTATTGCGAATTAAGCAAACGCAATATGATCGAACGCGATAATGCAAAAGCTACACTAATCACGAAATTGATTCAAAAGCAGACAACAATCAAATTAAAGAATTCTATCATGTAAAAACAATTAAATTAAGCAAGTAATTGTGATTATAGATATAATTCAAAGGAACAGATTAGTGGAAAATTATAAAAGAACCTCAAAGTGGCATCCGATTACAGTGAATTGATTCTTGGGAAATTAGTTCTCCATAGTCATTCTTTGCAAGCTCTCCAATTCGTACATGAATAGTGATTTTCCCGTTCAATTCCTCATGATGTACGGCTGCTAGACCTAGGGGAAAACAAAGACCCGTTTTACAACTCAATTGGGTCGACCCAACCCACTACAAATGATCCAACAAAAATACAAATAAAATTCTGCAACTTCAACAGACTTTCTGGCCCTGCTACAGTCCGATTCAGCTCTCGACTTTTGAACAAAAGTTGTAGATCTTTTCCTTATCTTTCCAACGCATACTCACAAGCCTCAATCTGATACTCGTAGCTCAAGATATGATTTTTCTCGTGAAAGCTGCTAATGCTGAAAATATAATGCGAAAAACAAATAAGTGCAAAAATAAAATAAATTGTAAAAACACATTAAAACATAAAAATAAGTAAAGCAAACCAAAGAAATGCTTAAGTACAAACATGGAAGAACGTGCATCAAAATGCACTGATCAAATTCTCCCACACTTGAACTTTTGCACTCCGAGCAAAACGAAAAACAAAACAAAGAAAGCACAAATACATCATCAGTTACTCATCCTAGGCTACAAGTCATCTTCGGTTAACTTTGCATTGATAGGTACTAATCTTGCACACTAAGGATATTGTAAGAACACTAATCCACAGTTATGCAGACATAAACCTCCTGAATACACAAATCAACTCGAATCATATTATTATACTAAAGCCTAACTTACTCATCCTTCTTTTGCTCTTTTTCATTCAGGCGCAATCACATTAAGCCCGTTATCTCCACACACTCATAGCAAGGCGACCGGTTAGTGACTCTGATCCTTTTCTGCACGGGGTTCTGGTACTTAAGTGGCATAACCCTTTGCTTACTCACTTGTAGTTGCGGGGGATCGGACCGTAATTCGCCCTACCAAGTTCAGCACCAGAAACCGCTGAACCAACTAACAACGAGTCAAAAACTTTTTTTTTGAAGGTTCTACAACCGTTGGGTTAAGTGACCGGGTGAGGGTCACCAAACTTAGAAGGTGCATTCCTTTATTTTTTTCTCTTTTTTTTTCTTTTTCGGAACACTCACTTATATTCATCGGCTTCCCTGCGTAGAGTGTGTGTGAGATGGTGCTGACTGCTGAAATAAACTACTCAAGAGCTGTCAGAGAATGAGAATTTAAGGCTAAAACATAATAAAAATTCAACTCAATTTCCATATGCAGGAGACTTACGGTGTTAAAACAATACCGATCTTGTGAATTTTTCTCAAGTCTCCGCAAACTCGACTCAAAGTAATCTATAGCCTAAAACTTTCAAGAAGATGCAATTTTTTTAGAAAGAAAACAAAAACAAAACAAAACAAAGAACAAAAACAAAGAAACTAAAGTATTCCCTCCCCCACACTTAAAATATGCATTGTCCTCAATGAAAGAAACAAACATAAAATAAGAGAGAGAAGAGAGAGGAAAGAACACACCCGAGTAGTCAAGGAGGATAGGTGATCACATAAGCAGCCTTTCCCAAAGAGATATATTCTACATTTTCTTCTTCCAAAGTGGGGTTGTCATGGAATAGCTTTGGGTAATGTCCATTGAACTTGAAATTTTTATTAGTATCTTCGCCTTTTATTCCAGGATCAAAGAATCTTTTAAAAGTAAAAGTGTCAAATGGACACGTGAAGGTGATATGACTTGGAATGTTAGCCAATGTCCAACCAAATGCCTTTTTATGCTTCCTTAAAATCTGCAAAAGCTTATTTTCTTGATCGAAATCAAGGTTAGAAGAGATAATAACAGGGAGTTTCTCATTACTCTCCAAGTAAGCATATTTCAGGTTCTCAGGGAGCTCTTTTAGCTCTAAGGACGGGGGCTGCTCGGTGAATGGAGTGTTTGGGGCAGCCGGGAATGCAAGAGCATCAACTGCAAAAACAAGTTTATTGGTAACAACTTCACATGTCGGAAATGTATCAGCCTGTAAGGCAGCATCAATCTCAGCATAGACAACATAAACGTTAGTATCAGTACAATCAGAACATGAATAAATATCATCAAAACCAGAGAGAGATGGAAAATCAAGCGCAAATAGTTCAGAACTAGAGTCATCAACTAATTCAGAAATCAGCTCAATATGAAAAATGGAATGCTCCTCCACAGGGTGTTTCATGGCATCAAAAATATTAAATTTTGCGACAATGTCACCAAATTCCATGGACATGGTTCCATCGTCAACATCAATTTTTGTCTTCGCCATTTTCATGAACGGTCTGCCTAAAATGATGGGAGCTCCGCTTGCCTTGGTTTCTCCTTCCATGTCTAGAATATAGAAATCTGCAGGAAAAATCAAATCGTTAACTTGAACAAGAACATCTTCAACTAACCCGGCGGGTCGAGCGTTGCTCCTGTTTGCCAATTGAATGATTAAACCTGTATGCTGTTAAGGACCAAGACAAAGGTTATTATAAATAGAAGTAGGCATAACATTAATGCCCGCTCCCAAATCAAGCATTCAATTCTCAAATTTACTATCCCCGATGGTACAAGGAATAACAACTGTTCCCGGATCCTTCTGCTTTTGTGGGAGAACCTGAGTAGTGAGGGCTGAAACATTTTGCTCGCCTACAATCTGTTTGGATGATTGTTTGGGCTGAATAAAGGCAAAAATATTTCGTCCTAAGTTTACTTTTTCACTTCCCTTAATCCTCCTCTTGTTGGTACACAAATCTTTCAGAAACTTTGCATACTTAGGAATCTGCTTAATAACATCAAGTAGCGGAATGTTTACCGCAACCTTTCGAAAAAAATCCAATATCTCTCTTTCTTTGTCTCCCTCCTCAATTCTTTTATTTTTCAGAACTCTATGTGGAAAAGGGACTGGTGGCACATACTCCTTTTCTTTAATTTTTTCAGTTTCGACCACAATAGAAGGAGAAGAAAGTTCAGCTGAGTGAGATTCAGAAGGAGAAAGTTCAGAAGTTACCTCAATGATTTTTTTATTTTTTTCAGGGGCTGGTTCTGTAAGTTTTCCGGATCTCAAAGAAATTGCGCTCACATTAGCATTAGGACCATTCGGATTGAAAACTGTCTGGGCTGGAAGTTGGTTCGAACCTTGAGCTTGCATGTTATTTATTTGAGTAGCAAGCTGTCCCATTTGTGTGTTCAAGGTCTGAATGCTGGCATCGGTTCTTTGTTGGAACTGGAGGTTGTTCACGGCCATTTGCTTAACAAGATCCTCCAAGGATGGTCCGGAAGGTGCAGGGGCAGCCACTTGAGGTGAGTTCTGTTGTTGGCTGGTTTGCGGGTTTCCATATTGAAGGTTGGGATGGTTCCTCCAATTGGGATGGTATTCGTTGGTGGACAGGTCAGGAGTGTTGTTGTACCTGTTTTGATTGTAAAGGTTGGCTGCATAAGCTTGTGGCAGCTCAGTAATGGACTCGTCTCTCAGAATAGGACAAGTATCGGTCGGGTGCTCAGGAGAAGTACAAATGCCACACAAAGTTGTTGTTTGAGGTTTTGCTACTGCCAGCTGTTTGACTAAGGCAGTGAGTTCTTCAATTCTGGTCTCTAAGGCTTTGTTAGAAGAAACTTGAATTTGACTCACGCCTTTGCTTTGCACAGAATTGTCCGTAGTGGTGAACTGTTGAGAATTAAGAGACATATTTTCAATAAGGGCTTTGGCAGCAGCTGGAGTTTTATCGACTAATGCTCCACCACTAGCAGCATCAAGAATGTTCCTGTCCATCGGTAGCAACCCCTCATAAAAGTATTGGATGAGGAGTTGCTCAATGATCTGGTGTTGAGGGCAGCTAGATACCAAGTGCTTGAATCTCTCCCAATACTCGGTCAACGACTCATTGCCTTGTCTAATACCACAAATCTCCTTTCTTATTGAGGCAGCTCTGGAGGCAGGAAAATATCTTTCCAAGAACACTTTTTTCAGGGTTGTCCAACTTGCAATTGAGTTTGGCTCGAGATAATAAATCCAATCCTTTGCTGCACCCTGCAATGAAAAAGGAAAAGCTCGAAGTTTGATATGGTCTTCAGTTATTCCTTCAGGCCTCAACGGTGTAGAGCACACAACCTGAAATTCTTTGAGATGTCTATGTGGATCTTCACCTGCAAGACCACTAAACTTTGGCAACAAGTGTATTAAACCCGATTTTAATTCAAAAGGAACAGCAGCAACATCATATTCAATACACAAACCATTGTAATTCACATCAGGAGCAGCTAACTGCATTAAGGTTCTATTATCAACCATTGTCAAAAACAAACACAATGAAGGAAAACGATTAAAATAAATTTAGAAAAATAAACTAACACCGAAATTAATCTAATAACGTCATTTAAAATTTTTGAGAATTTTTTCGGAATTTTCTAAAACTATCAAAACAGAAAAAAAATCATAAAAAATAGAAAAATAAGGAATTTTGATTTTTTAGGGTGTCGTCCACTATTTAGTTTCTAAATAGAGGCTTTTGATCCTTGATTTTTTTCTAATAAATCGACAAAAAATCGGAATAATCTGACACAATTTTCCTAAAAACAGATTTTAAACAGATTTTTTTCCTAAACCGCAAAAACACCCGAACGCAAGTTGGACGAAACTGCGAGGAAACTAGGACCTATACGCTTAGAAACTAAACCTATGACTCTAAAAACGATTAAAAGAAACAAGAATCTCCGGCAATGGCGCCAATTTGATCCGCTGTCGCGCGCGGATCAAAATGAGTAATTTTGTAAAAACGTAATACAGCGACAATTAAACTTGGATATCGTCTCAAGGATTCTTGTTTGTAATAATTAAACGTAATCGAATGGGGGGGGTTGATTTGGTGTTCAATTACAAAAATGCAGAAAATAAGTGATTATGAAAAGTGATTATTTGAATAAGCTGAAACGAATCAACCCACTATATCATCTTCCGACTTATCATTGATCCCTATAAAATTCCAATTCCCTAAACGAGTCTGATCCTATTCGATTACAAAAGCTACTGACAAGCGCAATAACAATTATACGAAGTATGCCCCTGAATTCCGAGTAAAGCAAACGGATTAAAACTATTGCGAATTAAGCAAACGCAATATGATCGAACGTGATAATGCAAAAGCTACACTAATCACGAAATTGATTCAAAAGTAGACAACAATCAAATTAAAGAATTCTATCATGTAAAAACAATTAAATTAAGCAAGTAATTGTGATTATAGATATAATTCAAAGGAACAGATTAGTGGAAAATTATAAAAGAACCTCAAAGTGGCATCCGATTACAGTGAATTGATTCTTGGGAAATTAGTTCTCCATAGTCATTCTTTGCAAGCTCTCCAATTCGTACATGAATAGTGATTTTCCCGTTCAATTCCTCATGGTGTACGGCTGCTAGACCTAGGGGAAAACAAAGACCCGTTTTACAACTCAACTGGGTCGACCCAGCCCACTACAAATGACCCAACAAAAATACAAATAAAATTCTGCAACTTCAACAGAATTTATGGCCCTGCTACAGTCCGATTCAGCTCTTAACTTCTGAACAAAAGTTGTAGATCTTTTCCTTATCTTTCCAACGCATACTCACAAGCCTCAATCTGATACTCGTAGCTCAAGATATGATTTTTCTCGTGAAAGCTGCTAATGCTGAAAATATAATGCGAAAAACAAATAAGTGCAAAAATAAAATAAATTGTAAAAACACATTAAAACATAAAAATAAGTAAAGCAAACCAAAGAAATACTTAAGTACAAGCATGGAAGAACGTGCATCAAAATGCAATGATCAACGATCAACACATTATGGATGAAAGTTGTTTGGGCTAGTGATGAGGTTGAGTATGATCAGAGGTTGTATCAATTTGAGCAGGCATACGTTGATTTTAGTGGATTTATTAATCATGTGAAAGACACATGGGTGACTCCATATAGATAGAGATTTGTTGGAGCATGGATTAATCGAGTGCTACATTTTGGTAACACGATGACTAATCGGTATGTTTATATTTTTTACTATGTATTTTTTTCGTATGTGATATTTTTAATATTTTCAATATGTATTATTTTTAGGGTTGAATCTGCTCATTGGAAGTTAAAGCAAATGTTGGGAAATAATATAGGTGACATGGCCAAATGTTAGAAAGCTATGAATAACAACTTGAGGTTACAACTGGACAACTTTAGAGCTTTTTTTCAAAAAAGTTTTTACGAAGTTTAGCATGCGCACATAAGTCCATTTTATGGTAATCTGCGTGGTTCAGTGTCTCGAGTTGCTTTGAGACGTATAGCTGAAGAGTTATTGAGAGTTGATTATGTTGGAACTAACAGGAAAATATGTGGTTGTACTCTTAGAACATCTTATGGGTTATCTTGTGCTTGTGAATTAGGAAGATACACACTTGGTGGTATACCCATACTAATAGAGAAGTTCATGTTCATTAGAGGAAACTAAGTATGGAAGTTGAGTTAAAGGTAGATGTAGATGATGGATCAGAGGTGGATATGAGTTGTGCAATAGATGAATTGTGGAAACGGTTTAGGTCAATAGATGTTGTTGGGAGAGTAGGATATCCACTGAGCTGCTTGCAAGTGAACATGGAAGCATCTCCAAGATATCTGTAAAGGGTAACCAATGCAACTACTCTCCAACTATATCCCTAATATCTCTCTAAGTCCGTAAATAGTAAGAGGTATCATGCCTTGACAAGCATAAAAGTCTTATCGGAAAAAATTGTGGAACCCACGAACATCAGAAAATACGCTCCAATCGCATATGCCCAGCTAGAAACAACTCTATGCGTTACGAGTAAATCGTATAACTACTCCAACTTATAGTAAGAACCCCTGCAGCTACGAACATGTGTTTGTGCCTCATTCTGTGAAACTTCTAAGTAGTCAATAGCAAGTTAAACATCAACCTCTTCAGTGACATCTTGAGGGCTCCAGAACACACCCCTGATGGGCAAGTGAAGCAGACAAAACACGTCATCCAGAGTAATGCCTATCTCACCAAATGATATGTGAAATGAAGATGTCTCTAGATGCCATCTCTCCACAAATGCAGATACCCGGTTTGTGTCTATCTTCGTCAAACCGATTCTCTGAAGTGAAGATAATCCAAACCTAGAAACCCAACTCTCCATCTGTTGTAGAAGAGCTTGTGGAACTCTCGATGTCAGCTTAAGTCTGTGTCCAACAACCTTCAACTCTTTCTTCAGACCTCTCTCCTAAAAACAATTAAAACACATATTATAAAACACAATATAAAATATTAAAATAGTATTCAATATCAAATATACTTCATTTACTTACCTCACCAAACCATAAATGTCGAGCAACATGATGCTCGCACTTTACCAAAAGAGACGTATCGTATGACCCTCATAAAAATCCAACCGACTATTCTACGGATGTAGATGCGCCCCGTCCTAAACTACGATTCGTCCTTGCCTCGTCTTCGAACCACTATAAAAAAAATAAAAAAAATAAAACTAAAATTAAAAAAACGCACTGGAACACTTCTTAAAAGAGTTACGGTGTGAAAAAAAGGCAAAATCGGAACACTCTTTAAGAAGACTTTTGGTGAAAAATAGGAAATGTGAATACAAGCTTCCTACAAGATTTTGATGAAGACAACATATCAAGCTCTCCATATCAAAAGAATGGAAAAAGAAGATCATTTCAACATTGCTCAAGTTTTTCATGGATCTAGTAAAGGTATATGGAATTCTTGACAATATACTCCTAGTGCTTAAAAGTTTTTATCATACATTAATATGATCACTCTAAACTTTTTCTATCATGATTATTTGTTTTAAACTGATGTTTAAAAATTGCATGTTCAAAAGTTTTTTAACTTAGAATTTTTTTCAAAGTTTTGGCTGTGTCAATCGATTGATCAAACTTTCTGTTTTAGAATTTTTCGTTTTTAAAGTTGGACCAATTGATTGGTGTTGTATGTCAATGGATTGATCTTAGTGTATTTTTTCAATATTTTGCTTACGTCAATCGATTGGTTATGTGGGTCAATCGATTGATGCTGGAATTTTTTTGAAAAATCTGAAATGTTATTTCACCATTCTTTGCACCAATTCATCATGACTCTTCATGGCAAAAGCTTACATATTTTCATCAACAAATCTATGATTTCTATTCTAACCATTGCCATGTTATGATTGAAGGGATGCATTCATACTATAAATAATCCTTATATTTTCATTACAAAATTCACTTCTTTCAAATCAATTTTCAAAATCTCTATACATTCATTTTCATCTATTTTTCATATTAAGATACTTTTGAAAAAGAATTTTCATATCATTTTCTTCAAAAGTACTCTTGAGCACTTAGAGATTATTTTATTTTGAACTTTCATATTGAAAGAGAAGAAGAGTCTAATCAATTGATTAAAGTCTTATCCAATACAAATATTCATATTCATTCAATTACTTTGTAAAATCCTAAGTACCAAGGATTGTTTGGTCTTAGGTGTATTGCTTATTATCCAGGATTGTTGGATATAAATGTCAAGAAAAGGAAGGATTGTTTTCTTTTCTTGTGAGTTAAGTTTTCAAGAGGATTATTCTTGATTACTTAATTAGATGTTTGCTTTAGGAGATCTAACAATAATAAAATCTCTTACACATTGTAAGGGGACTGGAGTACTCTCAAGTTGTGAGGGGAACCAGTATACTTCCCGGTGTTCTTTACTTTCCGCTCTTTACCACTTTCAATATCATACCAATCCAGAAAAGAAAAGAACCTTTATCCACCAAATCCGAATAAATTTTTTTAAGTCCTAATTCACCCCCCTCTTAAGCTCATTCCTAACTTACATTTGGCATCAGAGAGGTTCTGGTAACTTGCTCCACAGATCCAGACAATGCCTTCCGCAAGCGCAAACCCGTTGTTTAAAGATGGAGGTAGTAGCAACAAACCACCTCTATTTTCTGGAGAATATTTCAACTTCTGGAAAATCCGCATGAAAGCACATCTAGAAGCACAAGGAGATGGTATCTAGGAAACCGTAGAAAATGGTCCGCATAATCCGACAAGTGTGGTCAATGGTGTTGGCACCCCAAAGATCAAAAGCTCGTATGATGAAGATGATAAGAAGAAAATACTTAATAAAGAAGAAGGCCATCAATATTCTTCAAGGTGCATTAAGTATGGATGAGTTCTTCCGCATATCTCAATGCAAATCTACGAAAGAAATATGGGATACTTTGGTGGAGACTCACGAAGGAACCACTAAAGTCAAAAGATCCAGATTAAATACATTGAGTCAAGAATACAAAATGTTCAGAATGCAGCCCGGAGAATCCATTGTTGCTTTACAGAAAAGATTTGTTCACTTAACAAATCACTTAATCGCTCTTGGAAAGACCTTCACAAATGATTATCTCAACCTTAAAGTGCTACGATCCTTGACGAGAGAATGGCAACCTAAAGTTACGGCCATATCGGAGAAGAAAAGTATTTCTACAATGACGTCCGCATCGTTATTCGGAAAACTCCAAGAGCATGAACTTGAACATGGACGACTTAAAAAACCTGAAAATTAGGAAAAGAAATCCAAAGGAATTGCTTTAAAAATTGAATCAAAGGAAGAAAAAGATGAGGCCGCATTGGAGGAAGATGAAAATTTCATGCTCCTTGTTAAAAGGCTTGGTAAGTTTTTTGGTAAAAATGACAAACCTTTTCATGCTAAAAGAAATAAACATTTCAGGAAAAGGGAGGCTTCCACTTCCACATAAGAAGTCACATGTTATGAATGTGGAAAGCAAGGTCATATAAAACCAGATTGTCCAAGACTCTCAAAGAAAGGAGACTTTAAAGGCAATAAGGATTTCAAGAATAAAAAGGCGTATGTTGCATGGGAAGATAATGAGATAAGTTCTTCATCCGAATCGGAGAGCGGCGAATGTGCAAATTTAGCATTAATGGCTTCACACCACTCCGACGATGAAGAAGATGAGGTTAGTAGAAACTTTTCTCTTTTCGATAGTGATGCACAAGGTGCTATAAACGAACTACTTGAAGAATGCAAAATTCTGTATAAAACTATATCATCTCAAAAGAAAACAATTTTATCTTTAGAAGGAAAAATCGTGACAATTGAAAAAGATGTTAACGATGAAAAACAGAAGATGATTAGTGAAAAATAGAATTTTGTATGTAAAAACTGTGAGTCACTTTCTTTCCAAATTATCCAATTAAAAAGAGTTCTTGAAAGATATGAAAAAGGACAAATTGGATTGGAAGGAGTCCTTAGCCAACAAAGATATTCAAATGATAAAAGTGGTATTGGTTACTCAAAGTTTTCCAAACCAAGTATCAGTAAAACTGTTTTTGTTAAGGCTAAGAATCAACCATCCAAAGAGAAAGTAAACAATCCCAAAGTTGTTCATCACTATCCTAAAAAGAAGATATTTTCTAAAAATAAATCTTATGTTCCTAGATATAGAAGCAACTTTGAACCTACTTGTTTTTATTGCAGAATAATTGGCCATACACCAAATGCGTGCTATTTTAGAAATTAAACGTAGCAAGTGGGAATTATGTATGGGTAAATAAAGGCATTAATTATGAAGGACCCAAAGCAATTTGGGTACCTAACAAAACTTAATTCTGTTTTGTAGGTATGCTTGAAAACGACTTCAAACCTCTGGTATCTTGACAGTGGTTGTTCCAAGCATATGTAGGGAGACATTAACAAATTTTCAGATCTAGCATTAAAGGCCAATGGTTATGTCACATATGGTGATAACAACAAAGGAAGAATTCTTGGCATAGAAAAAGTTGGAGCACCACCTTTCACATCCATTGAAGATGTCCTTTATGTTGAAGGACTAAAGCATAATCTTCTAAGTATTAGCCAACTTTGCGACAAGGGCTTCAAAATCAAGTTCACCAAAGATGAATGCTTGATTGAAGATGAAGTCTCTCATGAGGTAAAACTCAAAGGTACAAGAATTAATAACATATTTATGATTTCCCTTGATGATATTTCTGTGAAAGTAAAATGTCTTATGGTAAACAATAATGAGTCATGGTTGTGGCATAAAAGATTTACACATATTCATATGGAACATTTGAATAAGCTTATAAAGCATGATCTTGTTATTGGTTTGCCCAAGATAAAATTCGTCAAAGATAAGCTTTGTGATGCATGTCAAAAGGGGAAACAAACCAAATCAACTTTCAGATCAAAGAATGTGGTGTCCACTACAAGGCCACTAGAATTGTTGCATATGGACCTATTTGGTCCATCAAGAACAAGAAGCTTCGAAGGTAATGTATATGCTTTAGTTATTGTTGATGATTTCTCTAGATACACTTGGACTTTCTTCTTAGTGCAGAAAAATGATGCATTCAAGGCGTTCAAGAAATATGCGAAGCAAATCCAAAATGAGAAATCGCTAACTATTGCCTCCATAAGAAGCGACCATGGTGGAGAATTCCAAAATGCCTCCTTTGAAGAGTTTTGCAAAGTGTAATACCCCAAAATTTACCCTTCATTTTTCCTGAAAAAAAAAAAACGAAAAAAAAAAAACGATTTTTTTTTAATTAATTAATTAATTAAATAAATAAATAAAATAAATAAATAAAATATAACAAATTATTTTGGACTTGGGTCTCCCTCATTTGAGCCCATTACCCACGAAAATCAGTCTATAAATACTGAAGTTTCAGTAGAGGAAAACACACTTGGAGTTACACTGGGAGATTCACTGGAGAAAGAAGGAAGAGAAGCAAAACCCTGAGGAAAAGATAGTGAGAGAAAAGCCAACAGAGTTCAGAGCAACCTCCAAACCCTGAAGGGAACTCCACTTGTAAACCTCACGGGTGCAACTCAATTTCAATCAAGCTCTCCAATCAGGTTTGCCCTATATCCATCATCTTTATGTCTTTTATTTGAATGCTCTAAATGTATGAGGTATTATGGGTGAATTTGATACCTTTTTGTGAGCCTTTTGTGAATTTTGATGGAATTATTCATGTGGTTACATTTTGATTTAGGGGCAACTCTGGGTTACCCTATTTTGTTTATTCTAACCTGTCTTGTGTTTCCATGGCATTGTTTTCTCTTGATTTCATCCTACTACTCTAACCCTTTGTCGAGTTTTATGAGGGCTCACATGGCTTTCGCAGAGACACTCGCGTGGTTTCCCACTTTATTTGTGGGATACCCCCTGGAGTTTTATTCTGATTATTCGTGTTGACTGATTTCCTTTGACGGTCCAGCTGGAGACATTTCAGGGTTTCTTGCCCCTTTAACTGCTATAGCTTCGGATCTTTATCCGTGTGGTAATTTTTTCCCTTTCTCATACTTTATCGCTTTCTTAGCTGGAAGACCTCGATAGGAGGCAATGTTTGAGCCCCTTGGTGGCATTTTACTTTGAGATACATGTTTTGTGTTTTGTATTCATATCCCTGCAGGTAGCGCGGTTCCTTCGTCAAGGACTGCCCTTTTGCCCTCGAGCATCCCAAACCCTAAAACCCAAAGCAACACGTTTACTCCTTCTACTACAGGCGAGTAAGTCTCCAAAGGTCGAGCATCCGGTAGATTGCGTAGTAACGTTGTTCGTCCAAAACCCAATCCATAACCCCGTAGTTAGCCGAACTACGGCTTGCTCTGATTCTCATTCCAGATGAGATACGTAGGCATAAGACGCGATGTCTTAGCGAGCACACATCCCCCAACCCATAGGTCAGCCGAGCTACGAAGACTCTGATTCTCATATTCAGATGAGATACGTATGCAGTGGATGCGACATCCGCGTGAGTCATTTCTCTTAACCTTTTTAGTAAATAAACAGCACAAGATAAACCCACACCCTTTAGACAAAAACTACAAAAGTGGATCCCGTAGAGTACTATGGATGCGTAGGGGTGCTAATACCTTCCCTTCGCATAACCGACTCCCGAACCCAAGATTTGGTTGCGAGACCCCGTCTTGTCCTTTCCTTTTTTCAGGTTTACTTCGAGCGTTTCCTTTCCCTCCCTTGGGATGAATAACGCACGGTGGCGACTCTTCTGTCATTCTCTTTCGCCGGTTGTTTTTTTCGCACACTGTGTTTTTCAGGTTGCGACAGCTGGCGACTCTGCTGGGGACTTTAAGAAGTTGACCTCTTGCTGGTCCATCTTCCCTAAGCGAGTCCCTCCTAGCTTTTGTAGTTTGTTTGTTTATTGGGTGTTCATGCTTTTGTACAGTTATTTATTTACCTGCTTTACCTTATTACATTGTGTACATATCATTGTTGTATCTGTTTCTGTTGGCTGGCTGCTTGGTGATCTTTGTGAGATGAGTTCTATACCCGAACTCGAGTGCACTTAAGATAGGAGGATGGCATAGTCCTGTCAACTTGTGTGGAGTATTCCTTAGGGAGTTGACTTGCAAGCCCATTCACTTGGTGGAGGTCATGTTGAGATCAATAATGTCACATAAGTAAGTTGTGGTTAGACATTACTTGTTCCAATATAGACCTAAGAAGCCAAGGACCTTAGTTTACCTAACCCATCTTGGCCTATTCGTAGGACGTAGTGCGAAAGTCGTTCAAATGTAAGATTTGATACGATTGTTACGCGATACTACACTCATAAGAGTCTCTCTTGAGAATATTGTTGGAATACGAGTAGTCGTTCCTCTAATAATATCCGAAAGATGGGATTATGACTATGGGAACCTTTTTGTAGAACATGTTTGGCAGGTTTAAACCTTAGTACACTCCTTTTGGGTGGTTCTTAACCTAAACTCCATGCTCGTGACTTGCGACAAACCCTTGATTCATGGTTGATCCGATCAGGTATCCTTAATATCAATGAAACTCGGGTGTTGATAAGGTGTAAACCATAATCCGCCAAAATGGGTGGTTGATATTAAGGATAACATGATCCATCCCATGACCTTTGTTTGGTGTGCTCTTAATTTCTCTCCAGACAGTGCAACCTGACAGATGTTCAAGCAGATATAGCAATCCTGATTGACATACCACTGCATTGCATTCACATCATCACATCATTTGCATTCATATCATTTAACACATGTTTATCCTTTTCAAGGGGGTTTAAATCTTCTTCTTGATTCTAGTCGGGGTTTTCTTCTTACGCTGTTTATCAAATGTGAGACTGGAATCAAGGGGGTAGAATACTTTTGGAATTGATAAACATGTCATTGCATTTGCATAGTCATCCGCATGTCTTGCATAACAGGTACTGCCGCAGGGGTGACCATTCCAACTGCAGCACCACTACAACAACAACAATCACAACGTCAACCAGCTCAGTATCAACAGCAGTAGCAACCGGGTAACAGACCCGCTTATCAACCGAGGCCAAGGACAATGGACCGGTGTTTCGACACTCTTCCAATGTCGTACGCTCAGATGCTTTCTAGTCTTCAACAACTACAGCTTGTGCAACTGCGCACTCTGGCTCCTCCTGTTGGTAGACTTCCGGTGGGTTACGACGCCAACGCTAGGTGTAGCTTCCACTCTGGGGCACCTGGCCATAATATTGAGAACTGCAAAGCTTTTAAGCACATAGTTCAGGATCTCATAGATTCAAAGGCCATCGACCTTGCACCAGCTCCGAATGTCGTCAACAATCCCATGCCCCAGCATGGTGGTGCGAACGTTAATTTGGTAGAGGGAGAAGCCAAGTCCATTAAGGATGTGTTGAAGTTGAAGACTCCATTGTTGGATATCAAAGGATGCTTGCTGAAGGCCGATGTCTTCCCCGGTTGTGGGAAGGGTTGTTTGGATTGTGCTACTCAGGGCGGAGGTTGTTTGAAGCTACAGCAGGGTATCCAGGCCTTGCTCGACAAAGGTATCCTCCAGATTGAAGATTTGTCTGTCCAAGAGTCTATGGAAGAGGTTAAAGCGGGTGCCTCTATCTCATCCTTTAAGCAGGCACGAGCCGTGGTGGATTCAGGTGTTGCTCCCGGTTGGGGGCGTCTGTTGGAATTACCAGTGAAAGAAGATAAGTTCGGGATTGGATATCAGCCAGCTTTGACTTCTACAACACTTCAGGGGCCCATCACTTTCTCCAGTGCTGGCATCATTCAGTATGGTCAAGTCTCTGCAGTCGACGAAGAAGATGGGGATAGTGATTGTGACATTGACAACTGGGTGCGTCCGAGGATCCCGGGTGAAGTTCTCAACAATTGGTCTTCTGAGAAGATTATCCAAGTCACTCTTCTTGAAGAGTAATTTTCTTTGTTTATTCATGCATATCCAAGTCTTACGTTCCGCCCAGGGCGTAATGACTCATTGTAGGGCCCACCTATGTGACACTTGCATTTTTTATCATAAATAAAGGACGTCTTTTTGCATTCAAATATTTCGTTCCCTGTCTTTCTATTTTTGCAGTTTTTCAAAATAAAAAAATGGCAATGTTTTGTTTAGTTTTCACTTCTTGTTCACACTCATAAGCACATACCATCACTCATGCAGATGCACAACACCGGATCCTATTGATAACGGTTCAGCTATGGCTCGCTTCGACTTTGAAAATCCAATCTTTCAAGCTGAAGAAGAGGGTGATGAAGACTGTGAACTCCCTAAAGAACTTACCAGGTTATTAAAACAGGAAGAAAGGGTCATTCAACCGCATCAAGAGTCTGTTGAAGTGATTAATCTCGGCACCGAGGACGCCAAGAGAGAAATCAAGATAGGGGCTGTTTTGAGAGATGATGTGAAGAAAGGGCTGATTGAATTGCTGCAAGAATACGTTGACATCTTTGCCTGGTCTTATCAGGACATGCCTGGGCTGGACACAGACATCGTGGTACACCGCTTGCCTCTCAAAGAAGGTTGTCCCCCGGTTAAGCAGAAACTCAGAAGAACAAGACCAGAGATGGCTGTCAAGATAAAGGAAGAAGTGCAAAAGCAGTTGGATGCAGGGTTTCTAGCAGTCACTAATTATCCGCCATGGGTTGCGAACATCGTCCCAGTACCTAAGAAGGACGGAAAGGTACGGATGTGTGTCGACTATCGGGATCTGAACAGAGCTAGCCCTAAAGATGATTTCCCATTACCTCACATCGACGTTTTGGTAGATAATACAGCTCAGTTCTCGGTATTCTCCTTCATGGATGGCTTTTCTGGCTATAACCAAATCAAGATGGCACCAGAAGACATGGAAAAGACAACTTTCATAACCCCATGGGGCACCTTCTGCTACAAGGTGATGCCGTTTGGTCTGAAAAATGCCGGAGCAACATATCAACGAGCTATGGTAACTCTGTTCCATGATATGATTCATCATGAAATCGAGGTTTATGTGGACGATATGATTGCCAAATCTCAGACAGAAGAAGAACATTTGTTGAATTTGCAGAAACTATTTGAGCGTTTGAGGAAATTCAAACTGAGACTTAATCCGAATAAGTGCACTTTCGGGGTGAGATCGGGAAAATTGCTGGGTTTTATTGTTAGCGGAAAAGGGATTGAGGTGGATCCTGACAAAGTAAAAGCAATACAGGAAATGTCTGAGCCAAGAACAGAGAAGCAAGTCCGTAGTTTCTTAGGGAGGTTGAACTACATTGCAAGGTTCATCTCTCACCTAACAACCACGTGTGAGCCAATTTTCAAATTGCTGAGGAAGGATCAGGCTATCAGGTGGAATGAAGATTGTCAAAGGGCTTTCGAGAAGACAAAAGAGTATCTACAGAAACCTCCGATCCTTATACCTCCAGTTCCTGGGAGACCTCTGATAATGTACCTATCAGTGACCGAGAACTCGATGGGGTGTGTATTGGGACAGCATGACGAGTCTGGTCGAAAAGAGCATGCCATATACTACCTTAGCAAAAAGTTTACCGACTGTGAAATCAAATATTTGCAGCCTGAGAAAACTTGCTGTGCTTTGGCCTGGGCTGCTCGCCGACTGAGACAGTATATGTTGAACCATACTACCTTGTTGATTTCTAAGATGGATCCAGTGAAATACATATTCGAGAAGCCAGCTCTCACCGGAAGGGTCGCTCGTTGGCAAATGATTTTAACAGAGTATGATATCCAGTATACGTCACAGAAGGCCATCAAAGGGAGTATTCTGTCAGACTACCTTGCCGAGCAACCGATTGATGATTATGAGCCAATGAAGTTTGAATTCCCTGATGAAGACATCATGTTCCTCAAGATGAAAGACTGTGAAGAGCCAGTTGTTGAGGAGGGACCTGATCCAAATGAAAAGTGGACTTTGTTGTTTGACGGGGCTGTCAATGCTAGAGGTAGTGGAATTGGCGCTGTCATTACTACTTCGAAGGGTGCCCACATGCCTTTCACCGCTCGTTTGACTTTTGAGTGCACAAATAATGAAGCTGAGTACGAGGCCTGTATCTTGGGTATTGAGCAAGCCATTGATCTGAGAATCAAGACTCTGGACATCTTCGGAGATTCAGCTCTGGTGATCAATCAAGTGAATGGTGATTGGAATACTCTCCAGCCCACTCTGGTCCCCTACAGAGATTACACGAGAAGACTTTTGACTTTCTTCACAACGGTAAAATTGTATCATATACCTCGTGATGAGAACCAGATGGCAGACGCACTTGCTACTCTATCCTCCATGATCAAGGTAATTCGTTGGAACCATGCTCCCAGGATCGATGTGATGCGCCTTGACAGGGCCGCGTATGTGTTTGCTGCTGAATTGGTAGTCGATGACAAGCCTTGGTATCACGATATCAAGTGCTTTCTGAAGAATCAAGAGTACCCTGCAGGGGCATCCAACAATGACAGAAAGACTTTGAGAAGATTGGCAGGCAGTTTCTTCTTGAACAAAGACGATGTGCTGTATAAGAGGAACTTCGACATGGTTTTGCTCAGATGCGTGGACAGACACGAGGCGGACATGTTAATGCAGGAAGTTCATGAAGGTTCCTTCGGTACTCATGCCGGTGGACATGCAATGGCTAAGAAATTGTTGAGAGCGGGTTATTATTGGATGACCATGGAATCAGATTATTTCAAGTATGCTCGGAAGTGTCATAAATGCCAGATTTATGCTGATAAGGTGCATGTACCACCGAATCCTCTGAATGTGATGTCTTCGCCGTGGCCGTTTGCCATGTGGGGCATTGACATGATTGGAAAGATTGAGCCGACTGCCTCCAATGGGCATCGCTTCTCCTTGTTGCCATCGACTATTTCACCAAGTGGGTCGAGGCAGCGTCGTTCGCGAATGTCACCAGACATGTGGTTGCCCGTTTCATCAAGAAAGAAATCATTTGTCGCTATGGGATTCCCGAAAGAATCATTACTGATAATGGTTCTAATCTCAACAACAAAATGATGAAGGAGTTGTGTCAGAACTTCAACATTCAGCATCACAATTCTTCCCCTTACCGCCCTAAGATGAACGGCGCTGTTGAGGCGGCAAATAAGAACATAAAGAAGATTGTGCAGAAGATGGTCGTCACGTACAGAGATTGGCATGAGATGCTACCTTTCGCCTTGCATGGGTACCGTACTTCAGTACGTACATCGACCGGGGCAACCCCCTACTCCCTTGTGTATGGTATGGAAGCAGTCCTACCTGTTGAAGTGGAGATTCCTTCTCTAAGAGTCTTGTTGGATGTCAAGCTAGACGAAGCTGGATGGATTCGGACAAGGTTCAATGAGTTGAGTCTTATCGAAGAGAAGCGAATGGCAGCCATTTGTCATGGGCAGTTGTATCAGAGTCGGATGAAGAGAGCTTTTGATCAGAAGGTGCGTCCTCGTTGTTTCCAAGTCGGAGATTTAGTGTTGAAAAGGATCCTTCCTCCTCAGACAGATCACAGGGGCAAGTGGACTCCTAACTATGATGGACCGTATATTGTCACCAAGGTTTTTGATGGTGGGGCTTTAATGCTTGCAACTATGGATGGTGAAAACTTCACTTCCCCTGTGAACTCAGACGCAGTTAAAAAATACTTCGCATAAAATAGACCCGCTGGACAGTAAAAAGAGTAGTCCAGGCAAAAATGGGCATCCCGGCGAACCAAGAAAATGAAAAGGTTCGGGCAAAAATTAGGGACAAAAATAAAAAAAGATTGTACACCCGGTAAGTGGAAAACCTGAAAAGGCAACTTAGGCAAAAATGGGTATCCCGGTGGATTGAAAACCCGAAAAGGGCGATCCAGGCAAAAGTTAGGGATTAAGCGAATGACTGCGTTCTGAGTAGTTCTGAATCTCATCTCGTGCCAATGACTGGAAATTTTCGAAAGGTAGGAAACAGTCCAATCACTCTTTCAGAAGGCTGATTATCTGGAGGATCTTGAAGACGAGAAAGTCATAGCAGAATTGGAACCCAATAGAAATCCATTTCACGTTGCCATTAGATTAATTTCTGTTTTTATCTATTGTGCGATTACCTCTTTCCAGGGATTGCTTCCTAATGTAAATGCCTATTCAGAGGCCATTCAATCAATAAAATCATGTTATTCAGTATATCTCTGTTTTCATTTTCATTTTACTGTTTTGTTTGCAAAAATGACGTCCGAATTTTTGATAAACATTGCATCATGACACATAAGGGCTTTATAGGTACATGCTTAATAAACATTTAAAATTGCTGTAAATTTTAAGTGCTTTGGATCGTCTATTCAGAACAGATACCCTCGGGGCATTTCCTTAAAATCCCCTACAGATGATCGTGAATATCTTCCCCAGTGAAGTCACCAACAGACAAATTCAGTGTCTTGACCCTGCAGAGCTGATCAGAGTGTTGGATTCTTCAATCCCCAGCAGTTTCTCACCACTGTACTTCCCCAAGCGGTTGTTTCAAGACATACACTTCCCAGTAGAGTTGACAGTGTCAGACTATATATCCCCAGCGGAGTTGACAGTGCCAGACTGTATCTTCCCAGCAGAAGTGGCTGCTCCTTAGAGTTCGATGCCAGATCGATAATCCCAATGCCAGATCCATGGTTTCTTTCCTTGAAGCAGAACCTCGGTACTGTATCAGTGTTTGCTCCCCCTGCTGAGTCATCTCTCGCAAATCGTGGTTGCCAGAACCATTGTAGCTTTCCTCAGCAGCAGGCTTCCAATGCCATTCTTTCCCCGATCAGAGTCTCGGTATGTCCAGAACACCGCATGGCTAGTCATCTCCCCACAGAGTTCATTGTGGTGTGTATCTCCAGCAGCCTGGCCAGAGCCCAGAGGATGGTAATCATTTCCCCAGCAGATCCCTTGCCTCAGCTTGGCATTCTACCCAGCATTTCGCATCCCTGCATGTAGAATCATATTGCATTGCATCCTTCCAAATCGCGTAGCATTTCCATTTTCATGGAGCATTACGCCATTGAAAAATTCAAACATACGCATGTAAGCATAAAACATTCTCGGTATCCCAAGTGATAAGCTAGAAGTTGTTTCCAGTACTCAGACTGAAGATTGTTCATGACTTACCTTTGTTATCCCCAGCAAGTGTCATTGGCCCATGCGCCACCTCTATTATCATTCCCTATTTCTGCCAATGCTGACAGACATGAAGTTTTCCGGTATCCAGACCGAAGTGGCATTCAGGCTAGTGTTCCGATATTCAGATCGAAGTGGCATTCAGGCCAGTTTTCCCGATATTTAGATCGAAGTGGCATTCAGGCCAGTGTTCCGATGTTCAGATCGAAGAAGTTTCCGACGTTCAGGTCGATGCAACTTGTGGCATTCAGGCCAGTTTTCCCGGTATCCAGACCGAAGTGGCATTCAGGCCAGTTTTCCGGTAACCAGACCGAAGTGGCATTCAGGCCAGTGTTCCGATGTTCAGATCGAAGAAGTTTCCGACGTTCAGGTCGATGCAACTTGTGGCATTCATGCCAGTTTTCCCGGTATCCAGACCGAAGTGGCATTCAGGCCAGTTTTCCGGTAACCAGACCGAAGTGGCATTCAGGCCAGTGTTCCGATGTTCAGATCGAAGAAGTTTCCGACGTTCAGGTCGATGCAACTTGTGGCATTTAGGCCAGTTTTCCGGTATTCAGATCGAAGTGACATTCAAGCCAATTTTCCGATATTCAGATCGAAGTGGCATTCAGGCCAATTTTCCGATGTTCAGATCGAAGAAGGTTCCGACGTTCAGGTCGATGCGACTTGTGGCATTCAGGCCCATTTTCCGATGTTCAGATCGAAATCCTTTCCAGTATTCAGACTGATGAGCGGCATTCAAGCCATGGTTATTTCTGTGTTACCATTTATTTTGGTATCCAGTTTAACATTCTTTTTCGATATTCAAACTGACTCTCACCGTACCAGACGAATTCTTCTTTCAAGACCACCTCTTTGCTGATTCTGACAGACATTGTTACTTCACTTCACTTCAGTGCAAATTTTTGGGCTTTTATTGTATTCAATCCCTTGATACCTCGAAAGTACGAAAGCAACTGCCATCTTCTTTCCGGGTCTCCAGTTGATTGAATAGGGGCAACTGTAATACCCCAAAATTTACCCTTCATTTTTCCTGGAAAAAAAAAAAAACGAAAAAAATAAAAAAAAAAACAAAAAAAAAATAAAATAAATAAATAAATAAATAAATAATTTAATTAATTAATTAATTAATTAATTAAATAAATAAATAAAATATAACAAATTATTTTGGACTTGGGTCTCCCTCATTTGAGCCCATTACCCACGAAAATCAGTCTATAAATACTGAAGTTTCAGTAGAGGAAAACACACTTGGAGTTACACTGGGAGATTCACTGGAGAAAGAAGGAAGAGAAGCAAAACCCTGAGGAAAAGATAGTGAGAGAAAAGCCAACAGAGTTCAGAGCAACCTCCAAACCCTGAAGGGAACTCCACTTGTAAACCTCACGGGTGCAACTCAATTTCAATCAAGCTCTCCAATCAGGTTTGCCCTATATCCATCATCTTTATGCCTTTTATTTGAATGCTCTAAATGTATGAGGTATTATGGGTGAATTTGATACCTTTTTGTGAGCCTTTTGTGAATTTTGATGGAATTATTCATGTGGTTACATTTTGATTTAGGGGCAACTCTGGGTTACCCTATTTTGTTTATTCTAACCTGTCTTGTGTTTCCATGGCATTGTTTTCTCTTGATTTCATCCTACTACTCTAACCCTTTGTCGAGTTTTGTGAGGGCTCACATGGCTTTCGCAGAGACACTCGTGTGGTTTCCCACTTTATTTGTGGGATACCCCCTGGAGTTTTATTCTGATTATTCGTGTTGACTGATTTCCTTTGACGGTCCAGCTGGAGACATTTCAGGGTTTCTTGCCCCTTTAACTGCTATAGCTTCGGATCTTTATCCGTGTGGTAATTTTTTCCCTTTCTCATACTTTATCGCTTTCTTAGCTGGAAGACCTCGATAGGAGGCAATGTTTGAGCCCCTTGGTGGCATTTTACTTTGAGATACATGTTTTGTGTTTTGTATTCATATCCCTGCAGGTAGCGCGGTTCCTTCGTCAAGGACTGCCCTTTTGCCCTCGAGCATCCCAAACCCTAAAACCCAAAGCAACACGTTTACTCCTTCTACTACAGGCGAGTAAGTCTCCAAAGGTCGAGCATCCGGTAGATTGCGTAGTAACGTTGTTCGTCCAAAACCCAATCCATAACCCCGTAGTTAGCCGAACTACGGCTTGCTCTGATTCTCATTCCAGATGAGATACGTAGGCATAAGACGCGATGTCTTAGCGAGCACACATCCCCCAACCCATAGGTCAGCCGAGCTACGAAGACTCTGATTCTCATATTCAGATGAGATACGTATGCAGTGGATGCGACATCCGCGCGAGTCATTTCTCTTAACCTTTTTAGTAAATAAACAGCACAAGATAAACCCACACCCTTTAGACAAAAACTACAAAAGTGGATCCCGTAGAGTACTATGGATGCGTAGGGGTGCTAATACCTTCCCTTCGCATAACCGACTCCCGAACCCAAGATTTGGTTGCGAGACCCCGTCTTGTCCTTTCCTTTTTTCAGGTTTACTTCGAGCGTTTCCTTTCCCTCCCTTGGGATGAATAACGCACGGTGGCGACTCTTCTGTCATTCTCTTTCGCCGGTTGTTTTTTTCGCACACTGTATTTTTCAGGTTGCGACACAAAGAACATGGAATATTTCATAACTTCTCGGCACCAAGGACTCCTCAACAAAATGGAGTGGTGGAGAGAAAGAATAGGTCACTTGTGGAACTTGCAAGAACAATGCTTAGCGATTCAAATCTTCCAAAGTACTTTTGGACAGATGCGGTAAGCACGACATGCTATGTAAGTAATAGAATTATTATTAGACCTGTCTTGAAAAAGACTCCTTATGAACTTTTCAAAGGAAGTAAACCCAACATATCTTACTTTCACATTTTTGGATGCAAATGCTTTGTCCTCAACAATGACAAAGGCAATTTAGGTAAGTTCGACGAGAAGTCCGACGAAGGTATATTTCTTGGATACTCTCTTACTAGTAAAGCCTATAGAATATATAATAAAAGAACTTTAAAAATTGAAGAATCTATGCATGTTACTTTCGATGAATCTAACCCCTCCAAGGAGGATATTATTTTGTGTGATGATGATGATGATATTGTAGAAGTTCCTCAAATAGATACTTCAAGTGGAAACAATGGTGATCAACCAAAACATCAAGATGGGAAAAAAGCAAATGATAATGATCTACCTAAGGAATGGAGAACTCACCAGGATCATCCGATTGATAAAATCATTGGTGATATTAGTCAAGGCGTTGCAACTAGATTAAATCTCAAAGATGCATGCTTAAATATGGCTTTTGTTTCACAAATTGAACCTTCAAAGGTTGATGAGGCTTTAGGTGACAACCAATGGATAATTTCTATGCAAGAAGAGTTAAACTAATTCGAAAGGAATCAAGTTTAGGAACTTGTCCCTAGGGATAGTGATAAACACATCATAGGTACCAGATGGGTGTTTAAAAACAAACTTGATGAGAATGGTATAATTGTTCGAAACAAAGCAAGGTTGGTGGCCCAAGGATACAATTAAGAGGAAGACATTGATTTTGAAGAAACATTCGCTCCAGTTGCAAGGTTAGAAGCTATCCGTTTATTATTTGCTTATGCATGTTCATTAAATTTTCAATTATTTCAAATGGATGTCAATAGCGTATTCTTGAATGGCTATATCAATGAAGAAGTCTATGTCAAACAACCCCCGGGCTTTGAAGACTTCAAAAATCCTTCACATGTTTTCAAGTTGAGGAAAGCTCTTTATGGCCTAAAGCAAGCACCTAGAGCATGATATGATCGTCTCAACAACTTTCTTTGTGAAAAGGGATTTAAAAAAGGTAAAATTGACAAAACCTTGTTTATTAAGAAAATTAAAGGTAACACTTTATTGGTTCAAGCCTACATTGATGACATCATATTCGGCTCAACAAACAAAGAAATGTGTGAAGAATTTTCATCAATGATGCAAGGATAATTCGAGATGTTCATGATGGGTAAGATGAATTATTTTCTTGGACTTCAAATTAGGCAACTGAAGAATGGCATCTTCATCAACCAATAAAAGTACTGCAAAGAGTTGTTACAAAGATTTGACATGGATAGTTGCAAGGCAATGTCTACTCCGATGGGATCCGGATCTTATGTTGATCAAGATGAATCGGATGTTTCGATTGACATAATAAAGTATCGAGGTATGATTGGTTCCTTACTTTATTTGATTGCAAGTCGTCCTGATATTATATTCAGTGTGTGTCTTTGTGCTCGTTTTCAAGCAAATCCAAAAGAATCACATATCACCGCTGTTAAGAGGATCATGAAGTATCTCAAGGGAACAACAAAGGTCGGCCTATGGTATCCTAAAGGTAGTATTTCCAAATTAGTTGGTTATTCTGATGCTGATTATGCAGGAAGTAAAATTGATCGAAAAAGTACTAGTGGTACATATCACATTCTTGGAAATGCATTAGTATCGTGGGCTTGCAAGAAACAAGCGTGTGTTGCTCTAAGCACTTCCGAAGCGGAATACATAGCAGCAGGTAGCTGTTGTGCTCAAATACTTTGGCTTAAGCAACAACTTCGTGACTACATACTCAATCTTGGATGCATTCTTCTTCTTTGTGACAACCCAAGTGCGATAAACATTACAAAAAATCTGGTCATGCACTCAAGAACCAAACATATTGACATTCGAAATCATTTTCTTCATGATCATGTGCTTCAAGGAGATGTCGAAGTCACATTTGTGGATACTTATAATCAACTTGCCGACATCTTCACAAAACCTTTGGCACGAGAACCATTTTACAAAATTCGAAGGGAACTCGAGATTCTAGATGAGTGTGATATATAACTCATCAAAATCACATCAAAATTTAAAAGGTGCACCCTTTCTCATAATATTTAGTAATTAATTGTTTAAAGTTTTAAAAATGTTTTTATTTTAATAAGTATGTTTTTTTATGTGTTAATTTAAGTATTTTTCAAAATTTGTTTGGTGTCAATCGATTGATGGTAAGGTGTCAATCAATTGGTTCCTCTTAATTTCTCAATTTTTATTTTACAGAAAGTTCTTTCAATCGATTACATCTTTATATCAATCGATTGGTTCCCTATTTTTTTTAATTTTTATAAATTTTTTTTACCAACCAATCGATTGTATCTCTAACATCAATCGATTGGTCCCCTTTATTTTTCAACTTTTTCACCATGCCAATCGATTGGTCCTTGCATGTCAATCGATTGGTCCTTTAATTTTTTTGTTTTATATGTTCAGCATGTGCATGATTCCTTTCCAATTTCATTCTTACTTTAATTGTTCACATGTGATTTCTGATTTCATTTACTGATGCACTCCTCATATTGCATTTACTCTTGTTTTGTCCTTTACCTCTTTTTTCTCCTATTCATTCTCCTTTTCCTATTTTCAAGTAAATGCCATTTACTAAGATTTCTTAAGATCTCTTTATCTCACTTTATTTCCTTTCATTGCTTTTTATTTTCTTGGTCCAACCACTTGATTCTTCTCATTACTACACTCCACCACCATAAAACCACATCTCTCCTAAAGCAAATTCAGCATTCTACACGTCTTACCATATTTCCTCAAGAGTTTTGCTTTCTCCTTTCAAATCTTTGCTTTTCTCCAAACATCCTTTATGGCTTCTCAACTTTCATCCAAAGGCAAAGGCAAAGGCAAAGGCAAAGGCAAAGCTTCTAGTTCTAGAGGCCCCCTAGATTTATCAAGACTTTTCACTACAAAGAGTCAACAGGAAAGGTATGAGACTTATTTCTTCCAAAAGAAAATCATGAAGCCTAAGTATAGTACTTTCGTTTCTTTTCCTGATGATGTGTTTACCTTTCCTACTGTTTTTGAGGAATTGGGTTTGAGTGACCTCATTGGTTACAATACAAATTTTTACCCTGAAATGGTTAAGGTGTTCTACTCCAACATGGTGAAGAAGAAAGGGAAATTAACATTTGTGGTGAAAGGAGTTCCAATCTCCTTAACTGCTTCTGGTCTAAGTGCTATTTTTGAAATTCCTACTGGTGGTCACAAATTTGTTGGGACAAAGGCTCCATGGGCAGACTATAGCAAACATGCTTTTTACTATAGTTTGAGTTGTTTGTCTGAACATCAGTTTTACAACAAGAGGAAGAAGAGTTTTGGAGGAGATAACCCGAAGCGTGTCTACTGGTCCCCAACAAAGTTTTCTATTGATGATAGAATGTTGCACTATTTTTTGGTATATGTTATTGTGCCTAGATTTTCCAATCACTGCACTATAACAAATCCGGAAATGATGCTCCTATATGCCATCAAAACTCATTTCCATGTTGATTGGGGACATACAATCCTGTCACATATGATGTCCTATGACGAATATGCCGAGGGTCTACCATATGCTCATTTCTTGACCAAGATTTACCGTCATTTCAATATTAACCTGGAAAATGAGTTGTGATTCTCAATGGAAAAACCTTCTTTCATGATTAGTATCAAGCAGGTAAATAGGAAGATGGGAGTCATTTTCAATCATCGGACTCATGAGATAAAGTACCTGGTGTATACGTGCGTTTTCGACGCCATGAGTTTAGTATGCAAAAGGGTTCTTTCGACAAATGGTGCCATGGAATTAACAGTTAAGTTGATAAGTGTTTTTTCAACACTTCGACACGTTGATGATTTTGACAATTCGACAAAGTCTGAAGAGAGACGTCATTTCAACATAAAGTATAAATTCAAAATTTGAAAGTTATAACGTTTGGCAGAAGACGCGTGGAAGCATCTGGCGAAAAGGAATCATGCAGAAGAGCCAAATGTCATAGTTTTAGGATTTGTTCGTTAATAACAGTTATTTTGTTTGTATATAAATAGGATAGTTGTTATTAGAAAAGTGTGTGAAAAATTACTTGTACAAATTCCTGCAAACACTCAAAGTACCCGTGTGAGAGAAAAGAGTCATATCTGGAACATGTATGTGTAAACAAACACCAATCCTTTCAAAGTTTTATTTTATAAAATTTAAAGTTCTTTACCTATTTCTCTTTGCATTTATTAGTCAATTCTCTTTCTGCATTTCCCTTTTCGACACTTTATGTTTCGTCAGTTATTTTCTGCCATTTATCTTATTCTTGTCAAATTTACACTTATTTAAACGTTTGTAATTGACACCTTTCGACATAAAAGATTTGATAAGCCAAATGAAAGATACAAAAGTTGTTCTAGAGATATACAAAGTTACTTAGATTTGCACATGTCCTAGGATTTGTGTGGTTGATCCTGCAAGTAACCCAATTCTACAAGTTTTGGAAAACCAGAGGTTGTTCGCCAGAATTCACCGCGAACAAATTGGCACGCCCAGTGGGACAGTGCATAAATCTAAAACTTAAATAACCTTTAGTCAAGTTGTCTTCTTCGTTGTATGAGATTAAGAAGCGGTAAATTAACCGTATCCAACGTAGAAAGACCTGAAAGAACAAGAGTAAGGAAAATGGCAAATCAGCCAAATAATCCAAATGAATCCATCCCAGTATCCAACCCTATCCCTTCGACAGGAGGAAATGTGGGATTAGTCCCTGTATCAGAGGTTGTGCCTTCATCAACAGGGTCAATACCAGCGGTTTCAATATCACAAAACGCGCCTGTAGCGGTGTATTCGTCGCTATATGATCTATCGATTAAATCATAAGCTATGAGATACATTGAAATTTCGAGTCGCCACCGCACTTTTATTTATCCAAAGGACTGGCTAAAAAGCGAACAAAAGCCTAAGAAGTTTTACACGTAGAAAACTAATAAAAAGATCAGAGATTCTGGGTAAGGGGTAAATTACGCAATGGGAAGGTGTTAGGCACCCACTACGTCCTAGGTACTCCTAGGGAGCCCTTTTCACACTTGTTGTAAAAATTGTTATTTGTTATGACATAAGTATTGTGCAAACATGATTGGGATGGTGAGAAAAGAATATACATTTTATTGGGTTATTGGGTTAATTATTTTTGTGTTCGAACGGATGAACCCGCTGCCTACGTACCTTCCATCAAAGGTAAGGATCAAAACGCCGTAGTTCGGCTAAAAGATTTCCAAAAGTTGGTGGATTCAGTTTTAAACACAAGCACTGAGGCTTTTCATTATCAATGGGAGAACACTCGACCAAAAACAACATCCACCATGCGAGGATAGCTTCGACGTACTAGAGGGGTTAGCCCTGTTTGAAGTACGGAAGTCTTACTGTCGACTCACTAAGGATAGGCAAGATTTACATCAACCACAAAGATAATTGAAACCTATGGCTAATGTGAAAAGATTAACAATGGACAGAGCCAAAACAAGTGAATGAGTGATGTTAATTGATTGTGATTATGAAAATGAAGTCAGAGTATGATTAAGATTGATTCAAAAGAAGTATTATGAAATGGAGTTTGAAAAAAGTCAAGGACTTGAGTCCAGGTTTTTAGATTTGAAAACATGAAGAAGTTTGCACAACACTTATGTCAACATTGAAAAGGTAAAGTGTGAAAAGTCTAGGACACAATGAGTGATGAATGGATGGAGAATGGATAGTAAAACTTCTTAGAAGGTTCACTTCTTGAAATCATATAGCAAATGATTCAAGTGCGTCCTTTGGAATGCAATGGATAATAATAAACAAACAAAGATGAAATCCAAAAGGCGGATATCGGATGCCAATCAATGGACTTACACTAATCTCCACAGAAGAAAACAAGAAATGAGATATGAAAGTCAACTGCCAATCTGTCTGGACTTAGGTTAACTCCACAGTATGGTCCTAGGAAATCCAATGCCACATTACTGGGGCTTACAATGGATCCTCACATACAAGAACAAAAGCAACAATATGATCACAGGTATGCAAATGCCAACTTACAGGGACTTATAACTGCAACCTCTCATACAAACAGATAAAACAAACTATGATCACAGGAAAGCAGATGCCAACTTACAGGGACTTATAACTGTATCCTCACATACAAACAGATAAAACAGAAGATATGAGTGACCAATGAGGTCTTACACTCTATCCTTCCATATCACAGGAGCAAATGCCAAAGCAATGGACTTACAATTGTCCTCAATGGGCAAACAACAATGATAGCATCACAAAAAGTAAATGAGATGAACATGCACTAATGGCAATTGATGATGATGAATGCATATCATACAAGCAAGCAAATGCATATGAAGCAATCAATCAATCAATGAATATCAGACAGCACACTCTATAGCCAAACAATGGGGGCTCACACAAGAGGGTTTGACTTTGAAAGTCCACTGTAATAGGTGAAGGTCGCTCTTAACCTTGCCATTGAGAGGCTAAGGTGAAGCAGATGAAAAGGAGATGAGGGGTGTGCCTCATTGCTTCTATCTCAAATCAGAGAGAGCATCAAATAGAAAGTGGGGAAGTCCAGAAAGATGGAACTCTTTCCCCTTATTGACTCGATTAGATCTTGGGTTTTTATCTCAATGCTTCAACCATGTAATGGGAGCAAAGAGAGGACACACTGAATAGTGGGGGATAGATTGCTTATCCCTACCTTCCACCAATTGCCTTACTTGAAGGACTTTTCCTGCTTAGGACAAATTTAAACAAACACAGGCATTGCCTCTTAAGGAGGACTTCAGACAGTTTGCCCGGTCAAATAACAGACCGGGTCTCCAGACTACATGAAGAAGAAGTAATTATACCTCAAAGCAAATGCTAAATAGCAAAGCAAGCAAGTTCAAAGAACTTAAGCAACTAAAGTACCTGAAAAAGTCAAACCAATTAGTAAACAGTTCAACAGTCAAAATCAAAAGAAAATGAACTAATAGTCAACCACAGAGGGACCAATTGTGCAAGGCACAAAGTCTCAAGCATATGAGTCACCTACAAAACAAAGGTTAGCACATTAAACAATCATACTAAAACACATTTGAATGATCCTCAAGGCATTGGTGCTTAACCTGAAACAGATGGACTCAACATAAGCTTAGAAGACCACTAGGACTAGCCTAGGGTCAAAGATGAAAGAAAAAGTCAAGGCAGCAAGGAAAAGTCAACCCAAACCAAGTCTAAACATTCAAGAAGCATTCTCAATTGGATTCATAATTATATCATGCATCATTGTCATTTCATATGCAAAAGGATGCAAAGCATGGCAAGAGAAGCATACAAAAGTCAACAGCAAAGACTTCATTCAAAAGTCAACTCAAACAATCTCAAAAATCATGAAATAAATCACACTCAATCCTAACATCTAGCATGGTAGACATGTCAAATTTCATGGCATTTGGATGAGAAGAAGGCAGTCAAGTAAAATCATGAAGTCAAACCAAATTTAAGTAAGCATGGTGAAAGTCAACAAGCATGGGTCAACTTCAAAAAATCATATCAATTTGAAAACAGAAGAGAAATGAGTGAGATTAACACCAATGCAAAGCTCAAGGTGTCTAGTTATCACATATGAAATTTCATGGACATACAATATGATATGAGAATTTCACAAAAGATTTGGCAATGTGTAGCACAAAAAGTCAACAAATGACTAAGCATGGAAGAAAATTCTCAATCAAATGGAAAACAGCAAGATTAATTCCAAGAAAAATTCATACACAAACTAGACATGTGATAGGTCATTCATGCAAAATTTGGGGTCCATTGGATAAGAGAAAGCATGTGAACAAAAATTGGGAAAATACATGATCATGGTATAGCACCAAATGTAACACATAACTTCAGAAAATCACAACTCTCAATCCACAAATGATAAATGCACAAACTTTATATGGAAATGAAGGTCAATGTGTCTAGTTTCACCACAAAAAATTTCAAGCTCAAAAGATATGACATGAGTATTTCACAAAAGGAATGGCACAATGTATCATTTTGGCATACATGTTGGGAAAACAATTATCATTTAAAATCCAGCCACTGAAAAATTAATTAAAATTCACCATAAAATAGAGGACACATTCATGAGCATGAGGAAAAAATTTCATAATTTTTGGATGAAAATTGAAAGAGGAATTAATTGTGGAAGATGAGGAAATAATTGGATGCAATATGAACAAATGGCATGGCAAAGTGGTCAAACCAAGGTCAACCGATGGCAGAGTTGTAATTAACTCCTTCACTAATCCAAACGACACAGTTTTGGGGAAGGAAATGAAATGTTCCTATTGGCTCTCAGCCAATGGAACAGTGCACGCAGCTAAAAAGCTCAAATTTCTGGTTTTTCACATAAACCCTTAGGGTTTCTAACAGCATGGCCAAGGCATTGCTCAATGTTATCATCATCATGAAACAAAACAAACAACAGCATGGCATTGGTATCATGTACAGCTTCATCAATCAATCAAAACCAACAACAAATGAACAGCAACATGTAGCAATGATCATACAACTAACCAGCATCCATGACCAAATACAACAAACATCAACATGTGGATTTTATGAGCAAGTTCAAAACAGCAGCAAAGTATATTCATCATTGTTATCACAACAGCAATAGACCAAACATTCATGAGAAAATTCTGTGCATACTCATCATAACAGCAAGCATCATTCATCACTCAATGTTTAATCATCATCAAACTAATCAAAACAAACAACAGCATGGTATTGGTAATGTTCCTACTGCAACCAAACAACAGCATACAACAATGTTTCACATGGATTTCAGGACAATGCTCATAAGGTTTCAAAACTGCAGCAGGATTTAAACATCATAAAACCAGTTTCGAACAACAAGAACAACAGCAAATCACACCACAGCATGGTATCATGTAATCAATACAAGTTCATCATCAATATACATCCTCAACCAAAAATTCGAAAGGCAATGGCAATCAACAAGGCAATGACAAAGTTCATGTAATGTCCAAAACAGCTCTAAACCAAACATAACTAACACAACTCACATGGATTTCTGGGCATATTCAAAGCAACAGCAGGGCATGTTTATCATTATCATGTAGTCATCATAAGCAACAACAAGCAAACAGCATGGTGCTCAACATGGTATCACCAACATCAACCCAAAATCACTTAACATGGTAAACAGCAAGGTTCATATAACTTTACACCAAACAAATTCCAAACAAGATTCATGGACAAGCTGGGCAGAGCTAGGGTTTTAAAACAGCAGCAAGGCTTCATGTCTATCATGTTCAATCATCCACCAAACAACCAACACACCATAGTCAACCAAAGGAGCACGACTTATGAAATACCAACATCATGCATCATCAGCTAACAACCAAAACAAGCCTAATCATGAGAGTTTTCTGGGCAAAGTGTTTGGTTTAAATACAACAGCATATGTTCAACATCAATGTGTAACTTGAAATTTCAAAATGTGCAGAAATCCAAATCAAGTAAGCCCATAACATCAGCACATATCAAACAACAAGAATGCATCATCAAAGTTCATTGAATCTCTTCCAGCAAGGCAAATCGTGCAAAAATTCATTTGTACACAAAAAGGAAAATTCGGATTTCTCCAACATGAGACCACCATTTTAAATGAAACAAGTTGCCTTCAGACCAGTATTCAAAGACCTACTCTAAGCCTAGCATGATTTGGTAAAAGGAGAGGATCGAAACTTACTTGAATTTGAAGCAAAGTGTTGAATGTTGGTTGTTTGGACGATACAGACTGAAACAGCTGCTCCCAATGCTTTGGAATGAGGGGTGATGAAGCTTTTTCAGCTCACAAGTGCACGAGGTAGGTTGAACCAACTTCCACCATTGTTGTGTGCTTAATGAAAACAGAACTTGAAAATGGAGTAAAAGCTGGGATTTAATGATCCAAGTGACTCCTAAATGCTGTCTAGATGAAGAAAACAGTGAGGATTGTTCAAAGGTTTTGGTGTTTTGTGCAGAAAAATCTCAAATGCAAAAATGCAAGAATGAGAGGATGAAGTGTTTTGGTCGAGGGAGGCTGTCAAGCTAGGTTTAGAAATGCTGAAAAATCCCTTATAAGGGTCTGTTTAGAGTTGGATTAGGGAGTACTAAACTTGATTAGCTTGAATGAGTGTAATTGCAAACTTGCTAATTTTGGACAAAGTGGAAAATGGGGGTATGTTTGCTGCTCGAGTGGGCTGGGCACAGGCTGCTAGCAGACCAAAACTCTGCTGTTTGTTGTTGCTTTTGACTGCTGTACTTGCTTTCACTTATTTGAAGCCAATTGCCAATTTTCAAGTTTTAGCATTTTGGTCCAAAAATGATGGCATAAGGGTGAAATGAACATGGTTTAAGGCTTTAGACAAATCACAAATGATGTATGGAAGCAATCTCAAACGGCAAAATGGTGAAAAAAGTCCTAATTCAAAAAGTCAAAGTTTGGTCAAACTTTGAATTTAAATGAAAAAGGTCCAAAAATGCCATTTTGAATGGTAAGGTTTTAGGTCATGAAATTTATATTTTTGGAAATAGGATGAAAAATGTGGTTTGTAGGAAAAAACCCCACCAAATTTGGCCTTATGGTTTGAGAGATATGGCTTGTTGAAGTTCAAAAATTGGTGAAAATGATTTGATCATATCTTGACAACCACACATGGGATTTGAGAGTTCTTGGACTTTTTGAAAATGGGAAGACAAGATCCTCAACTTTCATGTTGGGCAAAAATTCATTTGAAGCTTGTATCATGATGTAAGTTGAGGATCAAGAAGTTTCCATTTTTGGCAGTTGAAATTACAGGTCCACTTTCTATTTTGGGAAATTTCTGATTGGCTTGATTTTCTTCCATGATGAGGTTGAACATGATAGATGAGGCTTGTACAAGCATGAATGAGCTCCTTCAAATCAATTCTATCCATCAAATCCTTGATTAAATCAACAGTTGACCAAGTTTGACTTTTCTAGGGTTTTGGATGACTGGACCACTTCTGATGAATTCCAAACCCTAATTCTTTGAGACCTTGACTTCAAATGATATCACAAGTCATATGAACCTTTGATTAATGATCATGATGCCCAAATTCCACAAGAATGGCCATCATCCATTGCTTTGACTGACTGTTGACCATCTTTGACCTAATTTCTGATGATTACTTCAACTGCAATCAACAAGGTTAAACTGACAATATTTTTGTACTTTTTGAATGATAAACATATGAAAGCAAAGATATACAAATGCAAAGTATGCTTGGTGATCAAGAAACAAACCACAAGGCAACCCACCCACTAGAAGGAAAGCTAGGGTATGCATTGATCCTTGAGGTTATGATATGAATGATATGGGCCATGAGGGATCTTAGGGCCCAAAATTGGGGTCTTACAGATGCCCCTATTTAAGGTCATTCTAGCCGGAGAAGTGAAGTTTAGAAATCTTCATCTCGACGCGGTAGAATGGGCTTAAATAACAGTAATGAGACAAATTTTGGTCCCTAGGAGACCTCATGATGCAAATGTATGCATGCAAAAGACACAAATTCCGTGGGGAATATGATTCACACAGAAGAAAAGACGATCCATCGGAGTAGTACACTCACCAGGAACAGAGACTCTAACAAGACTCTATGGGGATAATAAAAGAAAAAGAAATGTGTGAACGATACACGACTCCAAACTGGGGAAGATAAAACTGATATAACGTGAACAAAACACGACTCTGATTAGGAGAAAAAAACAGAAAACAGACTGGAGAACTCACTGGGGAGTGAAGGACTCACACTGGGAAGAGAATTCCAAATGGAAAATAAATCCATTGGAAAGACACAAGCTGACTCCTGAGGAGAAGCGAAAGAAAACTCCACTGGGGAAGTAATAAAGAAATGAGATGTTACCAGGCATACGGGTAACAAAACAGGAAAATCTGACTCCTCATGGGGACCGAAGTCATAATAGGGAGCAGAAAGGAGGGAACACCAAGGATACCGGTTACTGGGTATATAATAGGTGACCGACCAAAGCGTGAATTGGATTTCACTTCCAAAACACTCATCATCCTGAAGGAAGCTAGAAAAGCAAACTTGTTTATAGGATGGATATTCAATTCCACAAGGAAAATGAATCTTACTCTGAGGGGAAAACAACAAAAGATTGACCCAAGAGTGAACGAGATATAATATCCATTACCGTCAGAACGTGGATAGAATACTCAGATGAGACATATTATTCATTACCGACAGACCGTGAATAATATACTCAAAAGGAAAATTATCCTGAACCGGTTACTGGGTTGTTTATAGGATAAGATCCGAAATCGTGAATTGGTTTGTGTTCCAAGACACTCATCATCCGAAAGAAAGCTAGAACAGCAGACTTGTTTATAGGATGGACATTCGATTCTACAAAGAGAAAACGAATCTTGCTCAGCTGGGGAAAACCAACAAAGGATTCCAACTAAAGAGCGCATGAGACATATTATTCATTACCGGCAGACCGTGAATAATATACTCGCATGGAAGATTATCCTGAACCGGTTACTGGGTTGTTTAAGGATAAAGATCCGAAATCGTGAATTGGTTTGTGTTCCAAGACACTCATCATCCGAAAGAAAGCTAGAACAGCAAACTTGTTTAAAGGATGGACAAAAAAACGTGAATTGGTGTGTGTTCCAAAACACTCATCATCCAAAACGCAAACTGGTTAAAGGATGGGCAAAAAACGTGAATTGGTGTGTGTTCCAAAACACTCATCATCCGAAAGAAAGCTAGAACAGCAGACCTTTTTAAAGGATGGCTGAAAAAAACGTGAATTGGTGTGTGTTCCAAAACACTCATCATCCGAAAGAAAGCTAGAACAGCAGACTTGTTTAAAGGATGGACAAAAAAACGTGAATTGGTGTGTGTTCCAAAACACTCATCATCCGAAAGAAAGCTAGAACAGCAGACTTGTTTAAAGGATGGCTGAAAAAACGTGAATTGGTGTGTGTTCCAAAACACTCATCATCCAAAACGCAAACTGGTTAAAGGATGGATAAAAAGACGTGAATTGGTGTGTGTTCCAAAACACTCATCACCCTGAAGAAAGCTAGAACAGCAGACTTGTTTATAGGATGGACATTCGATTCTACAAAGAGAAAACGAATCTTGCTCAGCTGGGGAAAATCAACAAAGGATTCCAACTAAAGAGCGCATGAGACATATTATTCATTACCGGCAGACCGTGAATAATATACTCGCATGGAAGATTATCCTGAACCGGTTACTGGGTTGTTTAAGGATAAAAATCCGAAAAGAAAGGCATCGGGATACCAGAATAGGTATATAATGATGACCAATCAAAAGGAGCAACAGACATTACCAACAAAAGGGTAAATGAAAGGCGATCTGCTGAAGATAATTTGCAAGCATCCGGCAATTATCGACAGGGACTAGCTGGGGAGGCATTGGTATACAACCAATGATCCGGGGAACAAATCACGAGCATACGGTGAAAAGACCCACTGGGGATAAAATTGCTAGCATACGGCAATTATCCACAAAAGACTTGCTAGGGATATAAGTGCTGATCTGAGCAACTTATACAAGCAAAGGAAAATCATCATCAAATATTGAATGAAGATAACCACAAAAATTAGGGTTTACATCTACCGAATACGGGGTAGAAGACCAAAAACTCCGCGTGGGGATAGGACAAATCACAAATCCGCATGGGAAACCAAAATAGGGTTTATAACAAACCACAAACTGCTGGAGAGCAGGAAAATAGGATTTACAACTACCGGGTAGTAGGTAGAAAACCAAAAACTCTGGCTGGAGAATAAAAGGTGTATAACCACAAATTCTGTCGAGAAAGCCAGGAAAGATAGGACTTACAACTGCTGGTTTGTAGGCAGAGGCCCAAAAACATTCCGCTGGGGAACAACCCACTGGGAAACACAAGACATTTGACAAATAGTCGATTCGGGAATAATCCGAAAAGACAGACTGAACAAAGACACGTCCTAATGAGGATGTAACTCAAATAGGAAAATCCATCCCAATATATGTGTTGGGAGGAAACGGAAGAAACCATCATCCACGAGGGTATATCTCAGTGGGGAACTGCAGAAGGAAAGACAAACATTTTCTGCTTATGGGGGTTGACTCTATATGGAGAGATTTTAACACCCGACATCTGCTTGGGGAGATCTGTAAAGAGATCTATATCACCATAGCAGGAGACACGACAAACAAAAAGATATATGGCAAGAAATGCAACATGAATATCTGAATGTTTTATGAGTATGCATGAATATGCGTGATTTATGTTTGATGAATGCTGACAAAACAGACAATTCTAACACAAACAGGTTCAGGAACCGAACGTCCGGTATTATACTTCCAGGGGAAAAACCAGCTGGAGAGCCAATCTGCGGAGATCTATATGCTGTAAAGCAAAGATCTGCAAGTACTGCTGAAGAAGCAGAGAACCAAAGATATCGGGAAACAACCCAATCAGGGTACAGAAAGTCACAACGGGCAGAAGCAGCCACCAAGACGAATCTGTAAGGGAACAAGAGAAGTCCCAAAGTATATGCAGGGGATCCCAGTGTCAACTGAGAAACAACAAGTGCATGAATAAGCACGAACTGCTGTAGAAGCAAATCCACATAACTCCGCTGGGGAACAACCCACTGAGGGAGAATGATATCATCCAAATAGAATCTAACTGCATAATCAACTCTATTGGGGAAAACTGTCGACTACTCTCTTGGGGAACAAACCACTGAGGGAGGACAGATCAAACAAGTAGATTTTGCAACAGACCACTCCACTTGGGGAGAATATACACAGCCAACTGATCACAACAAGTAGATTCTGCAATATAAGCCACTCTACTGGGGATCACAAACAGTCAGGAAATCAATCCGTTCACTGGAAGCAAAAGCCATCATCCGACCATATCGGGGATTGAAGGAGTATTCAACAGGCGAAACTGCCACAACAAGCATTCTGCAGACTATGCTGAGGAAAAGATGGTTGCAATACTGGGATATCAACCCAAATCAAAACTGCTCAGGAAAATAAATCCTGCTCTGCTAAAGAGAAAAAAAGCACTCTGATGGAGAGACAGCAACAATTCCGCAGACGACTTCGCCGGGGAAAAGGTAAAGTACCGGGTATCAAACCACTGACTTACCGAGTCTTCAAAAGAAAACAAACGTGCTGAGGGAACAGACAAATCCTGCTGGCACACTGCATGGGGAAAAACGGTAACAACTCCACTTGCAACTCTGGTGGGGATATTAATGACAGCTCTACTCGCGACTCCGAGGGGAGTACCAATCAATGGCTATACTCATGACTGTGCTGAGGAGACAAATAAAGTCTGGGGATACGACCCACTGGAGAGAGTGACGGGGCACCAAGATGACAAACCATCAACCGCCGAAACTTCACAATAAAACACCCATGCTAGGGAAAACTGCTGCTGGAGAAAGCGAAGTCTTCAACAACACTCTGTTTGCGACTGTACTGGGGAACAACCCCAACAACAACTTTGTTTGAGGAACAACCTCAACAAAGATCTGAAGAAAGAAGATACCACCAAACCAGGGGTATGAACAAATGTCTTACCTGTTGGGAATCATGCCACCCTCGGGAGAGCACTGAGATATTCTTGAGTATCCTTTCAATCTTGTGAATGTTCACTTTGTTTAAAACAAAAATTTTGAAAAATTTGATTTGTTTAAAACAATGACATTTTATCAATTTAAAACATGCAAAACATTTGTTGAATTGAAACAAATAAGAGTGCAAATAAATTGGATAAAAAGCTCAAATTGATTTGATAGAATGGTAGTCTGCAAATGGCAAGACTCCATAGATCTGTACAAATTTGAAATCAGTGATATATATTGGAAGAGGGCTACATTGAACATAATGATCCTTTCTCTACCAATTTGAATTTCGATGTATCCGAAGCTTCAGTTGACGACGAATCGAGAATCTTCTGACGAAATGACGACTGATGAACAGAAAGTCTTGTCAGGATGCAATTACTTGCCAAATCCCTAATTTTTGCCTAGATTGCCCCAGGGTGAGGTACTCAATCTAGCGGGATGCAAATATATCTCTTTTTTTCAAGTCTCTAATTTTTGCCTGGATTACCCTTGCGGGTTCTCCACCGAGACGCTCATTTTTGCCTAAGCCGCCCTTTCGGGTTTTCAACTTAGCGAGCTATTCTGTTTTTTTTCATTCTTTTTTTTCATTTGCATATACTTTACTTTTTTTTTTAGGCAAAGTATCTCTTAACTGCATCTGAATTCACAGGACGAGTGAAATCCTCTCCATCCATTGTTGTAAGCATTAAAGCACCGCCTGAAAAGGCTCTCTTAACAACATATGGACCCTCGTAGTTCGGAGTCCACTTGCCCCTGGAATCGGGTACGAAAGACAAAACTTTCTTGAGCACAAGGTCACCTTCTCTGAACACACGAGGCTTGACCTTCTTGTCGAATGCTTTCTTCATTCTTTGCTGATATGACTGACCATGACATATGGCAGTTGATCTCTTCCTTTCGATCGAATTCAGCATCAGCCAACTAGGGACTTTGAGGGTATAAATTTCTTTTTCTTTTGGAAAAATCTTTTTTTTTTTTTTTTGATTTTTGATTTTTTCATCTTTTTCACCCTCTTTCTTTTTTTTTTTTTTTTTTTTTTTTTTTTTTAATTGCATTTGCAATGCCCCAGTTTGACTGTTTTGCTGATTTTTGTGATACAGCTGAATGAGCTTCTTTGGCGCTCAAGAAGGCGGGTAATCTCGTCAGGAATCCCCTTCAACATCATCTTCCTCTGCCCCAGATACAAGGACTTCAAGATTGGGAGATGGCGTTGGATCATTATGTTCAATGGGTTTAGAAATCCCTGCATAATGATTCTGGATAATGAAAAGCTTTTGAATTTTAAACAAGCAAATCATTTATGCAGATGAAAAATACTGTTTTATTGTTTTTCAAGGTTTTTTGTGATCACTGATTTCATGCAAAAGCAAAAAGTGAAAACAAATGGAAAAACAAATGTTTAACAATGCATTAATTGAATGAAAACATCATTGTATTAAATGCTGCCAACAATGTCATCACTTCTCCTTTTGGCATGGGAGAAGGGTTTTAAACAAAGTGAACAAATCACGCTGACTTATGAATGACCGTAGGAACATCCACAGCGACCCAATTGTGGCAGACACCACCAGGTATGATGAAATTGTTCACATCTTCTGCATCCTTTTCCAAGATAGCAGCAGCTTCTTCTTCTTCGGGTTGATCGGCGTGAATGAACCCTCCACTTGCGAACAAACCTTGCTCCTTAAGTGCCCCAGAACAGTAGCCAATGCCAGCCCGGGATTTGGTTAACCAGGAATAAATCCATCAACAGGAATAAATCCATTAAAGCACTTAGTCCGGCAAATTCCTCCTCGGAGTTCACAATTCTCTTGCACAGGAAAATCCATCAATCTGGCAGAGTTGACTCTGGTATAATACCGGCAAAGTGCGTCTTCAAAATAAATGAAGATCGCAGGGTCAGACCACAGGACGGGAGACCGGAACGAAACACCTGCTTATGCAAATGATGCATGAAGTGTTTATGCATATGCTTGTTTTTTATTTCAAAGGAACTCGAGGGTTTTATTTGCAAACTTTGAAATATTGAAGCGTTTTGATCTTACATGAGAATATCTCATCAGATATATCAGGTGAAAAAAATTTTCCCGGTTTTTTCATGTTTTGAAAATTTTTGCAAATAAACTCCTTTGAGTTCCTTGAAAATTTTCTTTTTTCTGATGACATGGATGTAGATGAATGTATGAATGCATGAATGCAACAATCACACTCAAGGATCAAGCAAAGCACACCAAACAAAGGTCGTGGGAAAGCTCATTGTATCCCTAATATCAATTATCCATTTTGGTGGATTTAGGTTTTCACCTTATCGACACCCAAGTTCCATTGATATTAACGGTACATGAACCGGTTCAAACATTCTTAATATCAACCAGCCGCTTTGATGGATTTTAGGTTTTACACCTGATCCGGGATCCATTGATATTAACAATGTTTGAACGACTCAACCACGAATCACGGGTTTGTTGAGAGTCACGAGCATGGAGTCTCAGTTAAGAACCACCCAAAGGGAGTGTACTAGGGTTTAAACCTGCCAGACATGTTCTATCAGAGGTTCCCATAATCATCGTTCCATCTTTCGAATATTATCGGAGGAACGAATACTCGTATTCCAAGAATATTCTCAAGAGAAACTCTTATGAGTGTAGTATCGCGTAACAATCGTATCAGAACTGACATCTGAACGACCTCCGCACTACGGTCCTAAAAATAGGCCAAGATGGGTTTGGTAAACTAAGGTCCTTGGCTTCTGCGGAACATGATTGAAAGAATAATGCCTATCCACAAATAACTTGTGTGACATTATTAGTTCAACTTGACCTCCACCAAGTGAATGGACTCGCAAGTCAACTGGCTAAGGACTACTCCACACCAGTCAACAAGACTATGCCATTCTCCTATCCTAGAGAGCACTCGAGTTCGGGTATAGAACTCATCTCACAGATCACCAAAGCAAACAGCAAATGTATATCAAGCAATTCACACATTACAATCAATACAGTTATCCCAAATTGTACAAAAATATGTCAGATAAAGAATAATAATATAGCACAACAAGGGTGAAAAGTAGGCAATACAACCAAGGATCGATTTCCCCAGTGGAGTCGCCACTTTTCTGTAGCGGTGTATTCGTTGCTATATGATCTATCGATTAAATCATAAGCTATGAGATACATTGAAATTTCGAGTCGCCACCGCACTTTTATTTATCCAAAGGACTGGCTAAAAAGCGAACAAAAGCCTAAGAAGTTTTACACGTAGAAAACTAATAAAAAGATCAGAGATTCTGGGTAAGGGGTAAATTACGCAATGGGAAGGTGTTAGGCACCCACTACGTCCTAGGTACTCCTAGGGAGCCCTTTTCACACTTGTTGTAAAAATTTTTATTTGTTATGACATAAGTATTGTGCAAACATGATTGGGATGGTGAGAAAAGAATATACATTTTATTGGGTTATTGGGTTAATTATTTTTGTGTTCGAACGGATGAACCCGCTGCCTACGTACCTTCCATCAAAGGTAAGGATCAAAACGCCGTAGTTCGGCTAAAAGATTTCCAAAAGTTGGTGGATTCAGTTTTAAACACAAGCACTGAGGCTTTTCATTATCAATGGGAGAACACTCGACCAAAAACAACATCCACCATGCGAGGATAGCTTCGACGTACTAGAGGGGTTAGCCCTGTTTGAAGTACGGAAGTCTTACTGTCGACTCACTAAGGATAGGCAAGATTTACATCAACCACAAAGATAATTGAAACCTATGGCTAATGTGAAAAGATTAACAATGGACAGAGCCAAAACAAGTGAATGAGTGATGTTAATTGATTGTGATTATGAAAATGAAGTCAGAGTATGATTAAGATTGATTCAAAAGAAGTATTATGAAATGGAGTTTGAAAAAAGTCAAGGACTTGAGTCCAGGTTTTTAGATTTGAAAACATGAAGAAGTTTGCACAACACTTATGTCAACATTGAAAAGGTAAAGTGTGAAAAGTCTAGGACACAATGAGTGATGAATGGATGGAGAATGGATAGTAAAACTTCTTAGAAGGTTCACTTCTTGAAATCATATAGCAAATGATTCAAGTGCGTCCTTTGGAATGCAATGGATAATAATAAACAAACAAAGATGAAATCCAAAAGGCGGATATCGGATGCCAATCAATGGACTTACACTAATCTCCACAGAAGAAAACAAGAAATGAGATATGAAAGTCAACTGCCAATCTGTCTGGACTTAGGTTAACTCCACAGTATGGTCCTAGGAAATCCAATGCCACATTACTGGGGCTTACAATGGATCCTCACATACAAGAACAAAAGCAACAATATGATCACAGGTATGCAAATGCCAACTTACAGGGACTTATAACTGCAACCTCTCATACAAACAGATAAAACAAACTATGATCACAGGAAAGCAGATGCCAACTTACAGGGACTTATAACTGTATCCTCACATACAAACAGATAAAACAGAAGATATGAGTGACCAATGAGGTCTTACACTCTATCCTTCCATATCACAGGAGCAAATGCCAAAGCAATGGACTTACAATTGTCCTCAATGGGCAAACAACAATGATAGCATCACAAAAAGTAAATGAGATGAACATGCACTAATGGCAATTGATGATGATGAATGCATATCATACAAGCAAGCAAATGCATATGAAGCAATCAATCAATCAATGAATATCAGACAGCACACTCTATAGCCAAACAATGGGGGCTCACACAAGAGGGTTTGACTTTGAAAGTCCACTGTAATAGGTGAAGGTCGCTCTTAACCTTGCCATTGAGAGGCTAAGGTGAAGCAGATGAAAAGGAGATGAGGGGTGTGCCTCATTGCTTCTATCTCAGATCAGAGAGAGCATCAAATAGAAAGTGGGGGAGTCCAGAAAGATGGAACTCTTTCCCCTTATTGACTCGATTAGATCTTGGGTTTTTATCTCAATGCTTCAACCATGTAATGGGAGCAAAGAGAGGACACACTGAATAGTGGGGGATAGATTGCTTATCCCTACCTTCCACCAATTGCCTTACTTGAAGGACTTTTCCTGCTTAGGACAAATTTAAACAAACACAGGCATTGCCTCTTAAGGAGGACTTCAGACAGTTTGCCCGGTCAAATAACAGACCGGGTCTCCAGACTACATGAAGAAGAAGTAATTATACCTCAAAGCAAATGCTAAATAGCAAAGCAAGCAAGTTCAAAGAACTTAAGCAACTAAAGTACCTGAAAAAGTCAAACCAATTAGTAAACAGTTCAACAGTCAAAATCAAAAGAAAATGAACTAATAGTCAACCACAGAGGGACCAATTGTGCAAGGCACAAAGTCTCAAGCATATGAGTCACCTACAAAACAAAGGTTAGCACATTAAACAATCATACTAAAACACATTTGAATGATCCTCAAGGCATTGGTGCTTAACCTGAAACAGATGGACTCAACATAAGCTTAGAAGACCACTAGGACTAGCCTAGGGTCAAAGATGAAAGAAAAAGTCAAGGCAGCAAGGAAAAGTCAACCCAAACCAAGTCTAAACATTCAAGAAGCATTCTCAATTGGATTCATAATTATATCATGCATCATTGTCATTTCATATGCAAAAGGATGCAAAGCATGGCAAGAGAAGCATACAAAAGTCAACAGCAAAGACTTCATTCAAAAGTCAACTCAAACAATCTCAAAAATCATGAAAATAAATCACACTCAATCCTAACATCTAGCATGGTAGACATGTCAAATTTCATGGCATTTGGATGAGAAGAAGGCAGTCAAGTAAAATCATGAAGTCAAACCAAATTTAAGTAAGCATGGTGAAAGTCAACAAGCATGGGTCAACTTCAAAAAATCATATCAATTTGAAAACAGAAGAGAAATGAGTGAGATTAACACCAATGCAAAGCTCAAGGTGTCTAGTTATCACATATGAAATTTCATGGACATACAATATGATATGAGAATTTCACAAAAGATTTGGCAATGTGTAGCACAAAAAGTCAACAAATGACTAAGCATGGAAGAAAATTCTCAATCAAATGGAAAACAGCAAGATTAATTCCAAGAAAATTCATACACAAACTAGACATGTGATAGGTCATTCATGCAAAATTTGGGGTCCATTGGATAAGAGAAAGCATGTGAACAAAAATTGGGAAAATACATGATCATGGTATAGCACCAAATGTAACACATAACTTCAGAAAATCACAACTCTCAATCCACAAATGATAAATGCACAAACTTTATATGGAAATGAAGGTCAATGTGTCTAGTTTCACCACAAAAAATTTCAAGCTCAAAAGATATGACATGAGTATTTCACAAAAGGAATGGCACAATGTATCATTTTGGCATACATGTTGGGAAAACAATTATCATTTAAAATCCAGCCACTGAAAAATTAATTAAAATTCACCATAAAATAGAGGACACATTCATGAGCATGAGGAAAAAATTTCATAATTTTTGGATGAAAATTGAAAGAGGAATTAATTGTGGAAGATGAGGAAATAATTGGATGCAATATGAACAAATGGCATGGCAAAGTGGTCAAACCAAGGTCAACCGATGGCAGAGTTGTAATTAACTCCTTCACTAATCCAAACGACACAGTTTTGGGGAAGGAAATGAAATGTTCCTATTGGCTCTCAGCCAATGGAACAGTGCACGCAGCTAAAAAGCTCAAATTTCTGGTTTTTCACATAAACCCTTAGGGTTTCTAACAGCATGGCCAAGGCATTGCTCAATGTTATCATCATCATGAAACAAAACAAACAACAGCATGGCATTGGTATCATGTACAGCTTCATCAATCAATCAAAACCAACAACAAATGAACAGCAACATGTAGCAATGATCATACAACAAACCAGCATCCATGACCAAATACAACAAACATCAACATGTGGATTTTATGAGCAAGTTCAAAACAGCAGCAAAGTATATTCATCATTGTTATCACAACAGCAATAGACCAAACATTCATGAGAAAATTCTGTGCATACTCATCATAACAGCAAGCATCATTCATCACTCAATGTTTAATCATCATCAAACTAATCAAAACAAACAACAGCATGGTATTGGTAATGTTCCTACTGCAACCAAACAACAGCATACAACAATGTTTCACATGGATTTCAGGACAATGCTCATAAGGTTTCAAAACTGCAGTAGGATTTAAACATCATAAAACCAGTTTCGAACAACAAGAACAACAGCAAATCACACCACAGCATGGTATCATGTAATCAATACAAGTTCATCATCAATATACATCCTCAACCAAAAATTCGAAAGGCAATGGCAATCAACAAGGCAATGACAAAGTTCATGTAATGTCCAAAACAGCTCTAAACCAAACATAACTAACACAACTCACATGGATTTCTGGGCATATTCAAAGCAACAGCAGGGCATGTTTATCATTATCATGTAGTCATCATAAGCAACAACAAGCAAACAGCATGGTGCTCAACATGGTATCACCAACATCAACCCAAAATCACTTAACATGGTAAACAGCAAGGTTCATATAACTTTACACCAAACAAATTCCAAACAAGATTCATGGACAAGCTGGGCAGAGCTAGGGTTTTAAAACAGCAGCAAGGCTTCATGTCTATCATGTTCAATCATCCACCAAACAACCAACACACCATAGTCAACCAAAGGAGCACGACTTATGAAATACCAACATCATGCATCATCAGCTAACAACCAAAACAAGCCTAATCATGAGAGTTTTCTGGGCAAAGTGTTTGGTTTAAATACAACAGCATATGTTCAACATCAATGTGTAACTTGAAATTTCAAAATGTGCAGAAATCCAAATCAAGTAAGCCCATAACATCAGCACATATCAAACAATAAGAATGCATCATCAAAGTTCATTGAATCTCTTCCAGCAAGGCAAATCGTGCAAAAATTCATTTGTACACAAAAAGGAAAATTCGGATTTCTCCAACATGAGACCACCATTTTAAATGAAACAAGTTGCCTTCAGACCAGTATTCAAAGACCTACTCTAAGCCTAGCATGATTTGGTAAAAGGAGAGGATCGAAACTTACTTGAATTTGAAGCAAAGTGTTGAATGTTGGTTGTTTGGACGATACAGACTGAAACAGCTGCTCCCAATGCTTTGGAATGAGGGGTGATGAAGCTTTTTCAGCTCACAAGTGCACGAGGTAGGTTGAACCAACTTCCACCATTGTTGTGTGCTTAATGAAAACAGAACTTGAAAATGGAGTAAAAGTTGGGATTTAATGATCCAAGTGACTCCTAAATGCTGTCTAGATGAAGAAAACAGTGAGGATTGTTCAAAGGTTTTGGTGTTTTGTGCAGAAAAATCTCAAATGCAAAAATGCAAGAATGAGAGGATGAAGTGTTTTGGTCGAGGGAGGCTGTCAAGCTAGGTTTAGAAATGCTGAAAAATCCCTTATAAGGGTCTGTTTAGAGTTGGATTAGGGAGTACTAAACTTGATTAGCTTGAATGAGTGTAATTGCAAACTTGCTAATTTTGGACAAAGTGGAAAATGGGGGTATGTTTGCTGCTCGAGTGGGCTGGGCACAGGCTGCTAGCAGACCAAAACTCTGCTGTTTGTTGTTGCTTTTGACTGCTGTACTTGCTTTCACTTATTTGAAGCCAATTGCCAATTTTCAAGTTTTAGCATTTTGGTCCAAAAATGATGGCATAAGGGTGAAATGAACATGGTTTAAGGCTTTAGACAAATCACAAATGATGTATGGAAGCAATCTCAAACGGCAAAATGGTGAAAAAAGTCCTAATTCAAAAAGTCAAAGTTTGGTCAAACTTTGAATTTAAATGAAAAAGGTCCAAAAATGCCATTTTTGAATGGTAAGGTTTTAGGTCATGAAATTTATATTTTTGGAAAGAGGATGAAAAATGTGGTTTGTAGGAAAAAACCCCACCAAATTTGGCCTTATGGTTTGAGAGATATGGCTTGTTGAAGTTCAAAAATTGGTGAAAATGATTTGATCATATCTTGACAACCACACATGGGATTTGAGAGTTCTTGGACTTTTTGAAAATGGGAAGACAAGATCCTCAACTTTCATGTTGGGCAAAAATTCATTTGAAGCTTGTATCATGATGTAAGTTGAGGATCAAGAAGTTTCCATTTTTGGCAGTTGAAATTACAGGTCCACTTTCTATTTTGGGAAATTTCTGATTGGCTTGATTTTCTTCCATGATGAGGTTGAACATGATAGATGAGGCTTGTACAAGCATGAATGAGCTCCTTCAAATCAATTCTATCCATCAAATCCTTGATTAAATCAACAGTTGACCAAGTTTGACTTTTCTAGGGTTTTGGATGACTGGACCACTTCTGATGAATTCCAAACCCTAATTCTTTGAGACCTTGACTTCAAATGATATCACAAGTCATATGAACCTTTGATTAATGATCATGATGCCCAAATTCCACAAGAATGGCCATCATCCATTGCTTTGACTGACTGTTGACCATCTTTGACCTAATTTCTGATGATTACTTCAACTGCAATCAACAAGGTTAAACTGACAATATTTTTGTACTTTTTGAATGATAAACATATGAAAGCAAAGATATACAAATGCAAAGTATGCTTGGTGATCAAGAAACAAACCACAAGGCAACCCACCCACTAGAAGGAAAGCTAGGGTATGCATTGATCCTTGAGGTTATGATATGAATGATATGGGCCATGAGGGATCTTAGGGCCCAAAATTGGGGTCTTACAGCGCCTAATTCATCCATTAGGGCGCAACAAATGCCCATTGGGACACCTCCTCCTGTAGGAAACGCCTCCAGGCCTTTTTGTGACAAATTTCACCATGCCTCCGCCTGGTAGGGAGCAACCCTTTGGAATGCCAACTTTGGTAATGGCAAATTTACACAATTCACCGGTATTATATTCTGATTCGATGGCCAATATGTCTTCACCATTACAAGGGTCAGGATATGGCGGAAACATGAGTAGACTAAATCAACAACCACTTTACGTGCCGCCGATAACAAATAATTTTGCGCAAGTAATTAGACAACAAATGGACGAGAGTAATCATGATATGGTCCAAATGTTGACTCAACAAATGGGGGCGGTGTTTAATCCTTTAATACAAAACACCACCCAGACAAACCAATTGTTGGCAGTGCAAATGACGCGCATTGCTGACTTTTTTGGGGTCCCTCAAACCCGACACAGAGAACAAGTGGTGCATAACCCAGTGGTAGCGGTCCAGGAAGAGCCCACGATAAACCAAATACCTTTAGACAACCCTCAAACAAACGTCAGAAACCAAGAGGATGTGGTCGAACAGCCTCGTGTCGAAATCCCTATTCCACAAGAACCTAGAAGGATAGTAATCCAGAGAGGCCAAGACGCGGATGCTGTGTTGCAACAGCGAATCCGGTATAATAACCCGCCGGTCGAAAACAATTTAGCAGCCATGGTCGAAACGATAATGGCACAAAACAGGGTAAACATGGGATTGCAAAGGCCTAGTTATGCTTCCCCACTGTCAGAATATATTCTGCAAGAAGAACTGCCACCAAGGTGGAAAGTTCCTAAGTTCACCAAGTTCTCAGGAGACACTAGTGAGTCCACCATAGAACATGTGGCACGTTATCTGATCGAAGCGGGGGAAATAGCCCGTAATGAAAATTTGAAAATAAAATATTTCCCTAGTTCCTTGACAAAAAACGCGTTCACTTGGTTTACATCTTTGCCTGCAAACTCAGTGTATACGTGGACCCAATTAGAAAGATTGTTCCATGAACAATTTTACATGGGACAAACAAAAATAAGTCTGAAAGAATTAGCCAGTGTTAAGAGAAAACACTCAGAACCAATAGATGATTATTTAAATAGGTTCAGATTGCTAAAGGCTAGATGTTTCACTCCGGTGCCAGAACATGAGTTAGTCGAAATGGCCGCAGGGGGTCTAGATTATTCTATAAGAAAGAAACTAGATACCCAATATTTGAGGGATATGGCACAATTAGCAGATAGGGTGAGACAGGTCGAAAGGTTGAGGGATGAAAAATTCAGAGCGAATAAGAATAAAAAAGAAAGGGTGGCCTACGTAGGGGTTCGCCAAGATGATGAGTACGACAAAAACGAACCAAGTAACTTCGACGAGCAAGAGATTGACTTAGCAGAACTAAAGCAAGGCCCACCCTATTCGTGTAAAGTACTAACTCCGTCGAACGGAAACCCAGTCGAAACCAATGATAAGTTCCCCAAAAGAACTTATACATTCGACATCACCAAATGTGACAAAATTTTCGACTTGTTGGTTAAAGATGGCCAATTAATAAAACCACCAGGCGCTAAAGAACCGCCTATGGAACAACACAAAAAGAGAGGTTTTTGTAAATACCATAATTTTCTGGGCCATAAAACGTCTCGCTGTTTCCTTTTCAGGGATCTCGTTCAAAATGCTATCCGTGACGGAAGGCTGAAGTTTGGTGATAAGCCAAAACAACAGATGAGGATCGATTCGAATCCCATGCAGCCAGTCGAAGCCCATTACAGTGAACCATCCATTGTGAACATGGTGGAGGTCGAAATTGCTCCTGATGGCAATCTCGAAATGGTGGAAGTTGTTGGAGAATTCGACACAAATATCAACATGGTGGGGATTGCTGATGATCTCGCAAACCAAAACGAAGTTGAAGTTACTGAAGGCTTTGACGACCAGAATAAGATGGAAACTACTGAAGGTTTCGACAAAAAGGACAGTGACAATACTGCCGAAGATGGTTTGGTTCGACAGGACGAGAATTGGGACTGCTTGGGACAACCAAGTGGGAAGTACGATTATTTCGAGAAATACAATGCACCGGCAAGTTCTCAGATCGACATCAACACAATCCAACCAAGCGGTTGGGGAGATGTTCCTTCAGACAACAATGAAAAAATATCTGAAACAATTGAGAATCCCCCTATTATAAAAAGGAAGGTTACTGAAGACCTCACCATTGAAAACAAGGCTACTGAAGGCCTTGATTCTGATCAAACGAAGACAGGTGATGTCGCAAACTGCGTCAACACCATGGGACCTTTCAGCAAAGAGGTCACAAGAATCAAAACAGAAGTTGTGAATGGTCCTACGAAGCCTATGACCAGTGGAATCCTGCGCAGAATAATGGAAGACCCCAAAAGAATATGGAACAAATGCTGTTGCAAACATAGTCCCAGGAACATGTCTTGGTGCTACTGCCCAGAAAAGGAGTCGGACCAGATATCAAGTGGTGTCGAAGTCGAAGAAGAAGGACTCATCAAGAAAATGAACGACTTAAGCATTGCTGACGAACGAAATGTTGGGATAAACATGGTGGAAGTATCTCAGGGAGATCAAGCTGAAATGGGTGAAGATCGTCGTCGAAAGGAGTACCAAAGGCTAGCGTATCCCAAAGAGGAAGAAAATCTAATAGAATTCATCAAGAGGTGCCAAAAGATGAGAACCGAAGTAATGTTATGCCCACACTGCAGTGCAATCTTCGACAGGAAGGCAGCAACCAATCTGGAAGCAGTGGATAAAGCCAAGAGGAAAGAACATTGGGGGACAACAAGATATGACCCAAGGAGAAGTGATCATCACCAATGGAGGCATGGAGAAAGATACCACAACACTTACAAACCATTTAACAAAGCAATGGATGACAAATGGGTTCAACCCATTAGAGATGCCCAAGGGCAGAAAAAGTGGAGAAAATTCGAGGTTCAAAGAGGCGTTTCGATGGAAGGCAAGAAGGAAATGGAAAAGCACAAGCCAAGACCATATCCTTCAGAAAACTATAAAGGAAAAAACCCTATGTCGAGATCCCAATGGAGAAGATTCCAGAGGCAGAAGAGGGCAGAAAAAGAGACTGCAAAAAAAAGCGTGAATGGGAAAAATGCTGACAGCAATGACAAAGCAGAATCTAGCAACACTCCTCAGATAGCAAGCAGAAAAGAGGCTGCCCACCAGATCAATCCTGGCAGCATTGTCGAACCAGTATCGTCGAAAGAGAAGCTGTAACAAGACGACGAAATAACCGACGACTTTGAATCTGACTCAGAAGCGTCCTTTAACGTGGTCTGCAACGTGGTTTCTGTCCTGCATAGAGATTATGATAGAGTAATGGAGGTCGAAGACGAAGAAGACGAGATGGAAGAAGAAACAATGGCACACAAACCCGTCTGCTATTACGTCATGAACAATGGGTGCGTCGAAGAGAAGAATGCTTTTTTTGAAAGGCCAGATGATTCCATGAAAGCATATTTGAAGCCTTTATTCATAAAAGGAAAGGTGGAGAACGTTGGTGTAAACAAGATACTGGTGGATGGCGGAGCAACAGTAAATTTGATGCCCCATTTTATGCTAAAGAGGATTGGGAAGGATGATTCAGACGCAAAACCTCACAACATGGTGCTGTCGAACTATGAAGGGAAAGTATGAACCACTATGGGCGTTATCCAGGTGAACTTGACTGTAGGAACCATAACAAGGCCAACGATGTTCATGGTCATTGCTTCAAGGGCGAACTACAACCTACTGCTTGGAAGGGAGTGGATTCATGGCGTAGGAGCCGTACCTTCTTCAATGCATCAGCGAATAGCCATATGGAGGCCAGACGGGATCGTCGAAAACATTGAGGCTGATCAAAGCTATTTCATGATAGAAGTAAACAATGTCAACAGTCAAAGCTTCGACAAGAACCTGACTCACATACCTCCATGCAGCCCAGCCGAATTCGACTTAAAGGCAACGGACAACGCCTACTGCTCCATGTACCTTCATCCTACACATGGTTTCCAGTGGGACAAAGATGTAATCTGCGAATCTTACATGTGGGGAACTACTCATATAGCGCCAACAGGATGGGGAAGCGAATTTGACGATGACGAGTAAAGAATCAGCGCTCGAAAAAATTACGGCTTACATAGTCGAAAACAAACTCAAAGAGGCCCTTGAGGCTGAAGTAAAATATATGGCTGTCGAAGCCAACAAAGAAAATTCCAACGAACAATGTCCCCAAAGGGACGTTGCAGAAGATTATGATAGCAACCAAATGGGCGAATGGCAACAACAAAAGCTTGACGCCATTTACGATGACGAACCCCTAGGGTTCGAAAAAGATCCAGTGTCAACTAACGTGAAGATGGTGGCATAAGATCCATTAGAAGAAGTAAATTTGGGAGTGGGGGCAGAAAGTAGACCAACCTACATAAGCGCAAAAATGGACCCCCAGTTCAAGGTCGAAATAGTCCAGTTGCTGAAGGAATTCAAAGACTGCTTCGCATGGGATTACGACGAGATGCCTGGTCTAGACAGAAAGGTGGTCGAATTACAGCTGTCGATAATGGAAGGAAAAAAGCCAGTAAAGCAGACTCCACGACGCTTCGCACTAGATATTCTGTCGAAAATAAAAGAAGAGATCGAAAGCCTTCTAAAGTGCAAGTTCATCTGCACAACCAGGTATGTCGAATGGATTACAAATATCGTTCATGTAATTAAGAAAAATGGCAAACTTAGGATATGCATTGATTTTCGAGACTTAAATTCGGCTACCCCAAAGGATGAATATCCCATGCCAGTAGCAGAAATGCTTATAAATTCTGCAGCAGACCATGAGTACTTAAGTATGTTAGACGGATACTCTGGCTATAATCAAATCTTTATCGCTGAAGAAGATGTTCCTAAAACAGCTTTCCGTTGTCCTGGAGCAATAGGAACGTACGAATGGGTAGTAATGCCTTTTGGTTTAAAGAACGCTGGAGCAACTTACCAACGGGCTATGAATTCCATCTTTCATGACTTTATTGAAACTTTCATGCAAGTGTACATTGACGATATTGTGATTAAGTCTGTTTCAGGAAAAAGTCATATTGATCATCTTCGACAATCCTTTGAAAGGATGAGGAAGTTTGGTTTAAAAATGAATCCATTTAAATGTGCTTTTGGTGTGCAGGTGGGTGATTTCTTAGGTTTCGTGGTCCACAAGAAGGGGATCGAAATAAATGAAAACAAAGCCAAAGCCATAATGGAGGCGAAAGCGCCATCAACGAAAAAAGGGCTGCAGTCTCTACTAGGGAAAATCAACTTTCTCAGAAGATTTATCTCCAACCTTAGTTGAAAAACGCAAGCTTTCTCTCCTCTACTTCGACTAAAGAAGGAAGACTTTGCATGGGGACAAGAACAACAAGTTGCCTTCGACAAAATTAAGGAATACCTGGCTAGTCCCCTAATCCTAATGTCTCCTTGTAGAAAAAGAAGTATGAGATTGTACATTTCGGCATCAGACAGAACATTAGGAAGTATGTTGTGTCAAGAAGATGAGAATGGCGTCGAAAGGGCCATTTATTATCTCAGTAGAGTCCTGAATGATGCTGAAACTAGATATAGTATTATAGAAAAACTATGTCTATGTGTATATTTTTCTTGTATGAACTTAAAGCATTATATAAAGCCTGTTGATGTATATATTTCTTCCCATTTCGACGTAATAAAATATATGTTATCTAAATCTATTTTACATAGTCGAATTGGAAAATGGGCTTTAGCATTAACAGAATACTCCTTGAAATATCTACCTTTAAAGGCTGTGAAAGGACAAGTGGTTGCTGATTTTATAGCTGACCATTCCATAGAAGATGTAGAGTATGTCGAATTAGAACCATGGAAATTGTATTTCGACGGTTCCAGTCATAAAAATGGAACTGGCGTTGGGATGTTGATTATTTCTCCTGACAGAATTCCAACAAAATTCAAGTACAAAGTTGAAAATCTGTGTTCAAATAATGAAGCAGAATATGAAGCTTTGATTGCTGGACTTGAAATTTTGTTGAAATTGGGGGCAACAAGAGTCGAAATAATGGGCGACTCTGAACTGGTGATAAAACAGTTGACTAAAGAGTATAAATGCGTGAAAGAAAATCTAATCATGTACTTTGTAATAGCCAATAGACTTCTCAAGGAATTCGACAATGTGACCTTGAGGCACATCCCCAGGCTGGAGAACCAAGAGGAGAATGATCTTACTCAAGTAGCGTCTGGATACAAAGTGTCGAAGGAAAAGTTAGAAGAGGCTATCGAAGTCAGAGGAAGAGTCGTATCCACCAAGTTGTCTCCATCAGATTTGGAGTCAATAAGATTAGGATACGGTGACGAAGAAAATTTCGAGATATTCAATATAGATGATTCAGGAATTGCAGATTGGAGAAAGCCTATCAAGAATTATCTACAAGACCCAAATCAGAAAGCAGAAAGAAAGATAAAATACAGAGCTTTAAGTTATGTACTTTTTGGAAACGAATTGTTCAAAAAGTCTGCAGAAGGAGTCTTGTTGAAATGCTTAGGTGAGGATGAAGCCTACATAGCATTGTCGAATGTGCACAGTGGAGCGTGTGGCGCACACCAAGCAGGTCACAAAATGAAGTGGTTATTATTTCGACAAGGAATGTATTGGCCAACAATGCTGAAGGACTGTGTCGAATTTGCAAAAGGATGTCAGGAATGTCAAGTACATGCAGGCATACCCCATGTTCCTGCAAGTGAGTTGCATTCAATTATAAAGCCTTGGCCATTTAGAGGTTGGGCTTTAGACTTGATTGGTGAAATTCGACCAGCCTCTTCAAAAGGGCAAAAATACATTTTGGTTGGAATAGACTATTTTACTAAATGGATTGAAGCCATACCATTGGTGAATGTGGATCAAGAAGCAATTATAGATTTTATCCAAAAGTACATAATCTACAGATTTGGGATACTAGAAACAATAACAACAGATCAAGGATTTGTGTTCACTGGTAAGAATATGCAGAAATTTGCACAAGAAACAGGATTTAAACTCCTTACTTCGACACCTTACTACGCTCAAGCCAATGGACAAGTGGAAGCAGTCAACAAGGTGGTGATAAATTTGATCAAGAAGCATGTAGGAAAGAAACCTAGAAACTGGCACAAAACTTTAGATCAAGCTCCGTGGGCTTGTCGAACGTCTCCAAAAGAAGCAACAAATTCGACTCTATTCAAATTGACCTATGGACATGATGCAGTCTTACCAGTCGAAATATATTTGCAGTCAGTTAGAGTGCAAAGGCATCATGAAATCCCATCAGATATATATTGGAGTATGATGATGGATGAATTAGTTGATCTAGACGAAGAAAGGTTGTGCGCGCTAGATCTAATAAAAAGACAAAAAGAAAGAGTCGAAAGGTTTTACAATAAGAAAGTAAAATTCAAGACCTTCTTAATTGGTGATCTTGTTTGGAAAGTAATCCTTCCTATGGATCGAAAAGATAAGTTAATGGGAAAATGGTCTCCTAAGTGGGTAGGACCTTTCCAGATTTTGAAAATGTTTTCAAATGGCGCGTATGAGATCGAAGAAATAGGGAGGGATGAGAGAATCCTAAAGATAAATGGTAAATATTTGAAAAAATATAAGCCAATATTGCAGGAAGTAAAAATAACAGTCGAATAATTGAAAAACATTAATGTGATAGCTCTGCCAAGTGAAAATGGCACTAAAGTTATTACAGAGAAAGCCTCAAAGGGTTGAGAATTGTTAAAATTAATTCGACTACAGATTGAGATTAGCAAAAGTTTCTTTCAACATGGCGAATTTCTTCCTCTGAAATTGGAGTCGATGGTCACAAAGACTTTTGTGAGTAGAGAGAGTCTCAATCTCTTGACTAAGTTGCTGGCCCTTTTCTGCGTGTCGAATACCCGCCTTCAGTTCGTCGTCAATCTCATTCTGCTTAGGTTGCTGTATAGATGCCTTGCGTTTTCTCTCTTGAGTGATCTTCTCTTGAAGTGATGCTATTTGTTTTTCCCATTTCTGGATATTATCATCACAAACAACAACTTTGTTGATGTAAGTTTCAGAAAGCTGTTGTAGCTTTGAAACTTTGTCAGTCGAAGTTGCAACAGCATTCCACTCAGCAGTTTGAGCTTCAGATTTTGAGGAGATTTGTTGGGTAAGATCTCTTTGACGATGAATATCTGCAGTCGCCAAGTCAATAAGGGTTATCAGTTCCATCACAAAACTGCCAACCTCAACAGAAGATTCCAAGACATTGACTTGCTTCAGAATTTTCTTGAGTTCAATGTCGGCAAGAGCGTTTTCTTCCAAGACTTTGAACAAATCAACATCAAGGATTTTCGTCTTAATCTTGGTCAACATGTTGCCAAGAGATGGTGCTTCAGAAGTAGCCCCAGAAGTAGTCGAACTGCTCTGCGAAGAATCTTGAAAATTAAAACGAGCACTGAGCATAACCTTCAGATACTCTAAGGGTCTCTGCACTTTGAGATTTTCAAGCTCCTCGCGAGAGAAACTAGTCGAACTAGTTGATTTGCCGCTTCCTGGGGTCTGATCAGGATCAGATGGAGTGTTTCGCTCTAAAGTTTGCTCAACCTCTGTTTGTTTCGACTGGTCTTCCCCATCTTGGGCAGTTTCGTCTTCATGGTCAATTTCGACTCCAGCTTCCATGTCAGTATCATCACCATGAGCTGCAACACCAAATCCTGGATGAGGAGGAGATTCGTCTTCAGAAGCTGCACCCATTGTAGCGTCGAACTCTGCTACAGTCTGCCTGTCATGATCACTTGGGGGGATATCTTCTTCTTGGACTGTTTCCTCCAAAATTTTCTCAGGTGTTCTTTCGACAGCCACTTGTTTCTGCAAAATAACTCTAAGCTTAGAAGAAAAAGAGGCAAAAAAGATGAATAATACAGTCGAAATAAAGATTTACCTCAGGAATCTCAGTGTTAAAGCTAGATTTCCCACTCTCCGTATCCTTCGACTGAGGGTTAGCAGTGGGAGTACTTGCAAAATCCTTCCTAGTTGATTTAACAATGGATCTTTGGGAAGAGACCTTTGTGAGTTTCTTCTTCTTCTGAGGAGGGGGGATTAACTCTGGAGATTCGTCACCAGATTCTTCATTAGGAACATTATCCTCTTCTTTCTCCTCTTCACTCTTTCTCTTTTGGACTGATGGGGGTTTTCGACTTACCTAGTCATGCAGACCAAAGCTAGTTAGTTTCTTAAAAGGGAAAAGAATAAATGAGAAGAAGTGATGTGTTGTACCTTTGTCGAATGTTTCTTAGCAGCACTTGGCGACGCTTCAACAGAAGTTTTCTTGGCAGGAATCCTCACGGCTAAGGAAAGAAAGGAGATTCAGAAACGAATATAAGAAATACATGATAATACAGTTAGAATAACAAAAGAAAAATCATGTTTTCTGTGAACACCTTCAAGAATGAGATCTTCCACGCGAACATGTTCTATTCCAATATGAAGGTGTCCTTGGTATTCGCCCAGATGATACTTAGTCGGGACCACACGCTCAGCAGGTTTTTTGTACTGCTGACGAAGAATTTTCATAAAGTCCCCACAAACGAACCAATCTGGAAATGGAGGGCTAAATGCCACGCCAAATTCAGCAGTTGGCAAAGGAGGAAATTTTGGTGGATGACAACTGAAAGCCAGGTCATAGCGCGCCTCTGGTCGAACATTTGAAGGCAATGACAATTTTTCAAACTTCTCCGTCAATTTACGTTTTAATTCTGCTGCTGCTTCGTGTATGGTTCGACTAAGATCATCGGGTCTATACACAGTTTCGAAATATTTTTGAAATTTTTGTATTTCTCTAATGTGTCTTTGAATACCTTTTTTGGTCCGATCCTGCACAAAAGCAAAAGCATTTGTTAAATGCGTAGTGAAAGCTGCTACGTCAAAAAATCTGTTGGAATAATAATCTTTCCACCATTCATCAAATTCAGGAGTGCATAGGAATGATGGTCGAAAGATCACTGGTCGGATGTCGAGAGAGTCATCAGTCAGTTTCTTCGACAGTTCTTTGCCCTCACCTTCAGTATGAAGGGAGTTGTAGAAGATGATGGATCCTTTCTTGGGGAATAGAGGTCGAGGTTTTATCTGGATCAGGCTAAACTGTCTAGAAACAAGGTTGGGTTGATAAACTATCAAAGCAATTTGGGTTTTAGTGGCGTTACGATAAGAAAAAAGGAGCCTAGGGGTTAAGAATGATTCCCAAACATTCAGAAATATATTTTCATCCTTCTGCATTTCCAAAGGCAGTTGTTGGGTAAACCATTTAGGTCCAATTTTTCTATCAGCAAAAGGTGCCATGGTCGAAGTAAACTGATACCTCTTGGCAAACATCATGACATAGCTTTTGAAAGCTTGTCGAAGGCTAATCCCTTCATCAGTGGGCGTTATTTGCACCAACCTTGGCCATTCGACAGTCCTATTTTTCACTTCTTCTTCATCTACCTCTGGCTCTACTGGGAGAGAAGCTTCAAAGGTGGCATTAAACCATAATTGCAAGAGCCAGAGAGGTCCTGATAAGTTGATTTTACCTTGGGTTTTGATGGTTTTCAAAAGATGTACGCTCTCACTCAGAGATTCGTAATGGCTCGCCAGAATCATTTCGCTCAAACATAGTTTTGTGCCTGCATGAAGCTGATTGGCTATGGTGATGAATCTCTTGGCAACTTGGAGGGAACGAGAGCAGAACACATATTTGGATAGCCACCGAGTCAAAAAGGCTATGTGTTCGACATCTGAGACTTCCGTGGTCCTCTTGTCATGATAATAGGACGTAAATAAAGAGTACGGGGCGAGGCTAGTCTCGAAAGTGATGGTATCTTCATTTAGGATAGTAGGGTCAAAATCTATACCGTTGGGGTGAAGGCCAACAATGGCTGCTGCGTCGAAAAGAGTGGGCGTAACCATCCCACAAGGAAGGTGAAAGTTATTGTAGGTACTGTCCCAGAAGTAGAGAGAAGCCAAAAGCATATTTGGGCAGATATTGGGTCCTACTCTCGACAACTGAATAAGGTCGAAAATGCCTACTTCTTTCCAAAAATCCCCTTTAACCTTTTCGATTTTATCTAGCCAAGATAAGTAGTCAGAAGGGTCTTTCGACCATGGACAGGTTCTAAATATCCTGTTGTAATTCAAATAGTTTAAGTTCAGTTCTCCAGCATTCGTCGAACTCGATGGGTCATTTTGTTCTACAATTTTTTCCTTAGGCTGAGGTTTCACTCCAGCGCCTATGGGCTTTGTATGGAAATAAGTTGGAAAAAATTCTCTTAAACGATCTGGTTTAATCTCTGGGTTTGGAAGGGGACCTAGCATAGCGTGACAGTTTCCAGAAATAAGAACAGGAATTAATACCTGGGATTTATAGATGCATTCTTTTTCTTTCTCATTTGGAGGTTCAGGAACATACTGTTGATTTCCAATAGTCATTAGTCCTTTTAAATCGTGCACAGGGGAGAGAGCTGGATCTTGTTTCTTCTTGGAATGTTTGCTGCTTGAAGGTTTTTGAGGAGCCATTGTTAGGAAGAACTTAGGAATTTTTTCTCAGGGGAGTATGAAAGCTTAAGAAATGGGTATGAAGAAAAGAGTTCTGAAGCGTTAAAAGAATTCAGAGAAAATGGTTTATGGGTATTTATAGGAAGAAGATGATGAAAAACGCTTTAAAATGGTAATGATGATGGTGGGACACGTGGCCGATTTTCATGGTGATGTTGAAGAGGTGGAAGTTGAAAAGAGACCATGATGTTAGGAAATGATGGAGGTAGACTCTGAACGTGTGCTAGACATGACATTTTGGAGAAAGTGTAATGATGAAATATGTATTGGAAATTGAGATTATCAAAACTTGGACATAATGAAAGTAAATGACATGGCATCAAAACACTGGTTGACAACAAATGACTGTTTCTCCAAAAACACAGTCGAAACATCTTTGCTGGGGGGGAAATTTGTATACGTGCGTTTTCGACGCCATGAGTTTAGTATGCAAAAGGGTTCTTTCGACAAATGGTGCCATGGAATTAACAGTTGAGTTGATAAGTATTTTTTCAATACTTCGACACGTTGATGATTTCGACAATTCGACAAAGTCTGAAGAGAGACGTCATTTCGACATAAGGTATAAATTCAAATTTTGAAAGTTATAACGTTTGGCAGAAGACGCGTGGAAGCATCTGGCGAAAAGGAATCATGCAGAAGATCCAAATGTCATAGTTTTAGGATTTGTTCGTTAATAACAGTTATTTTGTTTGTATATAAATAGGATAGTTGTTATTAGAAAAGTGTGTGAAAAATTACTTGTACAAATTCCTGCAAACACTTAAAGTACCCGTGTGAGAGAAAAGAGTCATATCTGGAACATGTATGTGTAAACAAACACCAATCCTTTCAAAGTTTTATTTTATAAAATTTAAAGTTCTTTACCTATTTCTCTTTGCATTTATTAGTCAATTATCTTTCTGCATTTCCCTTTTCGACACTTTATGTTTCGTCAGTTATTTTCTGCCATTTATCTTATTCTTGTCAAATTTACACTTATTTAAACGTTTGTAATTTACACCTTTCGACATAAAAGATTTGATAAGCCAAATGAAAGATACAAAAGTTGTTCTAGAGATATACAAAGTTACTTAGATTTGCACATGTCCTAGGATTTGTGTGGTTGATCCTGCAAGTAACCCAATTCTACAAGTTTTGAAAAACCAGAGGTTGTTCGCCAGAATTCACCGCGAACACCTGGACAATGAAGATGAAGAACATTAACCAGAAGCCCACAATGATGATGAGTTTAATCCGCCTTCAGAAGCTCAACCAGATCAACCTTCCAACCAAATGATAATGGACTATCTGCAAGGGTTTCGCACGGATGTTATAACCGAGATTGGTCCTTTATCATCGAGAATGGATCGTTGGGAGTTGTCTCAAGTTGGTTATCAAGGTGGTGACTATCAATGTGGTGGGAACAACAATCAATGATTGGATATCTTGTGGTGTTTTATGACTTGCTCTGTTTTACTTATGTCTTTTATCATCCTTGTTTTATGTTCTGCATGACTTATTTGGTTCTTTGTGTTGTAATATTTAGGCATCTTTTTTATGGCTTAATGTTTAATTTTCTCTTAGATTTTATTATGTTTCTTTTCCATTCTTTTTTATTATGACAAAGGGGGAGAAGATGTATGCATATGTGTTCTGCTTGTGTTGGTTAATGCAGGGGGAGTTTTTCATGTGATTATTTCTAAGAGATAGGGGGAGTATGAGTTCAAGCTTAAAATTGGTTGTCATCATCAAAAATGGGGAGAATGTGAAGACAAACTTTCTACAAGATTTTGATGAAGACAATATATCAAGCTCTCCATATCAAAAGAATGGAAAAAGAAGATCATTTCAACATTGCTCAAGTTTTTAATGGATCTAGTAAAGGTATATGGAATTCTTGACAATATACTCCTAGTGCTCAAAAGTTTTTATCATACATTAATATGATCACTCTAAACTTTTTCTATCATGATTATTTGTTTTAAAATGATGTTTAAAAATTGCATGTTCAAAAGTTTTTTAACTTAGAATTTTTTTCAAAGTTTTGGATGTGCCAATCGATTGATGCCATATTACAATCGATTGATCAAACTTTCTGTTTTAGAATTTTTCGTTTTTAAAGTTGGACCAATTGATTGGTGTTGTATGTCAATCGATTGATCTTAGTGTATTTTTTCAATATTTTGCTTACGTCAATCGATTGGTTATGTGGGTCAATCGATTGATGCTGGAATTTTTTTGAAAAATCTGAAATGTTATTTCACCATTCTTTGCACCAATTCATCATGACTCTTCATGGCAAAAGCTTACATCTTTTCATCAACAAATCTATGATTTCTATTCTAACCATTGCCATGTTATGATTGAAGGGATGCATTCATACTATAAATAATCCTTATATTTTCATTACAAAATTCACTTCTTTCAAATCAATTTTCAAAATCTCTATACATTCATTTTCATCTATTTTTCATATTAAGATACTTTTGAAAAAGAATTTTCATATCATTTTCTTCAAAAGTACTCTTGAGCACTTAGAGATTATTTTGTTTTGAACTTTCATATTGAAAGAGAAGAAGAGTCTAATCAATTGATTAAAGTCTTATCCAATACAACTATTCATATTCATTCAATTACTTTGTAAAATCCTAAGTACCAAGGATTGTTTGGTCTTAGGTGTATTGCTTATTATCCAGGATTGTTGGATATAAGTGTCAAGAAAAGGAAGGATTGTTTTCTTTTCTTGTGAGTTAAGTTTTCAAGAGGATTGTTCTTGATTACTTAATTAGAGGCTTGCTTTAGGAGATCTAACAATAATAAAATCTCTTACACATTGTAAGGGGACTGGAGTACTCTCAAGTTGTGAGGGGAACTAGTATAATTCCTGGTGTTCTTTACTTTCCGCTCTTTACCGCTTTCAATATCATACAAATCCAGAAAAGAAAAGAACCTTTGTCCACCAAATCCGAATAAATTTTCTAAAGTCCTAATTCACCCTGCCCCCTCTTAGGCTCATTCCTAACTTACAGGAAAAACCGAAACACTTTTAATAAGACTTCTGGTGAAAATAATGCAAAACCAAAAGTCTTTTAAGAAGAGTTCCGATATGTTAATTGTGAATTGAAAGGCTTACTTTATGAGTTCCGATTTGCAACGACGAAAGTGATGTTCCAGAAGTCTTGAAGCGAAAGTGAAGTAACAAATGAAACTTTTAGAAATATAGCCTATTTATATGAGGGTATTTTGGTCCAAAAAATTATAATGTAGGGGTAGAGGAACAATTGATGGGGTATGAGGTAAAATTTTCTTAATTCTCTTAGGATCTGGTATATCCACATATGATATACACCCAAATATTCAAAATGGCCCACTAAAGGCTTTGCACTAGACCATGCTTATTCATGAGTAATATATTTGACATCTACTATGATACTTTTATTTCATACATATATGATCCAATTCACCGCCTCATAAAAAACTAAGAATATTCTTTTCCAAGAGCATTGAACAAATTGAAAATTCATCATAGTTTGATTATTTCTCTTAGTTACTCCATTTTATTGAGGACTGTGATAACTACGAAACATATCACATTTCTGACTCGGTTCACATGATATTTTACCTTGTTTTGCCTTCTTTTTATTATGTTATATTGTATTTATTTCAGGTATTTTCCAGGTAGGAGTATCCGTGTGAGAAAACGGGACAAAAACAACAAAAAATAGAGAAAATACCAAGGCTCTGCACTCATGGCACTCACCATGTTGCTTGCCATGACATGGCAACCACGGGCGCCGCCAAAAAGACAAGAAAAAGCCAGCAATATGCATTTTACACTCACGGGGTTCGCCATGAGGCCATGGCGTCCTCCATGGACCTTAAAAGCCCATGTTCACCATTTCGCACTCGTGGCATTCATGAGGCCATGACATCCACCATGGACTTTGAGCCCAGAAAAATAACAACAACGTGGATTCAGTTTCTCCCCATTTGCAGATTTTTCTCCACTCCTCCAACATGATTTTATGACACTTTCTACTATCTTTAGCTCTGTAAATAAGCCTTAGTTTTCAGTTTTCAGCATCCAAGTTTTTTAGAATTAATTGTTAGGCAGAAAAATCACTTTTGTAAAGCAACTGATTTCTCACACTAAGGGATTGTTTCACTTTAGAGTTAGATTCAGGAGTTTCACAGTAAACATTTGGATCGTTCGTGGTGTAATCTTGCCGGAATAATTTTCTCGGAATTTATTTCAGATATTTTTTAGTATTAGATTTTACAGTAGTTTTCTACTAAGTAAGTATACTTTTTGTTTCTCTACTTTACTGTTATTGTTATTTTATTTTCATCTGCATATGCTTAGTACTACTACTATTATTATATTTAATATATTAAGTAAGTTTGGTGTATGTATGCAAATTAATATAAATAGTGTCATACCCCGATTTTGGTCCTGAATTTTTTATTTTTGTTTGGCACTTGACCTAAAGTTCATTTGCATACATTCATTCCCAAATCCATATTTTTGTTACACATTGGTCATTGTCTATGCCTTTTTGATCATGGTGCTTTTGACTATAAAATGGATTTTAATCATTTGACTTTTGTAATTTTTCAATTTTGATTTTAATTTCAAATTAAGTTTAATTCCAAATTTCAATTTAATTTTAATTGTTATTTTTACTAATGATTCAAAACTCTAATTGATTTTAATTTTCAAATAGATGTTAGAATTGAAGTCAAAAGTAATTTTAACAAATTATTGGATTAATTTGATTTTAATTGGGTTTTTTACTGATTTTTTATTATTATTTAAATTGATATTTAAATTAGTCTTGGATTATTTCTAAAAAATCCATTTTATATCCATAGTACATTTCAAAATCAAAATAGTACCTACTCATTTCATAACATTCAATAATATTTAACTTTCAAACATTTCCAAACTCATTTTCATACATACATTTTCATTTAACATTTAAGCATAACAATGCATCACATCCATATCCTACAAGTAACTCCTACGTTACAACCAATTCCCAAAATTCATCCAAAAAAAATTACAACCGAGGTATAACCATAAGAATTCCCAAATAACCCACCATCCAAGTCACAACAATAGCAACGTGCATCAAAATCAAATCAAAGAAACCAACAAAATTTCCTTGCCACCCCATGGCATTCTCCACCACCACAAGTAATCCTCGCTGCACAACTGGAAGTAGCAGAGCACATTGGTTATTTCAGCAGCTTCTATCCCAAGCCACTCAATGTCATGATGCACCTCAACCTAGCCTGCCATCGAATTCCAATATACAGGGTTGCAGCATCATTTGTATGTTGATTGGGATGGGCAACAAGAGTCATGCTGCAAAACATAATAAACCGTAAATTTGCAGCACAAGGACAATGTTGTATATTGCAAGACAAAATATGCTTAAATATCTCTGTTACAAGAAAACTCATGGAGTTACAAAGAGACATAATATTTAAGTATATCTTTGTACCTGTTGCGATTTCGCTCTAAGCTGTTGCAAAACAAAAGGGACCATTCAACAAGTTAAAACCAACCTGTTGAAGTTACTGCAATGAATTTAAGCACTGAGTTAATAGTCGGTCTTGTTGATAACATCGCTGTTGGTGTTTAGAATTAATTTGGTTTCCGCTTGATCGGGTGTTGCTTTTGATGGTGCCATGTGCGACCCTATCAAGTACAAATGCAGAGTTGAATGCTGCTCATGATAACCTTATTGCATCTATAATTCTCAAGACCAAAGATTCAGGTTCAACAGACTATGCTGGCACCTTCGGATATCATTCCCGCTCCGAACGCAAGTATTTTATGAAGAATTTGGACAAGGCATTTGATTCCAAGACCTGCATGACGAAAAAATGTAACAGTCATTGAACGAAGAAGCTTTTGCTCCAAATCTCACTGCTTTCAACTTTCCATGTGCTGTACTAGGATGGAATGCTTACATTGCACTAGTCGGCGGTAACATGGTTGTCTGGAAGGGTGCGCCAACTACTCCATTGATAATTACAAAGCTGATTGTTGAAGTTTTTGAGAGGAACAATTTACCCGGAGCAATCTTTACCGATGATGCCGATATCACATTGGTTGTGCGCTCTATTTTCTTTGCAGCCGTCGGTACTGTTGGTTAGCGTTGTACAACCTGCCATGACCCTGCCGGAAGAACAACCGTGACGGTAACCTCACACCACATACATGTGACGCATCATGCCGTCGATACCCTGCAATAAAGCCATAGTGAAATCACAGCGGCATCAACCAAATCATGATCAAACATGGCACATACATTGTGAATTTGACAAAGTAATGCACATGAATTTTGGTTTTCGCACTCACTTCGACACATGTTCCTGCAGTAAAACAAGATATGTTTAAAATGCTACCAACTGCACCAACATCATAAAAGTTTGCTCTTGGAAACTACAATCAATTTCTTTGTTCCTGGTCCACCATGTCACCTGGCCAAAACCTCAAACCTGCAAAACTTTCATGACGGATCAACATGCATAGTAGCAGCAAATCAACCATAGCCTGCAAGAAAAAAAAACAAACTGAAGAAAACTCAATTAATATCCAACAGAAAACTCATAGCAGTAAAAAAAAGGATTACTCTTTTATTCCGACGAAACTTTCCTCGGGACAGTAACAACGAACCTCACCGGCTCAAAATACAACATTTGGGATCAGAAACATTGTCCTAATTCCAAATCCAAAAGTAATCAACCAAATTCAAAGCAGCCTCTTGCTGTTGTTGAGTATGTACCTACAATACCAACATGTACAGGAACTCATAAAAGTATCAAAGCATATATACCTAATCATCAAGCTATGTCTTTCAAGAACACTTCACAGGTGCAACATAGTAAGGGTTTGCCACTCAATTGGAAAGGAAAATTGGACAAAGTTCATCAACTATACTCAAAGGATCCACTCTATAACAAGAGTACAAAGCAAATTGAGCTTGACTATAGGGATAAAGGAAGAACAGGACTTGTAATTCAGAAATCAGTTAAAAACTTTCAGTTCACTTTAGAGGAGAATGGGAAGCAGACAATTTTGCAGCTAGGGAGGGTGGCAAAATCTAAGTTTGTTATGGACTATAGATATCCTTTGACTAGTTACCAGGCTTTTTCGATATGTTTGGCTTCCCTTGATGCAAAGCTGTTGTTGCCTGCGACAAAGGTTGCAGCTATGCATAGTCTAACCTCGGTGTCTTGCTTCAACTATCCGAAGAACTACCACAAGCTTAAGAATCCAGAGGAGCATGAATGGTTATTGCGAGAAATTCCTGTAGTTATTGCAGAAAAACTAGAATCAGCATCATTAAACAAGTGTAAAGTAACTAAATCCAACCTACCTCAATAAGCGACATAACGGAAGCTAGAAGAACGACACCATCAATTCTCTACTGTACCTTAGAGATGTTTGCAACCGGATATTAACCCAACGATCATTTGTTACTATCCTGCAGCAACGAATCCCAAGTAAAACCAAGTTCAGACCAATACTCTGAATTCACTGCAGTAAAAGCAAAATGGCAAAGCAGCTAATTTTCAAAAAAATTCCCAAATTGGAATAGAGACGAAATTCAAGAAGAAAGTCAGATGCTCAGATTACCTGTTAACAAATTCTAGCATCAAAAAGGCCACTCCAATTTCTGAGCACAAAAGGAACTTCGCAGAGTTACTTCTTGTAACACCAAAGATACCTATTCAAACCCTAATTCGGGAGAGATAAAAGGAGAAGCGAGTTCATGAGGGAGGAGGCGACGATAAACAAAAAGAGAAACGGCGAACAAGATACCACAAACCCTAAATCCCAAATAAAAAAAACAGTATTGAGGAGGAAGATTTAAGCTCACCTGATTCGTCGTCGCCAAAGGTGAGATTTCTTTTGTTGAGCATTTGAGTTCGAATGAGTGTCTGAGTTTGAGAGAGATTAGTTGAGGACGATTGAGCGATTTTGAGAGAGAGAGGGTTGGACGCGAGAGAGACGATTGGGTGAAGTCGAGGAGGATTGAGTTTGATAGAGAATGAGTGTTTGAGTTTGTGAGTGAGATTGGGAGAAGAGAGAGCGAGAGAGCGAGATGAGGACGACGACTCTCCTTTTCATTACAGTATTTTTCATTTTCTTTCTTTTTTTGTTTCCTTTTATTTAATTCTTTTTTTTAGCTGTCAGTAGAGCAAACATTCAAAAAAAAACATTAAAAAAAATTCGTTTAATTTTCCTAGGTTAATAATTAATAATTGTTTTATGTTTTCAACTTATCCCCCATTTGTAAACCCAACAGCCAAGCGGCTGGGTTTAATTACTAGTAGTCCAACAGATTTCTTTTTTATTTAGTTTTTTTTATTTTAATTCTATTTTTAATTTATCTTGGTTTATATATCTAAATTAGCATTGTAAATAATAACTAACCATAAATGGTCTAGTGGAGAGGGGGTTTCTATGGTCTTTAGTGTAGTGGGTTCGATACCCGTATTGAGCATTTTATTTCTTTCAGCATTTGCATTTTATTTTCTTTTAGCATTTTATTTTATTGTTTATGTTTTTATTATACTCATGGTTGATCTGCTTTCTCTTAATTTCATCATTCATTCAAAACCATTTTTAAACTATAAAAATCATATTTTTCTCGATTCAATGTCGAGCCCATTTTCACACCCTTGTAAGTCGATTGCTTTTTAAGCATCGCCATCAACCTCACATAGCTTACTCTTGGGCTTTCTTACAATGAGCCGGTTCTCTTGCACTTACACTCATACTTTGCATTATTTGTTGTTTGGGCCCGATTTAATTATTTCATGATTTTGAATCCCCATTTGACAAAATGTACCCCACTCCCCCGATATGTAACAATCTTGTACTGTTTTATTTCTTTATTTGCTTGACTGTTTAGTTAGATACTAGCACAAGAATAAAATCAACAATTTCAAAAAATACAAAAATATGACTCGATCCAACGTCGAGTATTTTCTCAATAAACAAATCAATTCATTTCTCCCTCCTATTCTATTCTATTTCTTTCAAACTTTCATCAAACGCTTGATTCAACGTCAAGCCATTTTTTCTAATAAAAAACTCAAAAAATCTTAATTCATAGTTAAGACCTTTTCAATAAGATGGAAGTGGAACGTGGTGTATACCGCGCACTCCTGAGACTAGGATTCGAGATGTATATCTCGCCAATCCTAACTCTCGCCATCATCCAAATTTATCCACTTTGTTTTCTCTCAAACACTCACTCAAATTTCTCTTAAACGTCCATCAATACTTGATCTATGATCAAGTCATTTTCACAACAAAACTCAAAATACCTAATTCTTATTTAACACTTTTTCAATAAAGGTGGCAATGGAACATGGTGTATACCATGCACTCCTGAGGTTAAGATTCGAGACGTATGCCTCGCCAATCTTAACTCTCGCCATCGTCTAAAATTGTCAATGTGGTTTCGTTAAACCCTTTCTTGATCAAAATTCAAAATACCTAATTCTTATTTAACGCTTTCTCAATAAAGGTGGAAATGGAACATGGTGTATACCATGCACTCCTGAGGTTAAGATTCGAGACGTATGCCTCGCCAATCTTAACTCTCGCCATCGCCTAAAATTGTCAATGCGGTTTCTTCAAACCCTTTCCCAGTCAAATTCCAAAAATACTTAATTCCTATCTTAACTTTTTTCAATAAAGATGGAAATGGAACATGATGTATACCATGCACTCCTGAGGCTAGGATTCGAGATGTATATCTCGCTCATCCAAGTTCTCGCCATCACTCAAAATACCTCCAACCAATCAAACTTTTTTCTCGCCGCCGTGCGATTAATCAAAAACCTTTTCATAAATGAAAGATATATTGTCTTAAGTGATACAAAACAATGTTTCGGCCACGATTGTTGAGTAGAGATAAATGACGCTTTTCCGAATGTAGATTTATAAATCCGTTCGATGTGTGGTATGCGTCCACTCCTCATCTGTTTTGGGTAAAACGATGTTTTTATCGATTAATACAATATAGCTTTCGCTAAAATTGACCAACAAACAAACATTTTTCTACCCAGAACTACGTAAGCCTTGATTTCTCTTTTGAGATACGTAGGAGCAGGATTTGTAAATCTTGTCAGGCCCATTAATAAAAAACTTAGGTTTAGTGCTTCGTCAAAAATCCAAAAACATTTTCCTCTCTTTTACTCTTTCTTTCCCACCTAATAACTGAAGAGCCTAACATTTCAAACTAACATTAATGCACACAACTGACCTAATGGTTCCCGTTGAGTACAACGGACGTGAGGGGTGCTAATACCTTCCCCTTGCGTAATCGACTCCCGAACCCTGATATTGGTTGCGATGACCATATCTTATCCTTTCTTTTGTCTTGGGTTTTATCGATATTTCCCCTTTCCTTTTTAGGAATAAATAAAGTTCGGTGGCGACTCTGTTCAGTCCATCATTGCGAGCGTGCGATCGCGCTTCGCTTTGAGGTCGTATCCCCATTTTTTCGAGGTGCGACAGATGGCGACTCTGCTGGGGAAGACAAACTCCTAAGCGAGTCAAGCCTAGTTAGGACGTCTGTGTGCCTTTGTTTGTTTAATTGTGTGGCTTTTCCTTATTTATTGCTTTTTTTATTATCTTTATATTATATTGATATATCTGTTGTATATTGGTTCCATTGTGATTGTTGGTATTTGGGTATTTGATTATAAACCATGTGGGAAAGGCTTTACACCTGAGTCTAGAGAAAAAAAAACATAAGATATGACGATGGTTGAGTAGTACGGACTCCCGAGGTGAATACTTCGTAAGGGTCGGTACGAGAACCTCACTTAGAGTAGATCCTTTTGCAAATATTGTCGCCCGAGGTGTATACCTCGTAAGCCTCGATGTTTCAAAGGGGTCCATGACTCTAAGGACCTTTTAGAACATTGAACCTTTGGCCAACTAGAAATGATGGTTTCGTAGTATGGATTCCCGAGGTGGATACTTCGTAAGGATCGATACGAGAACCCCGCTCAGAATAGATTCTCTAGATGGAGTTGATGACCGGAAAGTATTTTCCGTAAGCGTCAAACAGTCTTTTGAATCCATGACTCTGAGTACCCTGTCTAGAACCGAGTCGATGGTTGCGTAGTGCGGACTCCCGAGGTGAATACTTCGTAAGGGTCGGTACGAGAACCTCACCCAGAATAGATTCCCTTGATGGAGTTGACGACCGGAAAGTATTTCCCGTAAGCGTCAAACATTCTTGTGAATCAATGACTCTGGGGATCCTTTGTAACCAAACCTTAGATCTTACCCGGTGAGAACCTATTCTTGGAAAACAATCAGATTCATCAGTACCTCAGACTTTTGAACCCGTGTATGGAAAAAACAAATGTGCATGGCTTGCATTGCATTCATTCGAATTCCATTGCATTTGCATCGCATCATAATGCATGTCATTTTCCAGACAAAATACCAAAAAACTCATCCATCCTTTGTCCGTGATCAGCAAAGTGATTCTCAACACGCGTTTAGAACAAAGAACCATGTCTCAGGAGATGATGGACGAGCTAAGGAAAAGCCAAGAAGCACTGAAGGAGGAACTTAATCTTTTGAAGAGCCAAATGAGATGGGTCTTGGAAACCCTGCAAGTCTTGTTGAGAGAAGAGGGTCACCCAATATACACTGCTGCAACAAAGAGAGCTACTACCCCGCATCCATCTGGTGTTACCCCAAGTCAAGGGAAATTCTATGTGGCAACTCCTCATTTACCAGTATATGGACCTCCCTTAAGACGTCATCATCAACATCCTCTGGCTATTGCTCCTCAAAGTCACCAAAGCCAGGTTCAGAACAAAAATCAGAATCAGAACAAGAGGAACAAGGATCACAATGACTCGATTCCGGTGCCATTTAGCAAGCTCTATCCGCAACTGATCCAAAATGCTTTGGTGACCCCTCGAGCTCTCACACCTGTGTCACCATACCTGTCATGGTACAATCCAAATGCAACATGTGAATTCCATAAAGGAGCATTGGGACATGACCTGAATTCTTGCTTAGCGCTGAAAGCCTTGGTGCGAGGGTTGATTAACAAAAAGAGCTTAATCTTTGAAGAAGATCATCCCAAGGTCAAGTGCGAATACCATACTGGGACAATGGGGCACTCCATCGAGGAATGCTAGAGTTTTAAGCTCAAGCTGCAAGGATTGATTGACATAAGGTCACCAACACTCAAGGAGGAAGGGTCAAGTACATATACCTTGATTTCTGAGCCAGGTAATGAGAAAGGGAAAGGACCCTTGAAACCCCTCAAGATTTTGTTCCACAAGGAAGATGTCAGGGATGTGGCTAACGAGCTATCATTGTTTCCTGGTAAGAGCATTGAGATACCGCCTTGGATTTCCAATGTCACGACCCATACCAATGAAAGAAAAGGAGAAGTGAGTAGTGGATTCAAGAAGGTTGCGTTCAACGATGAGAATGAAGGAAAAGAATTTGAAGATCATCATGCCAATGTCAAAAAGCTTGTTGATCCAAACCTTCAAGTTTGAAGAAGTCAATTCCCTAGAGCTGGCAATCATTTGGCTGTTTCAGCATTTCTTTTGTAGTTTCCTTGCATGTTGATTGTTAATTGCTTTTAAGCATTGTTGTTTTCTTTGAATTGGTAAGATTAATGAAATGTTTATGCATCTTTTGAATTAATCCATTCGTATTCACTCGTTTTTCATTCATGTTAAAAACAAAAATACTCCTCTCATTCACTTTTGTTTATCAAATCGTTGTGTTAACAATGATTGGAAGGAGGATGATGAAAACGAAACACCTGAAATTGTTGTGGTATGCTTTTGAGTAAAACCTTGTCGATGACGTAAGGCATTGTTTCAAATCCCCAAACACTGAAGAGATAAGGAGTTAATCCCTAGTCAACCACTTTGAGCCTAGAAGTTGGTGTTTATTTCGGATCTAAAACCCTTAATCTTAACCTGGGGCAGGGTAGTTATGTTCAGATAGTTTGATCATGCAGTCGATCTTTCAAAAAAATCGTCCATATGAACACCCTCCAATTAGGTTCACCCACATGTTATCCTTCGCGCACATGTTGAAATGTCGAAGAAGTTGAGAAAAGCTAAAATTAGTGTTGGTTGATCGTCATCCACCAATAATGTGGCAGTCAACACCTTTAAAAATGAAAAAAAAAAGCCCGCTAAGTCAAATACCACAAAATGACTTAGGCAAAAGTTAGGGCATCCCGATGGACCAAAAGCTTCAGAGAAGCGGTCCAGGCAAAATTAGGGATAAAGAAAATCAATCAAAATAGGTCACCAAAATCCTCAACAAAACAAAAAATATAATAAGGTGACTGCCATTTCAAGAAAATCCGTCTTGAATCCCCATCACACCTTCGAACCCTCTTGGAAGTCGAATGCGTGTATTGAATTAACTGAACGTAGGAATTGGAGATCATCAAGAAGAAGGGGTGGGTAAAAATAAATTTTGAGCCTTATATCCTTTTGTTTCAAAAAAAAACCGTGAACCAGACCACGTTACAACCCTTAAAAGACCTAATTGAGCCAGGGTTTATTTTGAAAGCATACTATAACAAGGTTGTGTTAACTTGACTCCAAACGATTTTTGTTAATCATGTGATGGCACCAATTTGCATACTGTGAATGACTTGATCACCATTGTGTTCTTATCAACGACTCGTTCACTGTATTTCACCCGTTCATATCAATAAATTTTGATTTCAAATTTTTGCATAAGCATTGAATTAAAATTACCATTTTTGAATGAACAATCTTATTTGCGAGTCAACACTTAGCATCAAGAAATTCCAAATACAGTTGAGGAACTTGATAAAGTGAAAGAAGTCTAGTTAGGGGCAAATCACTTTGAGCATCAGTTAATTCGAGCTAATCACCCTAAGGGTCATCTAGCCAAGAGTAATTTGCTTCAAGACTCAGACTGGGGCAAGCCACCTCAGAGCTCAGTAAGTCCAATCACTCCAAGGTTCAGTTAACCAAGAGTAATTTGCTTCAAGACTTAGACTGGGGGCAAGCCACCTCATAGCTCAATGAGTCCAACTATCCAAGGAGAGTCAATCAAGAGTCTAGCATTCCAACATTTGGTTAGTCAAGTTCAGACCATTGCAAGTTTCAAACACTTGGGGCAAGCCATCTCGAGGTAGTCTCATGGCAATTTGTTTCCAAACTCACTTTCAAGGTGAACATTTTCAAAGTCCCAACAGACTGGGGCAAGATGAGCCACAGAGGGGCAGAACCTCTTTCTTCGTGCTTTCAAACTTCTCAAACAAATTCTGCCATACGTCAACAACTATTGAGTTTAAGACGAGTGCCCGAAAATTATGCTAGCACGATTCATTAATCCTCCAAAAGGATCCATTGGCTAAGCTGTGGCTATCAAACTGGATAGAATCCTCCTTTGACAACATCTATCATAAAATATTTGGTTGAGTTCTCGGTGTTGAGGAATCATGAGCTTCCATAAAAAGCCTTTACAAACTCCCAGTCTGCCCAGTGTCTGCATTCTCATAATCATGATCATTCATATACCATGCATAAAAGGAAATTCAAATCATGCATAGCCGAAATGTACTTCGTGCTCATTTTGCATTGACCCAGGTCTTGTTGTCGATCCTATGATCCTTTGACCTTTGATTCCAGTTTGTATTTGGTGCCCTTAAACCAACATCCGGTTTTCGCAGTCATTTTCAAGTCCAATTGTTGTTGGCAAAATCCGTTAAAGGGTGGTTGTAGTCCATTGCTTACGGTCAGAGTCCAATTGTTGTTATTCCAGTATCAGGTCATACATGAACCTGTTCTGAAGATTCTTTCTCTGTTTGTTCAATACTATTCAGGTCATGTATGAACCTGTTGTTGAGCTTTATTCCGGTGTCAGGTCATACTTGAACCTGCTCTGAAGATTTTTTCCCTGTCGTTCAATACTATTCAGGTCATGTATGAACCTGTTGTTGAGCTTTATTCCGGGGTCAGGTCATACTTGAACCTGCTCTGAAGAGTTTTTCCAATTTTTGTTTAATACTATTCAGGACATGTATGAACCTGTTGTTGAACTTTTATTCCGGGGTCAGGTCATACTTGAACTTGCTCTGAAGAGTTTTTTTCAATACCATTTAGGTCATGTATGAACCTGTTGTTGAACTTTTATTCCGGGGTCAGGTCATACTTGAACTTGCTCTGAAGAGTTTTTCCAATTTTTGTTCAATACCATTCAGGTCATGTATGAACCTGTTGTTGAACTTTTATTCCGGGGTCAGGTCATACTTGAACCTGCTCTGAAGAGTTTTTCCAATTTTTGTTCAATACCATTCAGGTCATGTATGAACCTGTTGTTGAGCTTTTATTCCGGGGTCAGGTCATACTTGAACTTGCTCTGAAGAGTTTTTCCAATTTTCGTTCAATACTATTCAGGTCATATATGAACCTGTTGTTGAGCTTTATTCCGGGGTCAGGTCATACTTGAATCTGCTCTGAAGAGTTTTTCCAATTTTTGTTCAGTACTATTCAGGTCATATATGAACCTGTTGTTGAGCTTTATTCCGGGGTCAGGTCATACTTGAATCTGCTCTGAAGAGTTTTTCCAATTTTTGTTCAATACTATTCAGGTCATGTATGAACCTGTTGTTGAGCTTTATTCCGGTGTCAGGTCATACTTGAACCTATTCTGAAGATTTTTTCCCTATGTTTGTTCAATACTATTCAGGTCATGTATGAATCTGTTGTTGAGCTTTATTCCGGTGTCAGGTCCCATGAACCTGTTCTGAAGATTTTTTTCCTATGTTCGTTCAATACTATTCAGGTCATGTATGAACTTGTTGTTGAGCTTTATTCCGGTGTCAGGTCATACATGAACCTGTTCTGAAGAGTTTTTCCCCATGATTATTCCCCAGCGTTGTCAGGTCATATATGAACCTGTTGCAGCATCTTTTCCTTTATTCGGGTTTAGTAAGTCATATGCGAACTTACTACCGAAATCCCTTGTATTCTAAGCGTCGTTTATCAAATTTCACTTTGAGTACTCTCCAGTGTGTGTCTGATTCTCCAGTAGATTTGTCTTCCCCAGTGAGTTTATTTTTTTTACCATTTGTCTGTCTCCCTGTGGACCACCAGCATTCCCCACAGTTTGGTCTGTCTAGTAGCATCTCCTGTCAAGGGTCCATCATATCCCTAGCAGATAAAAATTACAAAAAAAAGAATCATGCATCCATGCATATCATATCATATCATAACATATCATATCACATCATGTCATGGGGATTCAGGATCAAAATTCGGGTCTTCTTAGTATTTAACCATCTCCCACTATGATCATATGAAGAGTGTCCTGCTTCATATTCTCTAGTTGAAGATACTTAAATAGGGGCAACTGTCATACCCCGATTTTGGTCCTGAATTTTTTATTTTTGTTTGGCACTTGGCCTAAAGTTCATTTGCATACATTCATTCCCAAATCCATATTTTTGTTACACATTGGTCATTGTCTATGCCTTTTTGATCATGGTGCTTTTGACTATAAAATAGATTTTAATCATTTGACTTTTGTAATTTTTCAATTTTGATTTTAATTTCAAATTAAGTTTAATTCCAAATTTCAATTTAATTTTAATTGTTATTTTTACTAATGATTCAAAACTCTAATTGATTTTAATTTTCAAATAGATGTTAGAATTGATGTCAAAAGTAATTTTAACAAATTATTGGATTAATTTGATTTTAATTGGGTTTTTTACTGATTTTTTATTATTATTTAAATTGATATTTAAATTAGTCTTGGATTATTTCTAAAAAATCCATTTTATATCCATAGTACATTTCAAAATCAAAATAGTACCTACTCATTTCATAACATTCAATAATATTTAACTTTCAAAAATTTCCAAACTCATTTTCATACATACATTTTCATTTAACATTTAAGCATAACAATGCATCACATCCATATCCTACAAGTAACTCCTACGTTACAACCAATTCCCAAAATTCATCCAAAAAAAATTACAACCGAGGTATAACCATAAGAATTCCCAAATAACCCACCATCCAAGTCACAACAATAGCAACGTGCATTAAAATCAAATCAAAGAAACCAACAAAATTTCCTTGCCACCCCATGGCATTCTCCACCACCACAAGTAATCCTCGCTGCACAACTGGAAGTAGCAGAGCACATTGGTTATTTCAGCAGCTTCTATCCCAAGCCACTCAATGTCATGATGCACCTCAACCTAGCCTGCCATCGAATTCCAATATACAGGGTTGCAGCATCATTTGTATGTTGATTGGGATGGGCAACAAGAGTCATGCTGCAAAACATAATAAACCGTAAATTTGCAGCACAAGGACAATGTTGTATATTGCAAGACAAAATATGCTTAAATATCTCTGTTACAAGAAAACTCATGGAGTTACAAAGAGACATAATATTTAAGTATATCTTTGTACCTGTTGCGATTTCGCTCTAAGCTGTTGCAAAACAAAAGGGACCATTCAACAAGTTAAAACCAACCTGTTGAAGTTACTGCAATGAATTTAAGCACTGAGTTAATAGTCGGTCTTGTTGATAACATCGCTGTTGGTGTTTAGAATTAATTTGGTTTCCGCTTGATCGGGTGTTGCTTTTGATGGTGCCATGTGCGACCCTATCAAGTACAAATGCAGAGTTGAATGCTGCTCATGATAACCTTATTGCATCTATAATTCTCAAGACCAAAGATTCAGGTTCAACAGACTATGCTGGCACCTTCGGATATCATTCCCGCTCCGAACGCAAGTATTTTATGAAGAATTTGGACAAGGCATTTGATTCCAAGACCTGCATGACGAAAAAATGTAACAGTCATTGAACGAAGAAGCTTTTGCTCCAAATCTCACTGCTTTCAACTTTCCATGTGCTGTACTAGGATGGAATGCTTACATTGCACTAGTCGGCGGTAACATGGTTGTCTGGAAGGGTGCGCCAACTACTCCATTGATAATTACAAAGCTGATTGTTGAAGTTTTTGAGAGGAACAATTTACCCGGAGCAATCTTTACCGATGATGCCGATATCACATTGGTTGTGCGCTCTATTTTCTTTGCAGCCGTCGGTACTGTTGGTTAGCGTTGTACAACCTGCCATGACCCTGCCGGAAGAACAACCGTGACGGTAACCTCACACCACATACATGTGACGCATCATGCCGTCGATACCCTGCAATAAAGCCATAGTGAAATCACAGCGGCATCAACCAAATCATGATCAAACATGGCACATACATTGTGAATTTGACAAAGTAATGCACATGAATTTTGGTTTTCGCACTCACTTCGACACATGTTCCTGCAGTAAAACAAGATATGTTTAAAATGCTACCAACTGCACCAACATCATAAAAGTTTGCTCTTGGAAACTACAATCAATTTCTTTGTTCCTGGTCCACCATGTCACCTGGCCAAAACCTCAAACCTGCAAAACTTTCATGACGGATCAACATGCATAGTAGCAGCAAATCAACCATAGCCTGCAAGAAAAAAAAACAAACTGAAGAAAACTCAATTAATATCCAACAGAAAACTCATAGCAGTAAAAAAAAAGGATTACTCTTTTATTCCGACGAAACTTTCCTCGGGATAGTAACAACGAACCTCACCGGCTCAAAATACAACATTTGGGATCAGAAACATTGTCCTAATTCCAAATCCAAAAGTAATCAACCAAATTCAAAGCAGCCTCTTGCTGTTGTTGAGTATGTACCTACAATACCAACATGTACAGGAACTCATAAAAGTATCAAAGCATATATACCTAATCATCAAGCTATGTCTTTCAAGAACACTTCACAGGTGCAACATAGTAAGGGTTTGCCACTCAATTGGAAAGGAAAATTGGACAAAGTTCATCAACTATACTCAAAGGATCCACTCTATAACAAGAGTACAAAGCAAATTGAGCTTGACTATAGGGATAAAGGAAGAACAAGACTTATAATTCAGAAATCAGTTAAAAACTTTCAGTTCACTTTAGAGGAGAATGGGAAGCAGACAATTTTGCAGCTAGGGAGGGTGGCAAAATCTAAGTTTGTTATGGACTATAGATATCCTTTGACTGGTTACCAGGCTTTTTCGATATGTTTGGCTTCCCTTGATGCAAAGCTGTTGTTGCCTGCGACAAAGGTTGCAGCTATGCATAGTCTAACCTCGGTGTCTTGCTTCAACTATCCGAAGAACTACCACAAGCTTAAGAATCCAGAGGAGCATGAACGGTTATTGCGAGAAATTCCTGTAGTTATTGCAGAAAAACTAGAATCAGCATCATTAAACAAGTGTAAAGTAACTAAATCCAACCTACCTCAATAAGCGACATAACGGAAGCTAGAAGAACGACACCATCAATTCTCTACTATACCTTAGAGATGTTTGCAACCGGATATTAACCCAACGGACATTTGTTACTATCCTGCAGCAACGAATCCCAAGTAAAACCAAGTTCAGACCAATACTCTGAATTCACTGCAGTAAAAGCAAAATGGCAAAGCAGCTAATTTTCAAAAAAATTCCCAAATTGGAATAGAGACGAAATTCAAGAAGAAAGTCAGATGCTCAGATTACCTGTTAACAAATTCTAGCATCAAAAAGGCCACTCCAATTTCTGAGCACAAAAGAAACTTCGCAGAGTAACTTCTTGTAACACCAAAGATACCTATTCAAACCCTAATTCGGGAGAGATAAAAGGAGAAGCGAGTTCGTGAGGGAGGAGGCGACGATAAACAAAAAGAGAAACGGCGAACAAGATACCACAAACCCTAAATCCCAAATAAAAAAAACAGTATTGAGGAGGAAGATTTAAGCTCACCTGATTCGTCGTCGCCAAAGGTGAGATTTCTTTTGTTGAGCATTTGAGTTCGAATGAGTGTCTGAGTTTGAGAGAGATTAGTTGAGGACGATTGAGCGATTTTGAGAGAGAGAGGGTTGGACGCGAGAGAGACGATTGGGTGAAGTCGAGGACGATTGAGTTTGATAGAGAATGAGTGTTTGAGTTTGTGAGTGAGATTGGGAGAAGAGAGAGCGAGAGAGCGAGATGAGGACGACGACTCTCCTTTTCATTACAGTATTTTTCATTTTCTTTCTTTTTTTGTTTCCTTTTATTTAATTCTTTTTTTTAGCTGTCAGTAGAGCAAACATTCAAAAAAAAACATTAAAAAAAATTCGTTTAATTTTCCTAGGTTATTAATTAATAATTGTTTTATGTTTTCAACTTATCCCCCATTTGTAAACCCAACAGCCAAGCGGCTGGGTTTAATTACTAGTAGTCCAACAGATTTCTTTTTTATTTAGTTTTTTTTATTTTAATTCTATTTTTAATTTATCTTGGTTTATATATCTAAATTAGCATTGTAAATAATAACTAACCACAAATGGTCTAGTGGAGAGGTGGTTTTTATGGTCTTTAGTGTAGTGGGTTCGATACCCGTATTGAGCATTTTATTTCTTTCAGCATTTGCATTTTATTTTCTTTTAGCATTTTATTTTATTGTTTATGTTTTTATTATACTCATGGTTGATCTGCTTTCTCTTAATTTCATCATTCATTCAAAACCATTTTTAAACTATAAAAATCATATTTTTCTCGATTCAATGTCGAGCCCATTTTCACACCCTTGTAAGTCGATTGCTTTTTAAGCATCGCCATCAACCTCACATAGCTTACTCTTGGGCTTTCTTACAATGAGCCGGTTCTCTTGCACTTACACTCATACTTTGCATTATTTGTTGTTTGGGCCCGATTTAATTATTTCATGATTTTGAATCCCCATTTGACAAAATGTACCCCACTCCCCCGATATGTAACAATCTTGTACTGTTTTATTTCTTTATTTGCTTGACTGTTTAGTTAGATACTAGCACAAGAATAAAATCAACAATTTCAAAAAATACAAAAATATGACTCGATCCAACGTCGAGTATTTTCTCAATAAACAAATCAATTCATTTCTCCCTCCTATTCTATTCTATTTCTTTCAAACTTTCATCAAACGCTTGATTCAACGTCAAGCCATTTTTTCTAATAAAAAACTCAAAAAATCTTAATTCATAGTTAAGACCTTTTCAATAAGATGGAAGTGGAACGTGGTGTATACCGCGCACTCCTGAGACTAGGATTCGAGATGTATATCTCGCCAATCCTAACTCTCGCCATCATCCAAATTTATCCACTTTGTTTTCTCTCAAACACTCACTCAAATTTCTCTTAAACGTCCATCAATACTTGATCTATGATCAAGTCATTTTCACAACAAAACTCAAAATACCTAATTCTTATTTAACACTTTTTCAATAAAGGTGGCAATGGAACATGGTGTATACCATGCACTCCTGAGGTTAAGATTCGAGACGTATGCCTCGCCAATCTTAACTCTCGCCATCGTCTAAAATTGTCAATGTGGTTTCGTTAAACCCTTTCTCGATCAAAATTCAAAATACCTAATTCTTATTTAACGCTTTCTCAATAAAGGTGGAAATGGAACATGGTGTATACCATGCACTCCTGAGGTTAAGATTCGAGACGTATACCTCGCCAATCTTAACTCTCGCCATCGCCTAAAATTGTCAATGCGGTTTCTTCAAACCCTTTCCCAGTCAAATTCCAAAAATACTTAATTCCTATCTTAACTTTTTTCAATAAAGATGGAAATGGAACATGATGTATACCATGCACTCCTGAGGCTAGGATTCGAGATGTATATCTCGCTCATCCAAGTTCTCGCCATCACTCAAAATACCTCCAACCAATCAAACTTTTTTCTCGCCGCCGTGCGATTAATCAAAAACCTTTTCATAAATGAAAGATATATTGTCTTAAGTGATACAAAACAATGTTTCGGCCACGATTGTTGAGTAGAGATAAATGACGCTTTTCCGAATGTAGATTTATAAATCCGTTCGATGTGTGGTATGCGTCCACTCCTCATCTGTTTTGGGTAAAACGATGTTTTTATCGATTAATACAATATAGCTTTCGCTAAAATTGACCAACAAACAAACATTTTTCTACCCAGAACTACGTAAGCCTTGATTTCTCTTTTGAGATACGTAGGAGCAGGATTTGTAAATCTTGTCAGGCCCATTAATAAAAAACTTAGGTTTAGTGCTTCGTCAAAAATCCAAAAACATTTTCCTCTCTTTTACTCTTTCTTTCCCACCTAATAACTGAAGAGCCTAACATTTCAAACTAACATTAATGCACACAACTGACCTAATGGTTCCCGTTGAGTACAACGGACGTGAGGGGTGCTAATACCTTCCCCTTGCGTAATCGACTCCCGAACCCTGATATTGGTTGCGATGACCATATCTTATCCTTTCTTTTGTCTTGGGTTTTATCGATATTTCCCCTTTCCTTTTTAGGAATAAATAAAGTTCGGTGGCGACTCTGTTCAGTCCATCATTGCGAGCGTGCGATCGCGCTTCGCTTTGAGGTCGTATCCCCATTTTTTCGAGGTGCGACAAATAGTATTAATGTACAAACCATGTCCAACTAAGCTTTTAGAGTCCGAAATGGGAGGACCGTCGTTATAACGAGACTCAATAAAATTAATATCACTTATTTTTATAACAAAATTAATTTTTTGGTTCTGAATTTTATTTCAAAAAGATGAAATTTTACCGCGAAAGTGAAAATACATTTATACCAATTTCAGCGCAAAAGTGTGAAAATAATATCCGACTATAAAATTTAGATCTTTAATGTTTAAAAACAACGACAACGATTTATTAATTAATCAAGAACTATTAGTTTTCAAAAAGGAATTTCAGAATTGTAACTTGTAACGTGCGAAAGTAGGCGTTTATGGTTCCGAAATTCAATCGGATTGCGTGAAAGTTAGCAGTATTTTTAAATTAATAATTCTTTCGAAAATAATTTTTAAAATAAATTTAGGTGCTAAATTTTATACGAGTCTCAAAGGTATTCGAAAATTACATTCAAGCCTCCGTTTCTATTAATTCTAACACAAGTTTGTTTTAATCCGTTTTTAAGCAAAACTCTTACCAATAGCCTTAGATTTACAAAGTAACAATAGATAACGGTAGGTTCACATTGGTCTCCGTAGGTTCGATATTTTTTATATTACAACTAATATTTCCGTGCACTTGCGGAACACTCATCTTAGTGTAAGCATTGGTAAGTTTCCTTTTATGCCACATTGTTTACAAAATTGGTTGAACTTCTCTGATTAGAATTCACCTCTTGAATCAGTGCGTAGACATTTGATATACATGTGTATCTTTTTCTTAACCAGATTCTTAAAACACTTAGATGGATTTAAAGCTTATGATTTTTCTACTAAGAAGTAAACCCATATTTTTCTACTATATGCATCAATATAACATAGGGAATACCTCTTCTTTCTATTTGATGCATAACTGATTAGGACACAAAAGTTTGCATGTGAGTTGTAGCTTATTTGTTGCTCTTCTTACACTAATCTTAGTAATGTGATATCAATGTTGCTTTCATTTTCAATGGACACAACTACATAATTGAAGTTTTATGTCAAAGTTTTAAGGATCTTTATCAGAGTTTGATCTAACTCACTCTTATAAATTCGGTTTATAAGGTGAGAGGTATCATTCGGTATAAACTATTTTTAAGCTTTATGTACAATCAATGTGGGACTTGTGATCTTCCCAATACACCCCCTTACGACCATCACTCTTTTGGATTTAGTGCATGTATATAAATGGTGGACGGTCTATGGTCTGATCGATAGGCTCTGATATCATATTAGAGTTTGATCTAACTTATTCTTACAAAATCAACTTATAAGATGAGAGATATCATTTTATATAAATTATTTTTAAGCTCTATATCGTGGAACTTGGGATCTTCTAGATAATCTTCTCTAAACATCTTTTATTTATTCTCCAGACATCTTCATCTTGTTTGCTTATGTCATTTCTTGACAAAATATCCATTAATTATCTAATTCGTCTTCATTTCTAGATTTTCGAAATCTCTTTGTAGAATTTGAAGAACTAAGAGCTTCACCCTAGAACTCCCTTCATATTTCTTCTTCATTGAGTCTTAAATCTTTTTAGTGGTGTCTTTTTTCAATATGGTTTCAAAAATGGTTCTAAAATGTTTGAAAAAGATAATTCTTCACTTTAAAATCCCTCAATTTCTTATTCTCAAACGTCTTTTGTTGTGCCCGTGTTATATCAACTCATGTTGCCAACCCTTCGTATCCTTTTGTTGTGCACGTGTTATATTAACTCATGTTGCCAACTCTTCGTAGTCTGTTTCGACCAAACTCCAATACTCCTAAGATCTTAAGAAGTTTTCCATAAACATATTTCATTGGCCATAAAGACCATCAAAGTCTGGAATTGATGTTTGAACAAAATGACCTTCACTTGATATTTCTTTAAACTCTCGTGTTTAAACTATCTTGTGCTTACAATACAAACAAAAAAACTACATTTTTCTATTTCTCCCAAAGCCCAATTATAGACCTGATGCCAATTTGTTAGGCACGCATGAATAAAATTAAACGTAAACTTAGTCAAATGGTGAGAACAACTTGTTCATATTTATTGAAAATGAAACTTAACTTTATAAGCACATTACATTTGTGACTGGAAAGATAAAAATATGCAAATGTAGCAACACATAAATTTTGTTGTATGATTGACAAAAGAGTAAATCAAAATAGAACCCCTTAAAACTAGAATATAATAACTAAATAGAAATCTAACATAAATATTCTAATTTTAGTCGATACACTCTTTTAAATTCTATATTAAAATGATTTTCTTTAACGAGTTTTTTTATTGAGTCAATTTCTTTAGCAAGTTATTTAAGCTTCATCAAACAAGTTGAAATTAAAGGTGTCATAAGTTTCAAACTCGACAAAGGTTAGTGTGTGCTTTAAATCTATAAATATTTTAGGAAGAAGGTAGGTGATAATTTGATTATGTCAAAAAAAATTGACTTTTTTTTTTAGAAGTCCTCGTAGTTATCCCATACTTTATAATTAAATATGTTTGTGGTCCCTATAAATATATCATGATTTATTATTAGTCTCTCAAAACAATTTCTTAAAAAATATCCTCCTAATATTTTTCGTCCATATTTTTTGTCTCTTCTATTAACATCTATTAATAGAAGTTGATGTGGCACGCCACATGGAAGATTTTTAATGACTATATATATGTGGCAATGTCTATATGGCAAAGATGCTAACTGGAGTTGCATGACTATAAAATATTCAAAGGGAGAACCCCAATACGGTTTTGTTGCTTATCCTTTACACTTTCGATTCGTTTATTATTTTTTATTGAGTCGCTTTCATAATTGCACATCTTTGAATCAAAGTTTTGAATCGATTTGTTTTAATATGCATAATTGTTTTGTTTGTATTTGATTATGATCATTATGGTTTTAGTAAATTGCTTGAGTTAATGAAACAAGAACCATTTTTGAAGTTGGTTCAAGTTATATGGGAAGTGAAATCTAAAACTATTTTAAAAAACTTTAAAATTTGAGATTTGATGTGTATGACTCGAGTCACTCACATTCCATGACTCGAATCAAATCAAACATAGGAGAATATGATGATTTTGGTGTCTGTGACTCGAATTATAATTTACACATAATTTGAATCATGCAACTTTGTGACTCGAATTGCAAGATGTACATGACTCGAATCACATATCTTATGTTATCCATTATCTCATTTGATTCGAATCACACATCTTGCATGACTCAAATCACAAGTTGCTTCTCTTTTTCCTGTTTGATTATGATCAATTTGATTCGAATCAAGGTTTATACATGACTCGAATCATGAACCTCCATGACTCAAATCAAAACTTTAATTGTCTCGAATCATAGGTAATGGGTCACTTTTCTATATGTTGATCTTGTTCCACTCTACTCGCTCATTTGACTCAAATAAAAAATGCTTTTGAGTCAAATCTAATAACCATTTTCACCTATTTTTGTGCATCCAACACAATTAAATTCATTTTATCACTTTATTTTCAAAAACTGCTCCCATAACTAACATTGTGATTGTGTGAAATCAACAACCTCTCAATTTTTAAAACTTAAAATCTCTTGAAAACATAAATTCTTTCATCTTCAACCTCTAGTTTCATTTCAGATCTTGATCATGGAGATTTGTAATTGTTAAGGGAGTCATTGACTCGAAACTAACAGTTCTTGAAGGTTTGGTAAAGATTTTCAAGAAGATTGCAAGATTGTGGTTGTTGTGATTGATAGTGACAAATTATAGTGAAAATAAGGAGGTTCTTCTCTCGAGGTTGACATTGGTAGTGTCGTGTGGAAGCCTACAGACAAAGTGAGATTTCTTCTCAATCTTCAGATAGTTCATCGCTCAAGAAATCAGTGGGATCATGGGTGATTGTTGTAACACCCTATTTCCCTGAGTCATTATTTAATAAAATAATTCAATATAACTCGACAAATAGAGTGTCACTCATGCTTCACCATAGCATAAAAGAACCACAAATAAAACTTTCAAAAATATGTTGCGGAAAACCAATAAGTTTAACATAGAAATCTCAATAACAATGAATGAGAAAGTGGTTCAACAATCCCCAAAAGAAACAAGACACGCAACAAAAGAAAACATAGAACAACTTGTTCCCCAATGTTACATACCAGAGCGACTCCACTAAGACCCAACGATAAATAAGTAAAGAGGAATATCTCCAGCCTCTAGCATCACGTATCTACTCTTGTATCTGATCGTCTGTACCCTAGAGGAGCATAGACGCAATAACAAACAGAAATAGGTGAGAATATGCTCAAATAATTATCAGTGCAAAACATAGCAAGGGTATAAATATCACATCATAATCATTGATATAATCAGTTCACAACAACACCGTGTATCCATCGATCACCCATACACCATCAACAATCATAATTCAAAGATATCATTCATCACAACAATAATATCAATTCAATCATAATTCATGTATATATGCAATGCGATAACACCTAAACATTATATGAAATATGGTATCGACTCATTTGGACATCAGAGGCTTGTTACTGATATTTGCCAACTCGCTCCCGATCACACCACTAGACCAAAGCACACCAAAATCGTTACCAATCATCATCATATAAACAATAACACTTCACTGAATCCCTATTTACAAAATTTAGCTACTCACTCCCGATTCCACCACTGAATCAGAGCACACCAAAATTGTTACTAATTACTCACTATTGAATCAACAATGCTTCACAATTCCCATCATACTAAAATCAGCTACTCGCTCCCGATCCCACCACTGGACCTGAGCACACCACCGAACCGAAGTTCACACACATATAATGCATGAAAAATGAATAATTATGCCAAATAAGGCCACTAACGCGACACAAAATATTAATGCTTACATTATAACTCATCATTGCATAATTTACACAAGCATGACAACAACATACATATTCACATAACATATTAATATTTATGCACAACATTAATTCACCAATCATAATTATGGAATTAGTTATAACACTTAACATAATTATACATGCTATTCTCAACAATCATTCATGCATCAACATCAACATCAACACCAACATTACTCCTCATGAGGTATTCATCAATTCAATCGATCACAATAATTAAAATTTCTTTCACCATCATTTACCGTCACATAGTACTACACCTTAAGGAATAAAATTTACTCACACCATTAAATTCACATTTAGTCTCTTAGTTCATCACCATGAGATAATTCTATGTGCTAGCTTTCCAACGCTACAAACTGTGCCTCAAACAGAATCATGAAACTCAAGTTATGGTTAAAACAACAAGTAAACCAATAAACTGTTGCTGGTGGACCAATCAATTGGTTCCAGGGAAACCAATATTTTATGGTGGGTGGACCAATAGATTGGTATGAGCTTGTTGTCCAATGTTTCTTTGCTTAATTTTGTGAACCAATAGATTGTTCCAGGGGAACCAATCGATTGGTTTTTGGAATTTTTCCAGAAATTTCATTTTTAAATCATCCTCTTCATCCTCAACCCATTTTAAACCCTACCCAAACATGTTCTAACATGGATAAATATTTTACATGATTAATTTATCATCAAAAAATAATTGTATGACATAATTCACACACCATCATTTTTCTCATCAATTCATTCACAATTCAAAAACACATTCATCCTATTAACACATATTGATATGAACACCAACAATCCAAAGTTCACATATGATAGTACGTGAGTTTCAACAGTAAGAATCAAACACTAGTTCATGTTTATCATATAAATTTGAGATAGATTTGTTACAAACCTTCTCCAAAACACACAAACTCAACAATGGAGAAAAAGAGAAAAACCCTAGAGGAGCGTGAGGATCTTTCTTTACCCTTCATGAAATTGATACCTATATTAGAGTAATCCCCCCTTACCTTAAATTTCCAGCAAGCAAACTATGTCTATAACTATGGTGTTCTTCTCCTCTCTCAAACCCTTGCTTTGTTATTCTTTCCTAAAATGATACATACTGCTAAAACACCTTAATATCTACTAATCTTTACTATTTATTTAACCTAATTTCAATTATTAATTATTTCACTTCAGTTCACTACTCACTTATGTTTCCTCACCACTTACACCGTATTTTCATTAATTCTATCTTCCAACCTATCTATTAATATTCTTATTTTCTCATTAATTTAATTAATAAAAATTAACTATAATTCTAATTAATTCTCATAATTCACCAAAAATTCCCAAAACCCTTAAACTCACCAAATATACCAATAATCAAATAAAATAAATTTATTCAATTAAAATATAAATATAAATATTGGGGTGTTACAACTCTCCCCCACTTATTGAATTTTTTCCCTTGAAAATTACCTGACTGCAAAAATTCTTGATAAGACTCTCTCATCGAGTCTCGAGTTCCCACGTCACACTTCCACCGGTAGGTCCTCCCACCCTACCTTCACTGAAGAAATATACTTGTCTCTCAAGTGCTTCACTTTGCGATCCTTAATTTGTAAGGTGATGCCTCAACAACCAAGTTCTCTCTAACTTGCACATCATCCAACTGGATCATATGAGACATGTCAAGAATGTACTTCCTAAGTTGTGACACATGAAAGACATCATAAAGATTCAAAAGATACGATGTTAATACAACTCTATATGCCACCTCTCATAGTCTTTTGAGAATCTGATACAGACCAATGAAATAAGACATGAGCTTTCGAGACTTCAACCTTCGACTAACACCAGTTACCGAAGTAACTCTAAAAAACACACGATCTCCCTCTTTGAACTCAAGTTCCTTCCTTCGGTTATCATGATAACTCTTCTTTCAACTTTTCGAACCTTTCATCTTCTCCTGAATCATCCTGGTCTTCTTAGTAGTCTGTTGAATGATCTCTGGTCCAAGCACGACACTTCACCTGATTCATACAAGCACAAAGGAGTCATACACCTCCTTCCATACAAATTCTCATAAGGTGCCATTCCAATACTAGAATAGAAACTTTTGTTGTAGGTGAACTCAATCAACAACAAGTAGCTATCCCAATTACCTCCTTGCTCTAGAACACAAACTCTCAAAAAGTCTTCCAAGGATTAAATAGTCCACTATGTATGACCATCTATTTGCGGATGATAAATAGAACTCAATCTCAACTTAGTTCTCAAAGCTTCCTGCAGCCTCTGCCAACACCTTGATGTGAACCTCAGATCTCTATCTGAAATAATACTCGACAGAATACCATGCAGGTTCATGACCACACTGATGTAGATCTCAACCCAGTTCTCTAACAAAAAACAGATCTTAATTGGAATAAAATAAGTCAATTTATTTAGTCTATCAGCAATTACCCAGATAAAATCACTCCCTTTCGTTGTCTTTGGAAAACCTATCACGAAATCCATAAAAATGATGTCTCATATCCATTCGAGAATACTCAATGGTTTCATAAATCCCGGCGATTTCTAATGTTCAATCTTTGACTTCTAACAAGTTAAACAAGACTATACAAACTCAGCAATGTCCTTCTTCATACCTGGCCTTCAAAAAATATTCTTAAGGTCCTGATACATCTTTGTAGCACCGAGATGAATACACAAACCACTTTTGTGACCTTCCTCAAGAATTATCTTCTTAAGCACTATAAAATATGGTAAACAAACTCTATCTCTGAACCTCATAACACCATTCTCATCAATTCTGAAATCCACCTCTTTATCTTGATTGATCAATACTAACCGAGCAATCAATCCCAAATATGATTTTTGGCCCTCTCTGATCTCGTTCAAAACACTGTTGGTCAACTTCAGTATACCCAATATAACATTTTGTGACGTCACCTTGCATACCGACCTAAGATCCCTAAAATGCTCAATCAAGTCCATTTCTCTAACTATCAATGTCGACATATGCAAGGAATTTATACTCAAAGCATCTACCACCACATTAGCTTTACATGGATGGTAACTCAACTCAAAGTTGTAGTCTTTCAAGAACTCAAGCCATCTTCTTTGTCTCATGTTTAACTCCTTATGATCAAAAGAACACTTCAAACTCTTATGATCGATGAACACTTCAAATCTAGAGCCAAATAGATAATGTCTCCAAACTTTAAGCACAAAGACCATAGCTGCCAACTCTAAATTATGGGTAGGATAATTCCTATTATAAATCTCCAACTATCGCAAAGCATACATATCCACTTGATGATTCTACATAAGCACGCCACCTAAGCCTATCTTAGAATAATCACAATACACAACACATGTGTTAGCTGGAAAATTTTGTCCCAAGGAGTACAAGGCATGGTCGACCAAATGAGAGTCAGAGGTTGGATCGACGAGGCAGATAGCTAAGAGCGTTGGGTCGATGCTAGGGGAAGCTTGTCGAAGTCGAAGGCCAGTGCACCATGGTGGAGATTAATCGTGGGGAATTAAATATGGGAAGTTACCAACAAACGTGGGAGAGGTGCTCCAACACGTGTCATATCGTGAATGGGTCGTAACCTCCCAGCATTTTTTTTAGTAGTATTTAAGCGAATGTAATTTTCATTTCTACGGGTGACATTTTTTAGCATTGCAGTAGGAGTACACTTGAAGTATCAAGCGTTTGAGAGAAAAAAAATCATCTTCCTACAAAATGTACTTATGCTTCCATTTTTATCTTCAAGTTATTTAACTTGCCAAATTACTTTTATTTGCTTTGTTTCATTTACATCAATATTTTTTCTTTTATTGCCTTACGTTTATTACATTTCCAATTTGTAAAGTATTCCAAACACCCTACTCATAAAAACTACCATATACTCAACACATAAGTCTAGGACCATTAGTTGGTCCTGCAAGTAAACCTCAAACAGGAAGGCTAGAGATTATCGGCGAGAAACAAATTGGCGTACCCAGTGGGACTCGAAGTGCTCAGTATATGCAACTACATAGTGGCAAGATGGTGTCACCATGACCACACAAAGAAATGACTTCGGAGGGAGATAAAGTTGTGTCACAAACTACCAATGTTGGTTCCAGTGCTATACCTACAGTTTCAAATGCATATGTCGGGCCAATCCTAACACCGCGTCAGCCCCAAACGTTGATGCCAACAACGATGGGAACTTCGGGGCAATATATGCCCAATTTTACAGTCCCCATGCACAGAATGTTGGGAATGCCGACACAGTTTATGGCAAGTATGCATAATCTCGATTCGACTTTTGGCGAAACATCATCATCTCCATTACCATACTACCAGGGGTTAGGACCTTTGGCAAGCCAATTCGGTCGACCCCCAGGTTTTGAATTGTCGTCTAAGTCAGTCTCATCTTTCACGTCAAGTTTTGCGCTGTTATAAGACGGCAGATGGATGAAAGTAATCACGAAATGGTCCACATGCTGACTCAGCAAATGGGAACCATATTAAAACCTTTGATCCAAGATTCGACATAGAGTTACCAACAATTGGCAACTCAAATGACCATAATAAGGGATTTCATAGGGGCTCCAAGGGCACAAATTTGTCAAAATCCCCACCTCCTCCTTGACCAGAAACCTCGGTCTGACAAGAGGAAATGGTGGACGAAATGGTCGAACAAGAATATCAGGAGGTCAAAGAGATTCCTAGGGTGGCTCTAAGGCCTCCCGTGGTTTTAGTCAATAGGAACCAAGATCTCGACCATGTGGTCAAGCAGATTCGACAAGAGGTAGCGGCTGGGGAAGAGAACCTAGATGCTATTGTCGAACGGACCATAGTGCGAAATGGAATAAGCCTAGGCCTACAGAGGCCAATATACTCTTCACCTTTACCAATGTTTATGTTACAGAAAGAACTGCCCAGGGGGTGGAAAGTTCCAAAATTTAGTAAGTTCATCGGGGATACCGAGGAATCCACCATCGAACACGTTGCCATGTACCAGACTAAAGCGGGCGACATAGAGAATAATGAGGATTTTAAGTTAAAGTATTTTCCAAGTTCTCTTACAAAAAATGCGTTCACATGGTTTACAACGCTACCTCCATAATCAGTCCAAACATGGACGCAATTGGAGAGATTGTTCCATGAATAGTTTTACATGGGGCAGTCAAAGATTAGCCTGAAAGAACTAGCCAACATCAAACTAAAGACCGTTGAGTCACTTGATCCATACTTAAATAGGTTTACACTATTGAAAGCGAGATGTTTTACTCAAGTCCCTGAGCATGAGTTAGTTGAGATATCAGCAGAGGGCTTATATTATTCTATAAGGAAAAAATTGGATACTCAGTATCTCAGGGATATGGCGCAATTGACTGATAGAGTTCGACACATCGAACGCCTGAAAGCAAAAAAGACCAAAACTGGTCGATATCATAAGAAAGAGAAAGTATCATATATCGCAGACGAAGGATGCTCTTTTGACAATGTAGAGTTGATTGACGAAAGCGAGGTCAACATGGCAGAACCTAAGCTTTGACCTTTATACACGTGTAAAGTTTTAAAGCCCTCGAATGGGAAAAATGCACCGAAGCTGAAAATAGATAAATACGTTGCAAAGACTTACACGTTCGATGTGTCTAAGTGCGAAGAAATCTTTGATCTATTGGTTAAAGATGGTCAAATCATCTCCCCTCAAGGTTTGGAGGATCCCCTCTAGAATAGAAAAAGAAAAGGGGATTCGGTAAGTTTCAAAATTCTTGGTCATAAAACTTATCAGTGTGTTTTTTTCAGGGATTTGGTGCAAAAGGCATTGAAAGAAGGAAGGCATCAATTTGGCGAAAGGCCAAGGATGCAAGTGGATTCTGATCCTCTGAAGATGGAAAAAGCTTTGTATTCTAAGCCTCTCGAGTGCATGATGGTCGAGACTACTGATGGTCTCATGGAATCTTCAGATGTGGTGTCCTTAGCTGAGTGTTTTGAAGTACTGATGGTTGAAACTACTGATGGTTTCGACAAAAAGGCTGAAAATGGATTAGAGTCCGCCTATCCCCAACCAGGCGAAAACCTAGTAGATTTCCAAGAGAAATGCAGAGTAAGTGGGTCAAAAGCGCTCTTATGTCCTAAGTGCAACACAGTGTTCGATGAGAAAGCCAATGAAAGATCAGAGCCTGGCAAGAAGGAATTGAAAGTGGAGAAGCCTATCATCCCCAAATTCATGTTCGACAAACAGAGAGCACCATGACGAAACAAAGAATACAGGAGGCAGTTCAAACATCCTCGACCAAAGACTTTCATTCCTCCTACAAATGTTCCACAAGAGAAGTGGGTAGAATCGGTGAACCAGAAGAGGGGTAAGAGACCAAAGTGGATAATATTGGAGTTAGAGAAAGAAACAACGTCTCCAGAAAAGAAGGTCGAGATAAGGAGCTATGTGGTTTCTCCCAACTACAAATGGGAAGAACCCAATGACCAGAACGCAATGGAGGCGTTACCAACGGAACAAAAAGGTTGGGAAAAAGGTTACGACCCCACACTTGAAGCATGTTGAAACCTCTGGACAAAAGAGGCAGATCCCAAAGGCAGTGGGGGTAGGAAAAGAAATAATGGTGGCTAATCAAACAATGGCCGTGACTATTGATCCGACATGAAAGAAAGCAGTAGTGACTTCCCAAAGTATGAAATTTTTGTCTCAGGTCGAAAAAGAGTTAGAGGACGTGCTTAAATTGAAACAGAAGGAACCTGAGTACTCCCCTCAATCAGAGGAAGAGGAGCCTGATTACTCCCCCCATTCTGACGAAGAGTTTGACAAAGACATGTACGACGAAAACAATGATTACACCTATGGTGATGACTTCGTCGTAAACTGCGGAACTGTATCAGTATTGCCGGCTGAGTACGATATGGTATCAGAAGTCTCCGAAACAGAGGAGGATTTATGTCAGACGAAACAGTTGAAGGAAAACCACTGTGTTATTACGTCATGAAGAATGGCGTGGTTGAGGAGCATAAATCCATGTTCGAAAGACCTAGCCCAGGGATGATGTATCATCCGAAGCCTTTGTTCATAAGGGCGAAGGTTAATGGAATAACAACAAACAAGGTGTTTGTAGATGGAGGCACATCCGTCAATTTAATGCCTTTTACCCTATTTAAGAAAATGGAGAAGTGCGACGGCGATCTCCGACAACACAATATGGTCCTATCAAACTACGAAGGAAAAACGAGTAATATACTGGGTGTTGTCCAGGTCGATCTAGCTGTTGGCATAACTACACGCTTGACACTTTTTATGGTAATAAATTCTAAAGAAAACTTCAACTTACTCCTAGGAGGAGAATGGATCCATGGGATATGAGCGATACCTTTGACTGTACATCAAAGGCTCATAATTTGGCGTGAGGACAACATTGTAGAAAACATTGAAGCCGAGCAGAGTTATTATCGGATCGATGAGGCCAAGGGCTCGAATAAATCCTTCGACCAAAATTTGGAAAACATTACGCCATGTGATAACGAATCAGGGTCCTACGCTTCAGTCAACACCGGTCGCATGTTGAACCTCGATCCTGATCACGGATTCATATGTTATGCTAAGGAAGAAATAGAGCCAAAGATGGTGATTCCACCTACGGGGTGGCCTATATTCTATGAAGATGATTGTTGAGTCAGAAATTTTGGCTCGAATTTCAGCCTATCTGGATGAAAACAAGAGAAAGTAGACTCTAGAAAGGGAGAGACTTCAAAACTTGGCTTTCAAAGCCAAAGAGGTAGAAGATGGTCGACGAGACCAAACAACAACTTCAAAAAGCCGGAGGTTGATTGCATATATGACAATGAGCCTTTGGGGTTTGATAAGAACCCATTAAATAAGTTGTAGAAGATGCAAGCGTAAGACCCGCTCGAAGAAATCGATCTAGGAGATCGGGTCACAAAAAGACCAACATACATAAGTACCAAAGTTGGGTCAAAGATGAAGGTTAAACTGATTGAAGTATTGACAGAACACATAGATTATTTTGCTTGGGATTATAACGAAATGCCTGATTTAAAACAAAGTGTGGTGGAGCATCAACTTCCTATCCAACCTGGGAAAAGGCCAATGAATCAACATCCCTGACGCTTCGCTCCGGAAATAACCATAAAGATTAAGCAGGAGATCGAAAGACTCCTCAAAAGTTGGTTCATCAGGACTGCAAGGTATGTTGAATGGTTAGCTAATATAGTACATGTCATTAAGAAAAATGGAACTCTTAGAATCTGTATAGATTTTAGAGGTTTAAATAATGTTGCACCGAAGGATGAATATTTGATGCCCATGGCAGAAATGCTAGTCGATTCGGCTGCAGGCTTTGAATATTTGAGCATGCTTGATGGCTATTCTGGCTATAATCAAATTCTCATAGCAGAAGATGATGTCCCCTAGATAGCGTTTCGATGCCCTGGAGCTTTGGGGACATATGAATGGGTTGTGATGTCGTTTGGTCTAAAAAATGCAGGACCAACCTATCAAAGAGCTATGAATGCTATATTCCATGATTTCATCAAAAAATTTATGCAGGTATACATTGATGACATTGTGATAAAATCTTCATCTCAAAATGATCATCTTGATCACCTTCGACGCTCATTTGAGAGAATGAGGAAATAAAGGTTAAAAATGAATCCATTAAAATGTGCTTTTGGTGTACATGCAGGAGACTTTTTAGGTTTCGTGGTACACAAACAAGGTATCGAGATCAATCAAAACAAGACAAAAGCAATCTTAGATCTCAAGCCTCTGTCGACAAAGAAACAACTCCAATCTTTGTTGGGGAAGATAAACTTCTTAAGGAGGTTCGTATCGAATCTAAGTGGCAGGACGAAGGTGTTTTCGCCACTCCTCGGGATCAAGAAGGAAATTGATTTTCACCGGGGACAAGAGCAACAAGAGGCTTTCGATGCCATCAAAGGATACCTTGTAAAGCCTTCCATTTTTTCACCCCCTAGTAGGAGTAAAAATATGAGTTTGTATATTTCTGCGTCGGATATGACCATAGGAAGTATGTTAGCTCAAGAGGATATCAGTGGTGTCGAAAGACCCATATATCACCTCGGTTGAATGTTGATAGATGCTGAAACTAGGTACAATCTGATTGAAAAACTGTGTCTATGCATGTACTTCTCATGTATGAAATTAAAGCAATATATAAAACCAATTGATATTTATGTTTCATCTCACTATGATGTTATTAAACATATGTTGTCTAAACCTATTATGCATAGTCGGATGGAAAATGGGCACTAGCATTAAAAAAGTTTTCTTTAACGTATAAACCTTTAAAGGCTATGAAAGGCCAAATCGTAGCAGATTTTATAGTAGATCATGCTATGATCAAACCTTCACTAAACATGGTTGACACAAACCCTTGGTGGTTATATTTCGATGGGTCGAGCCACAAAGATTGGAACATGAATTTGGGTATTGATATTATCCCCAAAATACATTCCGACAAGATTCAAGTGTAGAATCAACGAAAAATGTTCCAATAATGAAGTTGAGTACGAGGCCTTAGTAACTGGTCTTAAAATCCTAAAAGAATTAGGGGCCAAGAAAATAGAGGTGAGAGGAGACTCATAATTGGTAATTAAACAAATCACACGAGAATAGAAGTGCATTAAAGAAAATCCGCTGAGGTATTTCGTCATAGAGACACAACTATTAGAGTACTTCGAAATCATCGGCATTAAGCATGTGCCAAGGAATGAGAACCAAGAAGCCAGCGATCTAGCCCAGATCGCTTATGGGTATAAGATATCGAAATAAAGACTCTAGGAGATTATTGAGGTACAAAAGAAGATGGTGTCAAACGTACCCCTACCACCTGGTATGAACATTCAAGAGACAAGGGGGGAAGATAAACTCGACGGAAGTGGTAGCTGCTATGAAGGTTTCGATGATGAATGCCTTGAAAATTTTGAGTTCAAAAATTTCGCGAGACACAAAGTTTTCGCTATTGGAAATTCATCATCATCAGATTGGAGAAAACCAATCTTATAGTAGTTAGAAAATCCATTCGGAAATACTGACAGGAAAATCAAGTATAGGGCCCTAAGCTACATAAAAATGGGAAATGAATTGCTGAAGAAAACTCTAGAGGGAATATTGCTTAAGTGTCTCAGGAATACAGAAGCATACTTGGCCATATATGAAGTACACAATGGAGCATGTGGTGCACACCAAACAGACCATAAAATGAAATGGTTGCTGTTATGACAAGGCGTTTATTGGCCCAATATGTTGGAGGATTGTATCGGATTCTCCAGAGGATGCCAAGAATGCCAAATGCATGCGAGCGTCTAACATGTACTAGCAAGTGAGCTGCATGTGATTATTAAGCATTGGACTTTCAGGGGATGGGCGTTGGATGTCATCAGTGAGATTTGACAGACTTTATCGAAACCACAAAAGTTTATTCTGGTCGGAATAGACTACTTTACAAAATGGATGGAAGTTATCCCTTTGGTAAAAGTGGATCAGGAGGATGTGATCGAATTCATTCAAAAACACATTGTATATAGATTTGGCATCCTAGAAACCATTACCACATACCAAGGTTCGATTTTTGTGGGGCAAAAGATGCAAGAATTCACCGTCGAAACAAGTTTCAGGTTGGTAACTTCTACACCTTATTATGTATAAGCAAATGGTTAAGTTGAAGCAGCCAACAAGGTTATAATCAGTTTAATCAGAAAACATGTTGCCAATAATCCAAAAAATTGGCCCAAGACACTATACCAAATTCTATGGGCTTGTCGAACATCCCCAAAAGAGGTGACGAATTCGATTCCTTTTCGTCTGACATTTGGGCACGATGTTGTGTTACTAGTAGAGATTTGTTTACAGTCAATCAGGGTGCAACGCTATAACGATATTCAGTCGGAGCAATATTGGGAGTTGATGTTCGATGAATTAGCTGATTTAGACGAAGAGAGATTGGCCGCAATGGAAGTATTGATACGACAGAAAGCGTGCGTGGCCAGAGTGTACAACAAAAGGGTTAAAATGAAGACCTTTGTAGTAGATGATTACGTTTGGAAAGTAATTCTCCCTATGGATCGAAGAGATCGAATCTTAGGAAAATGATCTCTAAAATGGGAGGTACCATTTCAAATAATCTAAACATTTACTAACAATGCTTATGAGATTCAGGAACTAGGCATGGATCGAAGGATCTTAAGGGTAAATGGGAAATATTTGAAAAAATATAAACCTATGCTACAAGAGATTCAAGTCCAAACATAACGAAAATACTCATTAATTCGTTCAAATATCCTGAAAGGCATTATAAAAATGGTCGTCCGACCTTACAAAAACCAATACAAAGAGAAAGTCAAGCGGGAAATCTAGATTTGAAATCCTCAAAGGAGGTCGTCTCATGACCAATTCGACTATCTAGAATGTTTTTCTTCCCCCGTAGCTGCTTAATACTAGCCTCGATCTTGAGGTTTTTTGTTCCATGAGAAATCCCTTTGAGAGCTTCACGATCGACGACGCCTTGTGCAAGAAGCTCTTTAGCCATATCTAAGGAAGCCTTTTGCACTTCCACTTCAGCAATCTTCTTGTTAAATTTGGCTATTTGAGCTTGGTAGTCCGACATTTCCTGGTCGAAGGCTTGTTGTTGACAGAGGCGCTCTTTTTTCTTGGCCTCGAAGTCACTCTTCTCGCACGCTTCGCTGAAATCCCACTCAAGCCTCATTTCATTGATCTTCGTCTTGATCTGAAAGTCATCGTTTCAACGAAGGTTAAAGTACTTGACCAGTTGGGTAAAGAAAGCCTCAAACTCAATGAAGTACTTGACAACCGAGGCAGGAAGCTCATGAAGCGCAAGTGCGTCAAGGAGGTTAAAGATGTCATGGGCTAAACATTCTTCTTCCTCGAGGAAGATTAAGAATTCGCGCTGAAACAATAGGTCCTTCAACTGTTGAAGTGTGAGAGTGGCGACAACATCCATCTCTGACGAAGGAGCCACAGTTGAAGATGAAGGTTGTGCCTCGGTCGAAAGCTGACAAAGTTGTTGTAGTTTACTTAAAGCCTCTAATGGATATATTACTTTATAGTCTGGATCTCGTTCAGAGTCAAAATACCCATAGAGACTCATTCGTCAACAACAATCAGAGGGTTTTGAGTTTGTTGAGCAATGGGATTTTGGTGGGTCTCAGGCGATACACTTTGAAACTCGTTTTGCTTTTGTGGGCTCAAGATAACCTCAGCAGTTTCATTATCGACCCTCTCTTCTACCACGGGCTCAACTGGAGTCGAATCGGCTATGTGTTCCTAGGATATAAAGAGTCAGAACTCACTTCAAAAAATAGGCCTCTAAGTTGGTGAAAAGTGAAGAAGGACGAATACCTGAGAGGCCACATGAGGTGGAGAAACAGGAGGATTCTCTCTTAATCATGAGGGGCAAATACCTCCTCAAGGTCATCTGGAACTGCAGGGTTCGTAATCGAAGGAGCCACCTTTGAAGGGGTTTTCTTAGCTTGGACTTTCCTTCTTTGTGCTGGAGTAGGAGGAGTTGTCGGTGGAACCTTCGACGTTAGAAAGATATGTGAATGCACACTGCCGTCGGAATCCAAGTTGTCGACCAAAGGGACCTCTTCAGGAACCTGAGTCATAAGATAAGTAAGAAGGTGACGAAAACTATTAAAATATAAAGCCTCCTTAGAACATTGATACTAAGTACCTTTGGTTTTGGAGTCGATAGCGCCCTTTGATTTTTCAAAGGTTTGTCAAGGGCTGGTTCAAATGGGGGAACCCTTTTTCTACCCTGATAGCAGAGAAAAGGAATGTTTAGTCCCCGCGTTCTATAAAGAAAAGAAAAGTGAAAGAGAAGTAGTTACCTTTTTGGGGGCTTCATCAGCGTTGTTGTTTTGGATTGTTATGTCGGGAGCATCGTTAGACGGTGGTGGGGAAGGTATATCATCGGCGAGAGTGGAAAGGGCATCAATCATATTTTGGAGAAAGAGATCATTGGGAAAAGCTTGACGTTGGTAGTCGGCCCACCATTCATCGAAATCAGTGGTTGTCAAAAAAGGCTTTTGAAACTTGAACGCAGGTAGTTCATAACATTGAGTGGACTTGTAAAAGCGCATACAAGCTTTATGGTCATCAGAATTTAAGGATCGACCAGAACATACGATGTCAGTGTCGTGTGACACCAAAGGTTTCAGGACCACTTGGCTTAGGCCGAATTGACGAGCCACCAAGTTGGGTTGATAACTCATAAAGCCATATCCCTTTGACCCCGCTTCAATCCTGAAAGATAGCAGTGAAGGGGTTAAAAACACTCTTCAAATGGCATTTGATTACGCTGTAGCCTCGGGAGAGTCACCTGGAAAAGGATCTTTGAACCATTTTGGGACAAAGCTTCGATCCACGAATGGAGCCATACCAGGGGTAAACTTGTTGGCCTCAATGAACATATTTAGGTACTTCATGAAAAGATGTTTGTTGGGGGTTTCCTGACATGTCATCAGGGCAAGCCTTGCTCCTCCGATCGGTCGATCCTCATTTAACTGAAGTATGCATTCTGATATTGGATAGCCTAATTGATATTCAAAGGTGGCATTCAACCAGTGGTGTAAAAGCCATATAGGACCCGACAAGTTCAAGGCCTTGGTAGTGGAATGGAGAAATTTTAATTTCAGGGTTGCAAGGCCCAAAGATTGGTACAAGGAATCTAGTAACAAATTACCCAAAGAAATATGTCGACCCTCATGGATTTGGATCTCCAGATTGATGTAACCCTTGGCTATCTGCAAAGATCCAGGACAGAATATGTAATATGATAGCCACAATGTGAGAAAAGCGATATGCTCTTCGTCAGATACTTCGACTGAATCTTTGTTGTGGTGGTCCTCGATGTAGTTTTAAAGACTAGCTCGTTCAAACGGAAAAATGGCCTATGTTAGAAGTGTGGGGTCGAAAGTATCGCCCAACGGTGATAAACATGTAATGGCCGCTACGTCGAAGAGTGTAGGCGTTAACATCCCACATGGAAGTTGGAAAGTGTTGGTCGAACCTTCCCAGAAATACATAGAGGTCATCAGCATACAAGGATTGATTCGGTGAGCATACCTGGAGATCTGGATAGCGTCGGAGATCCCAACACTTCTTTGGACTTTGTTGAGCCACGCCAAATATTCTTTGTTGCCTGGGGTAGGCATCGATCTGAAGACCTTGGCCTTTATATCCATGGATCTAACATCGATAGCTCCAGCCTTGTCGAAAGGTGAAGGAGAAGCAGGAGCATAACCAGGGAAAAAGCCTTGAACTGCTTTTGGTGTAGACTTTGGATCTGGGAGAGGTCCATGAAACGCGACTAGTTTCCTGTCAATGACAAATGGAATAAGCATCTGGCGTTGCTAAATTTTCATCATTGCTTCATCAGTAGAAACAGGTTGACGAATATGCTTCGTACTTTCTATTGTGTTGAGTTGAAAGGCAACAGAGTTTCCACCAGTGTTGAAGGAGTTAGCAACTTCGGTGCTAGTGGAAGAAGTCGTCGTTAAGAAGGTTAAAGAAAATGTGTTGAAACTGAGGTTGCTGTGAAAGTTGAAGAAGAAATATGTAAAAGAAATATGCAGTTGCAGAAGTAGAAAAGAAAATTATGAGGATGAAGAAGTGGTTATTTATAGGCGAACCAAGGGATAATCAAGTGTCGGTCGAATGACAAATGTCCAACTAGGAGGTAATGGGAGAGTTGGTGGCATTGGTTATGATCCCACGACCTATAGGGTAGCTAGTAATAATGATAACATGTCTGGGAAATCGTAACGCAGGAAAGTCGTCATTACACACAAACCCATCATTAACGATTAGATGGCTAGCCAAAATTTGGAAAGTCAAAAGTCAGGTTTCTCGGTCGAAGAGCTCAGGTCGAAACCAACCTTTTTAGGGGGAAATTTGTTACCCGGGAAATTTCGTCCCAAGGAGTACAAGGCCTGGTCGACCAAGGACAGTCGGAGGTTAGATCGACGAGGCAGAGAGCCAAGAGCGCTGAGTCGACGCTAGGGGAAGCCTGTCAAAGTCAAAGGCAGTGCATCTTGGTGGAGATTAATCATGGGGAATTGAACGTGGGAAGCTATCAACAAACGTAGGAGAGGTGCTCCGACAAATGTCATCTCGTGAATGGGTCGTAACCTCCCAGCGGTTATTTTTTACTAGTATTTAAGCGAATGTAATTTTCATTTCTAGGGGTGGCATTTTTTAGCATTGTAGTAGGAGTACACTTGAAGTATCAGGCATTTGAGAGAAAAAAGTCATCTTCCTATAAAATGTACTTTTGCTTCCATATTTATCTTCAAGTCATTTAACTTGCCAAATTATTTTAATTTGCTTTGTTTCATTTACACCAGTATTTTGTCTTTTATTGCCTTACGTTTATTACATTTCCAATTTACAAAGTATTCCAAACACCCTATTCATAAAAACTACCATATACTCAACACATAAGTCTAGGACCTTGTAGCCAGTCCTGCAAGTAAACCTCAAATAGAAAGGCTAGAGATTGTCAGCGAGAAACAACATGATTACTTCGCAACCAGAAAAACTAAAACTAGAGTTATCGTCAACCTATTCTTCAACTCTTGGAAAGTTTATTCACACAAAGCATCCCACACATAAGCCTGTCCTTTTTGAGTCAACTAAAGGCAAGACTAGCCTCGAAAATCCTTCTATAAACCTCCTGTAATAGCCAACCGAACCAAGAAAACTTATTATCTCAGTAACAGACTTAGGACTTTCCCACTGCAACATCGCGTATAACTTAGACATATCAACTGCTATACCACCACTAGAAATATCATGACTAAGGAAGCTTACTTCACGTAACTAGAACTCACACTTGGACAATATCACATATAACTTCTTCTCTTGCAAGGTCTGCAATACAACTCTCAGATGTCATGCACGCTCTTCATCGGATTTCGAATACACCAATATGCCGTCGATGAATACCATAACAAACTGATCTAAATAGGGATGAAAGACCTTTTTCATATACTCCATAAAACATCTGGCACATTAGACACACCAAACAACGTTACTGAATACTCATACTAACCATATCGAGTTCTAAAAGCAGCCTTTGGAATATCTTCTAATTTCACACGAATATAATGATAACCCAATCACAAATCGATCTTACTGAAAATACAAGAATCAACTAACTGATCCATCATATCATAACTTCTCTGAAAAGGATACTTAATTTTGATAGTAACCTTATTCAGTTGTCGGAAGTCAACACATAACCTCGTGCTACCATATTTCTTCTTTAACAACAACACTGGTGCTCCCCATAGTGACACATTAGGTCTAACAAACTTCTTCTCGAGCAGATCTTCTAACTATTTCTTCAACTCGCCCAACTCATATGCAAACTCTATATGGAGCCATCGGCACAGGTCTAGTACCAGGTGCAAAATCAATGGCGAAATCAATTTCACGTCCTAGAGGCAAATCACAATTATCCTCGGGGAAAAAAACATAAGGAAACTCACACACCACCGACATCTCACTAGCCACAACATTTTTGTCCACTCTCAAGGAAGCGAATGCGACAAGCCCCTGATCATCCTCCCTCAAAGACATCCTAACTTAACCAACAGACATGAATCTTGAATCTATACTCTCTTTGATTTCAGGAAACAACACAACCTCATCCAAAAACCCGCACTATTGCAATCAACAGTGTGCTGAACCAACCCTCCACACCTAAAAAACATCTGAGAAGTAGTAGCTTCTCCCCCACTTATTTCAATCTTGCTCCTGCTGGTAAACAGTTAGAAAAACAAACGAGCACCCAAAATGTTTCACACATATCTCGCATACCAGGGAACAACAAAAAATATACAACTTGGCCGGATGGACCAACCTGCTCTGATACCACTGTGTAATTCCATATTTCCCCAACTCGATATTTCATAAAATAATTCAATATAACTCGACAAGTAAAATGCCACCCATGCTTCAACATAGCATAAATGAACCACTAATAAAAATTTCAAAAATAAGCAGCTGAAAACTAATTAGTTTAACATGTAAATCTCAACAATAATGAATGTGAAAGTGCTTCAACAATCCTCAAGAGAAATAAGACATGCACCAAAAGAAAACATATAATAGAATGTCCCTCAGTGTTACATATCAGAGCGACTTCATTAAGACCTGAATGATAAATAACTAAAGAGGCACATCACCATCCTCTAGTATCAAACATGTACTAATGTACTTGATCGTTTGTACCCCAGAGGAGCATAAATGCAACAACAAGCAGAAATAGATGATAATACACCCAAATAATTAATGGTGAAAAACATAACAATGGTAGAAATCACACATCACAATTATATCATCCTAAACCCCAAACTTTATTTTTAATTAAAGATAGATGCATAGGATGTCACTTCATCAAAACTCTCATACATAAAAATGTAACTACACATTCACAGCGGAAGATAAAAAAAACATATCATAAGTTTGAATAAAACATCTCTAAAAACTCCATAAAAGAGAGTTACAATTCAATACATGAAAATACAAGGGCCCAAACCTCCGACGTTACAGACTAGGGAATTTATTCGACTAAAAGAAAAAAATAGTAAATGCTAAGAGGGTGTCACACCCATCTCACGATCATCACAGTCTATGACTCCTGCTGATTACATGTACAACATTGCACAAAACCAAACCAATAAAATAAAGAAGGGGTGAGAATACACTTACAAGTAATAACGGTGAAATTTAGCAACATGATCATCAACGAATATAACAATAATACTAGTTCACAAACGCATACACAAATACAAACACATATATCATCATATGCAATGCTATTATGCACCAACTTCTTCACCTATATGCATGTGGTACCAAGTTTTTATGGATATCAGAGGTATGTTACTGATTTCTTCCATTGTCTCTGATCCATCACCTGAACTGACAATCCCCACCAAATAAATCTAAGACTCGCCTTTGGTCTCTCGACTAGACCAACGATCCCACAAAATGGGTCTGAGGCCATCGAATAGACCGAAGTCACACCTAACTCTAATATATATGCATGCCTGGGAATTTTAGTAGTAAAAAAATACAGTTCACCCAAACAAGTATAAATCACTCAAAGTTATTTAATTAATTATCCACCAAAAATAAGTCCAGAGTATGAACCATATATCGCCAATAAAGGTCCGAAAAAGATTCACCGTTTCAATAATATTTCAATTCAAAATTATTTCAATTTTATAACTCCCCAAACATTCATTTTCTCTTTCAATCAAAATTTTCAAACGAAAACGATAAATATTTCATTTTATTCCAAAAATAAATTTAATTTGATAGAAGGGGTTGCAATTATCTCCAAAATTACACGAAAGTCAAAAAAATTACCTCCGAACTCGAAAAATGTCAAAAATGATCGAGAATACTCGGAATTTCTCAGACTCTCCAGAACGCAGCTCACCGTTGTCGTTCGTCGGAACCGTCGTTGTTGCCCACCGCCCCTTGTCGTCGGCCGCCGCCAACCGTGTGTTAATTTCCAATTTTCTGACTTTTCCTAATTTTTATGAATTTCTATTTTTTTTACTTTTCCCAACTTTTCTGAAATTTTGATTTTTCAACTTTTCTTGATTTTTCGACTTTTTTGATACAACCATGCGATTTCGTACAAAAATTGAATTTTTTAAAAATGCAGTTTTCAACTTTTTCTTAAAAAATTCACGTTTTGTGAGATTTTAATAAAATTATGTAATTTTATAGCAATTTAACATAATTCATAAATTATTTGCAATTTTTACGATAATCAAAAGGAATTTTCCCAAATCCCATTTGGTCGCCTAGATCATCGATATTCTTATCGATCACCAAACTTTGATCAAATGGGAGGTAATAACGATCTATGCAAAAAAACAATCACAAATATATATATATATATATATATATATATATATATATATATATATATATATATATATATATATATATAAATTCACATTTTAACACTTATGATATATTATCACACGATCAATGATCAGAGGGGTTAGGCAAATCTCATTTAGCCAAATTATAGAAATATCATTACACAAGATATAAGAACGATCAATACAAAATAGGGTTAATAAACAAAAACCCTTAGCACTGGTGAGAGGGTAAAGGAACCCCCTGTCGTCTAGTTGCCTAAAAATTCACCTTAGAGTAAGTAATTTTTCACTTGCCATAATAAAAGCTTTCACAAAAATATTGACATTCATTCCTCTCCCTTCTCAAAGCTCTCCTACTTGTCTCTCATATGCGTCGCTTCTATAAAATTTGAGATTTTTTTATCGTGACCTAATCCCTTCCTCATTTTAATATTTATGGTTTCAATTAATCTCATTTTAATATTTCATCCCTACTTACTTCCACACCCTTAATTGTTAACGTTAAAATTTCTAACATTAAAATATGTTTCTTTTTATTATTAATGAAATAATCTCAATTAAATAATTATTTCAAATTAAATAAAATATTACTGTAAATATTATTTCTAAATAATTATTTGAAAACATTCTAATTAAATAAATATTTAATTAAACATTATAATTAAATTTTTAAATTTCTAATTATTTCTATTATTATTAAATATCTTAAAATTAACTAATTATCATCAATAATTCAAATAATTCTAATTTTGAAACCTCATGTCCTCAAGTCAACTATTTCAATAATGATTAAATTATCAAAAATACCATTTTAACGCCCAATTCACCAAAAATAATACCATTAATCAAAATAAGTCATACCACATACGAAAATCAAATATCTTAATATTGAATTAAAATATTAAAATAAATTGGGGTGTTACAACTCTCCCCCACTTAAAAAGATTTTTGCCCTAAAAAATTACCTGACAAAAATAACTCCGAATAGAATTTCTTCATCCGACTCTCAGACTCCCAAGTCATACTACCTCCACCAGGTCCTTCCCAAACAACCTTCACATGAACAATATCTTTGCCACATAGTTGTTTCACCTCTCTATCCTTAATCTGAATAGGTGATGCCTTAACAGTCAGATTATCCCAAACTTACACATCATCCATTTGGATTACGTGAGACAAATCATGAATATACTTTTGGAGTTGTGATACATGGAAAACATCAAGCTTGATCGAAAGAGATGGGGTAAAGCCACACGGTAGGCAACAACTTCAACCCTCTTAGTAATCTGATATGGTCCAATGAAGTGAGGAGTAAGCTTCTTATACTTCACAGCATGACCAAGACCAGTCATAAGAGTGACTCTCACAAAAACATGATCACCCTCTTGAAACTCAAGATCCTTTCTCTGCTTGTCGTGATAACTCTTCTGCCTGCTCTGAGATGCGTTCATCTTTTCTTAGACCATTTAGACTTTCTCAGTCGTCTGTTGCACAATCTCAGGTCCAAGTACAACACTTTCTCCAGAATCATACCAACATAAGGGGGTCATACACCTCATACCATACAGAGTCTCAAAAGGTGCCATACTGATACTAGAATGGTAGTTGTCATTATATGTGAACTCAATCAGTGGCATATAGAAGTCTCAAGCACCTCTATACTCTAAGATACATGCCCTTAACAGATCCTTCAGAGACTGGATAGTCCTTTGAGTCTGACCATCTATCTGTGGGTGATAGACATAACTCAACCTTAGTTTAGTACCCAGAGCTTCTTGTAAGCTCTCCCAAAACCTAGAAGTGAATCCTGAATCTCTATCGGAAACTATACTCGACAGAATGCCGTGCAACTTCATAACAGTACTAATGTATATTTCAGCCAACCTCCGTAACGAAAAATTGATCTTAATTGGTGTGAAATTAGCCGATTTAATCAGCCTATCAAAAATCACTTAAATTGAATCACTCCCTCTCGGATTATTCAACAATCCAGTCACAAAGTCCATCAAGATATTGTCCCACTTCCATTCAGGTATGTCCAACAGTTGTATCAGACCAGTCGACTTTTGATGCTCAATCTTCGACTTCTAACAAGTCAAACAAGCATAAAAAACTGAGCAATATCTCGCTTCATACCTATCCGCCAAAACATCTTCTTTAAATATTGGTACATTTTAGTAGCTCAAGATGAATAATCAAGCTACTTCTCTGACTATCCTCAAGAATCATAAGCTTCAGGTCTGATACGTCAGACACACATGCTCTATTTTGGAACTTCAAAATACCATTCTCGTCAACTTTAAATTCCTCATCTCCATCCTGACCAATAAAAGATAGTCGATCAACCAAGTTTATGTCTAGCTTCTGACCTTCTCTGATATCATCGAGCAAGCCACTGGTAAGCTTCAGCATGCCCAATCTCACACTACTAGAAGTCACCTTGCATACTAAGCTCATATCTCTGAATTGTTCGATCAAGTCCAATTCTCTCACAATCATAGTTGACACGTGCAACTATTTCCGACTCAAAGCATCAACTACAACATTGGCCTTACCAGGGTGGTAATTCAGACCAAATTCGTAGTCCTTCAAGAACTTTAACCATCCCCTCTGCCTCATATTAAGATTCTTCTTGTCAAAAAGATATTTTAGGCTTTTATGATCACTTAATAATTCGAACCTAGAATCATACAAGTAATGTCTCTAAAAATTAAATACAAAAACCACTGTCGCCAATTCTAAGTCATGTGTAGGATAGTTCTTCTCATGAACTTTCAGCTGTCAGGAAGCATAATCCACTACCTTGTTATTATGCATAAGTACTCCACCTAAACCCATATTGGGTGCGTCACAATATACTACAAATGGTTCCTTTGTATCTGGCAAGGTTAAAACTGGTGCCATAGTCAACCTCTTCTTCAGTTTTCTGAAACTTTCCTCACACTGGATATCCCACACAAATGCTTGACCCTTTAGGGTCAACTGAGTCAAAGGTAGAGCTAACTTGGAAACTCCTTGATGAATCTCCTGTAGTAACCAAATAGTCTAAGGAAAATTCTGATCTCAGTAACTGTCTTTGGAGCCTCTCACTATAATACTACATCTACCTTGAAAGGATCCACCACTATACCACCACTGGAAATTACATGACCCCGAAAACTAACTTCATGTAACAAGAATTCATATTTAGACAACTTGGCATACAACTACTTCTCTATCATAACTTGAAGCACAATACGAAGATGCTCTACATGATCCTCTTCTGACTTGGAATATATCAGGATTTCGTTGATGAAAACCACAACAAACTTATCCAGGTAAGGATGGAAGGTTCTGTTCATATATTCCATAAACATTCAAAGGGCATTAGAAACTCCAAACGATGCCACCGAGTATTCATAGTGACCGTACCGAGTTATAAAAGCAGTCTTTAAGATATCTTCATTTTTCACTCGGATCTGGTGATAGCCAGACCCAAAATCTATCTTGCTGTATACACATGCTCCAACCAGTTGGTCCATAAGATCATCGATTATGGGAAGAGGATGTTTATTGATAATAATGACTTTGTTCAGCTGGTGGTAGTCGACGCAAAATCTCATACTACTGTCCTTTTTCTTGACTAATAACATTGGAGCTCCCTAAGGAGACACACTTGGTATGATAAATCTCTTCTCAAAAAATTATTCTAATTATTTCTTTAATTCATCAAATTCTGCTGGAGACATTCTATAAGGTTCCATTGATACAAGATTGGTTCTTAACACTAGATTAATTCATCAAATTCTCTCTCAGGAGGTAGATCAATAATATCTTCTGGAAATACTTTTGGAAATTATTTCACCACATGTAGATCAATCATTGATGTCTTACTTCCTATTTATAAATAAGCAAACAACACAAACACTTTGGCTTCATCTTTCAAGAATTCTCTCATTTAACTGGCCGATATGAATAAAGGTATTTCTCTTCCACGAACTCAGGAAATAACACTGCTTTGGAATAACACTTGATATACATACGGTTGAACTCTAGCCAGTTCATCCCAAAAATAACATCAAGCTGATTCAACAGTAAGCAGACTAAGTCAATACCAAAGTCCCTACCAAATATTATCAGAGGGAAATTCAAACAAACTGAATAAGTAGTCACCGACCCATTATATGGAGTATCAATTATCATACCTTTACCCATAGGAGACACAATGAGATTTAACCTTTCCGCGATTTTGGTTACCATTCTTCTTATCACCGACACTTTTGTAACATGCGGATCTTGCACGATTGTCCTCATCATACATACGACACTTATTAACTAGCACTAGAAATGAGAGGATCTCATGATATCCGATAAAATGATTAATATATGGGCGAATTCCACTCTCAAACTTGATGCATTTGGATCCTTGATCATCAACTCTATTGTAATGTGGGAAAAATTTGATTAACTCTTCAAATTTGGCAGCATAGTCTACGACCGACATATTTTTCTGGCTTAGAATCAGAAACTCAACTTTTTTTTGTTATGTACATCTACAAGAAAGTATTTCTCCAGAAATGCAGCTCTGAATACAGCCCAAGTCACAGCGGTACCTGCAGCCTGAAACCTCTATCGTGCATTATCCCACTAATACTCCACTTCCTTAGTTAACACGTGAGTCCCATAAAGAGCCTACTGAGCATCAATACAAGTCATAACCCTGAATATCTTTTCAATTTCCTACAACAAAGTTTATGCGCCTTCTGGATCATACCTCCCTTTAAAGATCGGAGGATTATTCCTCTGGAATTTGCTCAGCCCACGACCCTCACCACTTTCAGCCTGATTGATTTGTTGAGTCTACAAAGTTTGTTGTGTCTGCCCTATCACCTGAGTTATAACTTGTAGAGCCTCAGCAATATCATAGTCATTTCTACCAACCATTCCTCTTAATATCAACATATAACTATTAGAAGAAACATTGTATTGGCAGTCTTAAAACACTCGTCGCACACTAGGAAATAACATAATCACCCAAACCTGACTGGATGGACCGACCTGCTATAATACAACTAAGTAACACCCTTAACCCCTAACTTTATTTTTAATGAAAAATACATGCATATGAAGTTACTTCATCAAAATTCTCTTACATAAACATGCAAATAAAAATTCACAATGGAAGATAAAAGAAAAATATCATAAGTCTAAATAAAACATATATGAAAACTCCATAAAAGAGAGTTACAACTCAATACATGAAAATGCAAGCAGCAAAATCCCCAATGTTATAGACCAGAGCATTTATTCGACTAGATGAAAAAAATAGTAAATGCTAAGAGGGTGTCAAAGTCATCTCACGATCATCACAATTTATCATTCATGCTAATTACCTATACAACATTGCACAAAACCAAACCAAAAAAATAAATAAGGGGTGAGAATAAACTTACAAGTAATAATGGTGAAATTTAGCAACATGATGATAAACAAATATAACAATAATGCTAGTACACAAGCGCATACACAAATACAAACACATATATCATCATATGCAATGTTATTATGCACTAAATCTTTTACCTATATGCATGTGCTACCGAGTTTTATGGATATCAGAGGTATATGTTACTGATTTCTTCCACGGTCTCCAGTCCCTCACCTAAACTGACGATCCTCACCAAATAGATATGAGGTCTGCCGATTGTCGCAACCTGCGAAAAAAACAACCGGCGAGAAAAGAGATGACAGAAGAGTCGCCACCATGCGTTATTTCTCCCAAGGGAGAGAAAGGAAACGCTCTAAGTAAACCTGGAAAAAAGGAAGGGAAAAGACAAGGTCTCGCAACCAAATCTTGGGTTCGGGAGCCGGTTATGCGAAGGGAAGGTATTAGCACCCCTACGCATCCGTAGTACTCTACGGGATCCACTTTTGTTGTTCTAGTTTAAAGGGTGTGTGTTTATCTAATGTACTATTTACTAAAAGAGGGGTCAAAAGAAAATGACTCGCACGGATGTCGCATCCACTGCATACGTATCTCATATGAATATGAGAATCAGAGTCTTCGTAGCTCGGCTACCTACGAGTTAAAGAGGAGTGTGCTCGCTAAGACATCGCGTCTTATGCCTACGTATCTCATCTGGAATGAGAATCAGAGCAAGCCGTAGTTCGGCTAACTACGGGTTAAGGGTTGTGTTTTTTAGATGAACGACGTTACTACGCAATCTACCGGATGCTCGACCTCTGGAGACTTACTCGCTTGTAGTAGAAGGAGTTAACGTGTTCTTAGGAGAAGAAAAATCAATGAGTTTGTTTGTGTTTTAGGAATGCTCATGCAAAAAGGAAGTCCTAGACGAAGGAACAGTGCTACCTTAATTGACATGCAAACAGGAGACTATACGAAGCCTAGTAATCCTATGGGGAGACGATCACACCATACAAAACAAATATGCATAAAGCAAACACGCCAACGAGGGGGCTCAAACATACATGGGTAGGGCTTTAGTCAAGAGGGGTCATATCAACCTCGACAAACAAGCCGTGAAAAAGGTAATCAAATGGGCTCTTAACCACTGACATTGAACGTCAGGGTGAGCAGATCAAGCGGGTAATGAGGATAAGACCTCATAGCCCTTAACCCTGGACAGGGTGAGCTCATGACAAGGCGTGGGGATTCAGAAAGATGGAACCCTCTCACTTGACTGACTGGACAAAAGATCTTGGGCTTTGGTTTTGGAGCATCGACACGTAGTGCGAGCATAAAGAACGACACACTGAATAACGGGGGATTGACTACTAATCCCTTTTATCCGTCAATTGCCTCTTCGTGGAGGTCTTTGGCACAAAAGTAAACAAACAAAAGAAAACATTGCCTCCTATTGAGGTCTTCCAGCTAAGAAAACGGTAAAATGCGGGAAAATAAAGGGATCAAGAGATTTACCGCACGGATAAAGATCCGAAGCAACAGAAATTGAGGAAATAAGAAACCCAGAGATCTCTCAAGCTGGTACCATCAATGAAAGCCAGTCAGTACAGGTAATCGGAATAAACCTCCAGGTGGTACCCCACAAATAAAGTGGAACACCAAGCAAGCTATCCCTGCAAGAGTATGTGTGCCCTCACAAAAACTCGACAAAAGGGTTAGAGTAATAGGACGGAATCAGGAGAAAACAATGCCATGACAAACACAAAACAGATTAGAGCAAACAGAAAAGCAACTGCTGTCGCGATCGCTGCTGCTTCGCCTAGCGAAGGCTTAGCGAAGCCTCGCTACAGGCTCGCCTAGCGATGGTGCTAGCGAACGTCTGCGGGTTCTGGATTTCCCATTGATAACAGTATGATTTTAGAAACCCTAAACCCTATGGCACGCATCTCAGAAATCAAGTGATCAAACATTCGAAGCATTATTTTACACATTCATGCATATCTAAACCTACGTGCAAAACCTCACGATAATACATTCAGAGTATTCAAATTAGAAGCATAAAGTGATAGGAATGAGGCAAACCTGATTGGAGAGATCAGTTAAAATCGAATGGCACGGCTGGGTTTGCAAAGCAATGTTAGGGTTTGTGTGAGACGGGTGAAAGAGTGTGTGAGTCCGAGTGAACTTTTCAGAGCTGTCTGGAGGTTACTGCAGATCAGTTCGTAGGCCTCCGGAGGCTGCTCTGAATTCTGTCAGCTCTGTTCTTTCTCTCTGTTTTCTTTCAGGCCTTTTGTTCTACTGAAACTCTAGTATTTATAACCTGATTTCCGTGACTTTGTGGGCTCAAAAGAGGACAACTCAAGGCCAAAATCCTTGCTGTTATTTTTTCACAACGTGTGCGCTTCGCCTAGCGAAGAATTTGCTCGCCTAGCGAGCATGATAGTTCCTTTCGCTAGGCGAACCATTCTGCTCGCCTAGCGAGCATGACAACTCAGTGACAAATTTTTGCTCTTTCAAGATTAGCGTTTTGAATGATGAATAGACCCCATTTGAACCTGTTGGAAGTAACTCAAGTCTTTCCCTTGTGTTGACTGATCACCCGGATAAAACACATAAAGTGTCCTGGATGATGTTCAAGTTTCTTGGGTCTGATTCTGATTGACATGATGAAATGTAATATGAAATGCTAAATGACCTAAAAATGAATGCATGAATGAGGAGGGCAAATTTTGGGGTGTTAGACCTATGGTCTCTCAACTAAACCAACGATCCCACCAAATGGATCTGAGGCCACCGAATAGACCGAAGTCCCAACTAACTCCAATATACATGTATGCATAAGAATGCTAGTAGTCAAACAATGTGATTTCGTACAACAATGTGATTTCGTACAAAAAATCGAATTTTCGACTAAAAATGCAGTTTTTAACTTTTCTTAAAAAAAGTCACGGTTTATGAGATTTTAATAAAAATTATAATTTTATAGCAATTTAACATTATTCATAAATTATTTGCAATTTCTACAATGACCAAAAGGGATTTTCCCAAATTCCATTTGGTCGCCCTAATCACGGATATACTTACCGATCACCAAATAGTGACCAAATGAGACTTATCCTATTTGGTCACAGATCCTAATAATGATCCATGTCAAAAACAATCAGAATTATATATATATATATATATATATATATATATATATATATATATATATATATATATATATATATATCACTAAATTTACATTTTAACACTTATGAGATATGAGATATTACCATAAGATCCATGACCAAAAGGGTTAGGAAAACTCCATTTGACCAAAATACAGAAATACAAATACACAACATACATGAACAATCAATACAAAATAGGGTTAATAAATAAAAACCATTGACTTTGATGAGAGGGAAAGAGAACCCCCTTCATCATGCTGTCTAAAACTTCACCTTACAAAAATCTTCACGTTCCTTCCTCTCCCTTCCGAACGCTTTCCTCTTTGTCTCTAAAAAAATTTAGAAATTTTCTATTGTGACCATGCTCCCACACTCATTTTAATATTTATAATTTCAATTAATTCTATTTTAATATTTCACCCCTACTTACTCCCACACCCTCAATTGTTAATGTTAAAATTTCTAAGGTTAAAATATGTTTATTTTTATTATTAAATAATTCCAATTTAATAATTATTCTAAATTAAATAAAATATTAAATAAAATATTAAATAAAATGTTATCGTAAATAATATTTTTAAATAACTATTTTAAAACGTTCCAATTAAATAAATATTTAACTGAAACATTATAATTAATTTATAAAATTATAATTATTTCTATTATTACTAAATATCTTAAAATTAACTAATTATCACCAATAATTCAAATAATTTTAATTTTTAAATCCCACGCCCTCAACTCAATTATTTTAATAATGATTAAATTACCAAAATACCCATATAACCCTCAAATCCCCAAAAATAACACTATTAATCAAAATAAATCATATCATACGGAAAAATTAAATATTATAATATTTAATTAAAATGTTAAAAGAAATTATGGGTGCTACAATAATCATTGATATAATCAGTTCACAACAACATCACGTATCCATCAATCATCCATACACCATGAACAATCATAATCCAAAGATATCATTCATCACAACAATAATATCAACTCAATCACAATGCAGGTATATATGCAATGCGACAATACCTCAACTCTATATGCAATGTGGTACCGACTCATTTGTTACTGATATTGCCCAACTCGCTCCCGATCACACAACTAGACCAAAGCATACCAAAATCATTATTGATCATCACCATAGATAGAAATAATAACGTTTCATTGAATCCCCATTTATGGAATTCCGCTACTCGCTCACGATTCCACCACTGAACCAAAGCACACCAAAATCATTATTGATTACTCACCATAGAATCAACAACATTTCACTGTTCATTGATGGAGAATTGCGGTCCAAAACGCAGCGGAAATTAAAATTTTCTCCTTTAGAGATCCTTACGAATGGTCATGATCAGTGATAGAATATTTACCTCTTGTGACGACTGAAACCTTTGGTGCAGATCTCTTGTGACAATCAAAACCTTTGATGCAGATCCACGGAGCGATCACGAACGTTGAACGATGACAACGTCTCTACTCAGTCCACACGAACGGGTTCCTTCAATCTCAGTGCTAGCTGGTACGAATGAAGGCTTTGAGTGAGAGAGAGAGAGTGAGAGAAAACGAAAATAATGCAACCGTAAATTTTTGCTTCTGCACAAGGGTTCTATTTATAGAACCGCTTGTGTGGGCTTCAAGCTAAAAAGCCCACTTAAGTGTATTTTGGCCCATATCTTATAATATGCCCAAAATCACTTAAGCCCATGGTACCTTACCATATTTCGTATTCTACTCAAGTACAACGTACCTTACGATGTTCTATAATTCACTTAAGGGCACCGTACCTTACGGTATTCCTTAGTTACTCTATCTCTCATCAATCCGTCCTTTGTGTGTGACCCTGTAGGTTTTCATGACGTTGGCAATTATATTAAATCACGTATTTAACATAATAAACAGTGAGCGGTATCTAGCAACACATCACTGCTACCCAAGACACGAAAATGTCAAGTGATCTGACAAAACCTTCTGTGATAATAATTATGTGTATAATTACCCCTTTGCCCTTATGTCTATATTGAACACAAGGTATAGACCGTGTCATCCTTGTCCAGTTCAATATTGGGCCCATAGACATTTATCCTGTTACGCAGGATGGGCAGATTCCATCTAGGACACTCATGTCCCTTAGCATGCTTCGTGGAGTACCCATCAACTGTCTTTATGGTTATCCAGTTACGGACAACGTTGGATCAGCAATAAAGCACTCGACTCTACATCTAGGGTCCATAGTGGTTTCAGGTCGAAGAGTGGTATACACCATTATCACCATGAGAATAACTTATGACACTTTGCATAACTTTCTATATAGTATTCTCATAGCGGGTCAATCCGGTATAAATATTACTCTTAATATTCATACCTATGTTTAAGACTTGATAACTCTTTATCCATGATCCATGAGATGTGATCATCAGTCTACAAACATAATAGTCTTAATGCTTTAATGTTATCCCACTTCACACTAAAGCTCGACTACGGATACTTTAAGAATAGTGTCCTTATGTTTAATGTGATCTCATGATTAAGTCATACTTGATACATTAAACAGACTAACTATTCTAGGGACTTTATTAAACAAACGTAATAAAGAAAAAGCCTTTTATTATTAATAAATAATTCGATACAAGTACCAAAAGTATTGGCCTCTAGGGCTTACACCAACATTCATATCATACGGGAACCAGCTACTCGTTCCCGGTCCCACCACTGGACCATAACACACCACCGAACTGAAGTTCACATACAAATGATGCATGACAAATGCACAATTACGCCAAATAAGGCCACCAACACAACACATCATATTCATTCTTACATTATAACCCATAATTACATAATTTACACAAGCTTGCCAACAACATACATATTCACATGACATAATATTTTTTTTTTGCATTTTGCACTCTAGTTCCCATATGAAATGGGCCATAGTAATCTAGAGCTCGTGCCGAGAGGTAACGACACTGGTCAAACATGTTTTTCACCAGGAATCAAACTCGGTATTCCCCGAACATTCATTCCTTAGCAGGAGCTTGTTTACCACTCGATCCCAAGTGCTTTATTTGGCATATCAATATTTATGCACAACAATAATTCACCAATCATAATTATGAAATTAGTTATAAAACTTCACATAATTATACATGTCATTATCAATAATCATTCATGCATTGGCATCAACATCACCATCAATATCAACATTACTCGCCATGAGGTATTCATCAATTCAATCAATCATAGCAATTAAAAGTTCTTTCATCATCATTAACCGTCACATAATACTACACCTTAAGGAAAAAATATATTCGCACCCTTAAATTCAGATTTAGTCTCTTAGATAATCACCATGAGATAGTGATACACGTTAGCTTTTCAATGCTTAAAACCATACCTCAAACAGAGTCACGAAACTCAAGTTATGGTTAAAATAACAAGTGAACCAATAGATTGCTGCTGATGGACCAATCAATTGGTTTTAGGGAAACCAATAGATTGTTATGGGTGGCCCAATATATTGGTTTTAGGGAAAACAATATATTGTTGTGGGTGGACCAATAGATTGGTCTGAGCTTACTGTCCAATACTTTTTACTCATTTTGGTGAACCAATAGATTGTTCTAGGGGAATCAATCGATTGATTCATGGATTTTTTTTACTGAAATCCCACTTTTAACTTATCTTTTTCATCATTTATCCATTCTAAACCCTACCAATCATTTTCTAACATGGATAAAAATTTACATGATTAATTTATCATCAAAATAGAATTGTATGACATAATTTACACATCACCATTTTTCTCATCAATTCATTCACAATTCAACAACACATTCCTCATATTAACACAAATTGGTATGAACACCAACAATCCAAATTTCATATATGATGGTACACAAATTTCAACAGTAAGAACCAAACACTAGTTCATGTTTATCACAACAATTTAAGATAGCTTATATATAAACCTTCTTCAACACACACAAACTCAACAATGGAGAAAAAGAGAAAAACCCTAGAGGAGGGTGAGGATCCCTCTCTATCCTTCATAAAATTGATACCTATATTAGAGTAATACCCCCTTACCTTAGATTTCCAGCAAGCAAGCTCTCTCTATGACTAGGGTATTCTTCTCCTCTCTCAAAGCCTTGCTTTGTTCTTTTTCCAAAAACTCTTCTATTAATTGCCTCCAATTGATATGTATTGCTAAAAAAAGCCTTAATCTCTACTAATCTTTACTATTTATTTAACCTAATTCCAATTATTAATTATTCCACTTCATCCCACAACTCACTTATGTTTCCTCACCACTTACACAATATTTTCATTAATTCTATTTTCCCCCTATCTCTTAATATTATTATTTTCTCATTATTTTAATTATTAAAAAATAACTATAATTCTAACTAATTATCATAATTCACCAAAAATCTCCAAAACCCCTAAACACACCGAATATACCAATAAGTAAATAAAATTAATTTAATTCAGTTAAAATATAAATATAAATATAAATACTAGGGTGTTGCAATTGCCACATAAGAAAATTGTGAGTATATTAGTGAAGTTGGAAGATTCAAGAAGCGACAATCGAGTAAATATTTCATATAGAGTTTAACATAAAGGTTGTATACAATTTAAGATTCAGATAAGAGATTTATTTTTCTCAGCATTATTGCAGATTGATGATTATTTGAACTCGTGAAATATTTGCCAAATCATAGTGGAATAAAAACTATCAATGGGAAACCATTTGAGAGTGGAATAGGCTCTTGCGAGGATGATAGATCTGAACCACTATGCATCTCAGTGTACTCTCTCTCTCTCTCATTTAATTTTCGTAGGCTATTGCATGTTTAGGTTTTCGTTTCTCAGCATAATTTATCATTAATTCCTATTGGTAGCCATTTATTATGTAAGTGTAGATTTTGTTAGAATCGAAACCTAATTAAGTTTTAGTTATTCTGAAAATCTGAGGACTAGTGGTGTAAAAATCCTACAATAATTGAATTTTTGTAAATGACACATCTCGTGTAATTTATATTTTATCAATTCAATATAGATGATAACTTTTTTTGTATAGTCTTTGAACAATATGTGGTATTTGTGAATTGTGTATCTGTAATCGTGATTGATTTTTAATACAAACATAATCTCTCTATTTTCTCTTTAAAACTTCTGCGTGTTTGATCAGGTCTAAGCAACTTAAAAGTTTGGGAATATAGACGACGATGATGATCCAAAGGGAGCGTATAATAGAGCACCCTTTTTTAAATGTGAGAATTAAGCTTATTGGAAAGAAAACATGCATGTACATTTAGTATTACTTGACAAAAACCTACGGGTAGCAATCAGTGAGAATCCTTTTATCCTAAAAGGCGAGATGATGTTGTTAAACACCCAAAGGATTGCATGGGAGATGAAACTAAAAAGGCTTTATCCGATTTGAAAGCGAGGAAAATACTTATCTCAGCTTTAAGCGTGAAAGTATTCTACTCAATTTCACATCATAGGAGTGCAAAAACTATGTGGGATGCTCTCGAAACCCTTTACAAGGGAACTGGAGTTGTTGAGGATTCTAAGATCAACATGTTAATAGAATAGTTCGAACTATTCCATATGGAACCCGGAGAATCCGTGAATTCCATGCAAACTAGATTCCTCAATTTAATCAACAAACTAAACAACTTAGAAAATTCCATTTCTAAAAGATTGTGCTAACAAAATATTAAGGTCTACGTGCAGGGAATGGAAGCCAAAGGTTACAACCATAAAATAATCTAACGATATTAGTACTTTGGACATCACAAAGATGTTTGGGAAACTTGTCGAACATGAAATTGAGATGAAACGACTCGTGGATAGCAAAGTAAATTTGAAAAGGAAAGATAAAGTAAAAGAAGAGAAAAGGGATATATCTTTCTTTGAAATATTTGTCATCGAAAGCGAAGAAATAAAAGGAAGAAAGTGATAATTATGATGAAGAATCTCTTAAAGAAGAGGAGATGAGTTTATTCGTTAAATGCTATAATAGATACTTGAAAAAAAAACAAGCTCAGGAATTCCAATAAATCTTTGATAAATTTAAAAAAGACTCACCTGCCTAAAAAAGAACAAAAGAAAAATGATGATGATATCATATGTTATGAGTGTGGAAAATTGGGACATTTTAAAACTACTTGTCCAAGTCTCACTAAACATAAAAAAAAGAAGGATAAAGATATCTATAAGACAAAAGGTAAAAGCACCAAAGGTTGCAAAACCTATAGTGCATGGGAAGAAGAGGATGATAGCTCCTCCTCAGATTCTTGCTCAAGCTCGGATGATGAGTGTGCTAACCTATGTTTAATGGCATGAAAGAAAGGTGAAAGCTCACATGTATATACCTCTGATCCTGGAAGTGAACCTTCATATAAATATTTGTTGAAAGCGTTTAATGATGTGTATGCATATTAGATAAATGCTTTTAAGAAAATTTATCTCCAAAAGAAAATGATTGAAAATATTGAAAGGAGATTAATGATCTTAATAGTGCTTTAGATTCCTTGAAAGATGCACATACGTCTCTATTTTACAAGCGTTTTAATGTTTATGACAATTTAGTTGAAAATATAGAAAAAATAGAGTGATTTACTTGTCCAAATTTAAAATATGAAATTGAAAATCTCAAAGGACAATTAACTTATTCTATTTCACTATCTATTACTAGTTTTACTTCTTCAAGTGATAAAGCGGTCATTTTTAAGAAAAAACCCTCATGTTACTAAAATAAATAGAAAAAGTAATTCATCTAAAATTTTATGTCATTATTGTGGTGATAGAGAACACATTAGGCCTCTTTGTCATATTAGGAATGTTCAAGTTCCTAGTGGTAAAATGACATGGATACCTAAGTGTTCCTTAACTAACCCCAAAGGACCCACTAGCTGAGTATCTAAATTCCCTATTTGTTGTCTGCAGGAAAGTCTTGTCTCCGCGAAAAGGTTATGGTTCATAAATAACAGATGTTCAAGACTATGTTATAGCCTATGTTCATCAAGTTCAATGAGAAAGAAAGCGACCATGCTACATATGGGGACAACACAAGAGGTAAATGTTTAGGAGAAGGCATTGTGGGAAATCCCTCTATAATCACCATAGAAGGTGTGCTTTTAGTTAAAGGGCTTAAACACAATTTACTTAGCGTTAGTCAATTATGCAGAAAAGGATACTCTATGGTTTTCGATACTCTAGGTTGCTAAGTTGAGCATATGAAAAGTGAAGAACTTTTGTTTAAGGATTCTAGGATTTATAATATTTATATGCTTGATTTAGATTTTGTCGATTCATGGAGCTAAAGGCCTAGTCACCAAGAGCGAATATTTTTGGTTATGTCATAGGCGTTTAAGCCACATGCATTTTGATTTAATCAATAAAATAGCATCCAAGGGTCTAGTGATTGGTCCTTCAAAAATTAAATTTTCAAAAGATAAACTATGTGATTGACACGTGGCAAATGCACGACTATGCGAAGTAGTAAAAAGTTATCAAACCATAAAGACCAATGGTTTAAGTACTGAGTTTTGTCCCATCGATGTATATCTAAAGAAATAAAAATATGAGTTTTGGTGAAAATAACTTAAATGAAAATAGCTTATTTGAAAAATCAATTAAATTCTAATTAAGGCAATCAGGACCTAGGGTTATGGTTCTTACTCTAACACGTTCGTACAATCCAAGTCACTTCTATTACGAGAGTTTCAACATGATTTATAGAAAATAAATAAATATTGGCAATACCTACATTCTCCAACGCATTCCCCTATCGATGATGAATAATTCGTCTCCTTTTACATGACCGAGTTATTCATTAAAGATTCCTTACTTTTTCTCGGATATAAAACTTTCTCAAATTCGTCAAAGTGCTCTCACTGTATTGGGATTATCTGTTTAAAAACCCGTGCTCCGGTACTAACATATATATTTCATACTACGACTAGTACCTGAGAACACTTTATTTTCGTACAAGATTTGGGATGCATGAGCTCAGGAAATAAAATAAATTTAGACAAATAATCTCAAAATCGACATGTGACATAACATATAAAAGGTTATAAGACGATCCCCATAACCCCTAGTCCCTAATGGATTACTCACCATGGTGAGGGCAAACCAAATAAATTCAATGATCACATATGAATTCATAGTAGGACATTGAAATGGACAAGCAATTGAATATGGAAACAAATAGAAAAACCATAATTGTTAGTTCTAAACTCAAATTTCTCCAAAGGACACTTCAGTACAAAGGTAATGGAAAATACATAGAAACTTTGCAGAATAAACACCTGGATCCTAAACTTATAACCAACTATGAGTTTTATAGAAAAAACTAAAACTACAATAAAATCTATTTTTAAATGCTCATTATATCAGAATTAGATCAAATTAAATCATGCCTAAAAGCTAAAAACATGAGAATCAATCTAAAAAAGGAAAAAAGTAAAATCTACCTCGCCCTCCTACTACAACCTATATCAGCTGCTACGACCTATAACAGCTGCTATGGGTGGCCGTAGCAGGCCTATAGTCTTTGTAATAGAGTGTGGCAAAGTGGAAACCCTAGGTGCCTTGTTGCTAAGGCCGGTAGCAACTGCTACGGGTGATTGTAGCAGCTGTTACGGGTGACCGTAGCAGCCCTCTAGTTTTTGTATGGGTATTTTCTGAATTTTGACTTTTTTCCATGTTTCACTCGTTTTTTTATCCCTTTTCATCTCAAATTCTCATTAGGACCTCAAAATAGTAAAACACACAACCAGAGCATAAATTATGGTAAACGAAAGTAAAATGAACAAAAAGCGGTGAAATGCTAAGTAAAAATGACTTGAAAGAATGGTACGAAAACCATTTATCAAACTCCCCTAAACTTAGACCACTTCTTGTCCTCGAGCAACAAAGCTTGCTTATACAAATTTTCGGATCAAGCGGTTCACTACATGAAAAACACCTTCAACATTACTCATACGTGAGTTTTCATTTCGATCGACTAAACTTTGTTCTCTTGGTAATCATTTGACAACAAAGGTATCCACAAGAACACTAACCACAATAAAGCCACAAGACCTAAGTCTCCCTTTCGGACACCTCTCCAACTATGCTTTAGGCTTAAATATCTTTTTCAATTTTTTATCCTATTTCATTCGGACAATCAAATTAAGGCATTTTGAATTATTTTTCTCGCCACATGCACAAAACCGGTTGATAATTTTTGTCCAAACACCATTTTTAATTTATTATTTATTTCGATGAAGTTACACACTATTATGCGCTTATTTGTGCACTTTGGGACAATGTTTGGGGTTCAACCACCGTTAGGCTAAATAATCGGGTGAGGGTTACCAAACTTAAAAGGTCTAGTTTCCTTTTACCGCCTTTTCATCATTTTGGTACTAAAATTATTTGTTTCTAAACCAATCATACATGGATGTGAGTCTAATTTATTTCAGACTGTCATTATAAACTAATCGGGGAATACTTCTCAGAAGCCGAGTACTATAGCACAAATCTACACGTTGAACTCGCGTCCTACTTCGGGGAACCTAGGGTGTTTGGGTAATACCTAAGTTAACAAACTTTTCGAATGTCCCTAGTCTTAGCCTTTCATCTCTCCAACTCTATATACTTTCCCGTTTTCTCCATAACCGAAGCTTTTCAAGATTTTTTTTACATAGTCTTAGTTTGGGAAAAACTACTAAAAAGTGGTCTTTTGGAAATAAAAATAAGGAAATAGCTAAAGAACAAGAAAAAAACATGAACATAAAAATGAAAGAAAATAAAAACAAAAGAAAAGTAAAGAAGTACCCCCCTCAAACTTGAACTAAACATTATCCTCAATGTTTTAGCGCAAGCAAGAGGGAGTAAACTCATAAAAACCTCACTCGGGAGGTGGGAACCACAAAATGAGTTGTTGCATCATCGCTTGGACATCTTCCAAAACCACTTCTTTCCTAGTTTGCTTAACCTTCATCCCATGAATTTCAGATTGAACCCACTCCTACCTATCTTGATTTGCGCTCGAAGCCCAACTTCATTTTGGGTAGGAAGTGTGGGTGGAGGAACAATGTCCTCTTCCATTGTGGTACCTATATGATGGTTACTAATGTCAGGCTCACTCTCTTCCTCGGATGAGTTACCTGAAGATGAGACGACCGTTTGGTAAAGAGAATTATTACGAATATCAATTCTTACCTTTCTACGATTAGGCAAGTCAAGATGGCCTTGTTACGGATCATCACCGTATAGGTGTTACCGTCCATGATAATCATACCTTGATGCACACGGAATCCATATCAACCTTACTCCTCCCCTCAAAAATACGGTCCTTGGCCAAGTTAAACTCAATACCAAGCTGCTTGACAATTTGGGTAATCATACCCTCCACCGAAATCCCTCAGGTGGCCACACGAGCAACCTTACCCAAATAATTTACCGCAGAGGCGACGACATTAAAAATGGAATTATTTGTCATGTAATACAAGAAGAAAATATCCCTTTGGGAATCCACACTGGTGTTATCACCTTGTCCAAACAAGGTGAAAGCAATCACCTTGTCCGAACAAGATGAAAGCAATCACCTTTTTCACGTACCAGAAGCCTGAGTTTTGGATGGTGGGGGCTTTCGCCCCTGTATCGGTATAGAAGATGTTTCCATAAATAGAATGAAAAAAGCTCTTAAAATAAAAATATTATAGGACATCTCCTATCCCATATATGGGCAATTGGAGGATGTGCCCTAACTCTTCCACACGTAATTCTTGGTTTTGGTTAACAAGACGGAACTTGAGAGTACTATAGTAGTATCTCGTTCTGTCAATCCACTTATTTTGAAACTTAAAGTCTAATACCTTTGTATAAAATCAAGTAAGCCTATAGAGTGGAGCATTCTATCTACTTCAGCTTTAAGACCAAGGATAGTAAGAGTGCTTTCGCACATGTACCTTGACATAGTGATTTTTCGCTTGATAAGAATGGAGTACTACTTAGCTTAAGAATATTCCTCAAAGACGATGTTGTGAGGGTTGGATGATCAAGTGCTTCCTCTCTTATGAGGCCTTGATGATTCTTCTACTTTCTTGCCCTTATCGTTCCTCTTGGGTGCCATTGATGGTTGATGTCGAAAATTTCAAGGTGAGATTTTTTGAATTTTTGTGCCCAGAAGTATGATCGGGATGGTGGATAATGAAGTTTTTATGAAGGTGGTTTAGGGATTAGGGTTGATAAAAGGTTAAAGGTTGAAGCTTTTTCTTTGAAAACAATGGAGGTTTTGGAGAAAATATGGAAGAAAGTGGGAAAATTGAAGGAGATGTAATGATTTTGAGAGAAAATGGTTTGTATTAATGGAGATTAAAATTCATATTTGGTTATTTTAAATAAGGTTTATGAATGAGATGGAGGTGGCTGAGGGGTTTTTTTACCGAGATAACCCAGTTTTTCGAAAAAATTCCCAAAATAACCCAGTTTTCAGCAAAATTCCCAATCTACCCCACTTTTAGGAGGTGTCTCCAATTGAATTGGCGACTCCTCTTAAAAATTGCAAGGAGGCGCCAATTGGATTGGCTAGGGCAGGTGCCCTAGCCAATCCAATTGGCGCCTATGTGTAATTTTTAAGAGGAGTCGCCAATTCAATTGGCGACACCCTTACAAAAGGCTCAAATGGAAAAACCTCCAACATGAAAGTTGTAGATCTTTTCAAGACAATGAATTTGGACATAAATTTTGAATCATTTTGATTTTTTATGAGAAAGTTATGGGCAGTTGAAGTTGGACTTCTGATTTTTTCAACTGTTATCTGACCTATAATGTTTTGTATTATCGCATGTGTTTCTGTTAGAGTTATGAAATTTTGTCCAACATAACAACTGAAGTAGACATCTTAAATTTTCCAATGCACTTGGTCCCACCTCAAAATAATTAAAAATGAGTGAGTTAGGTCCTTGCGAACTTGACCCAAAATTAGGGTTTCTGTCAAAACATGTGTATGTGAATTTTGCCAAAAGGGACCAACTTCAAGCCCTTCGGTTTGAATGATAAAAACCTCAAATGACAAAACCTTAAACATAAAAGTTGTAGATCTTTTCAAGATAAAGAATTTGGACAAAAATTTTGCATCATTTGCATTTTTTTGAGAAAGGTATGGGCACCTGAACTTGGACTCTTTGACATTTCAACTATTATCTGACGTATAATGTTTTGCATTATCCCATGTGTTTCTTTTAGAATTATGAAATTTTGTTCAACATAACATTTGAAGTAGACATCTCAAATTTTGCAATGCACTTGGTCCCACCTCAAAATAATTAAAAATGAGTGAGTTAGGTCCTTGCGAACTTGACCCAAAATTAGGGTTTCTGTCAAAACATGTGTATATGAATTTTGCCAAAAGGGACCAACTTCAAGCCCTTCTGTTTGAATGATAAAACCCTCAAATGACAAAACCTTCAACATAAAAGTTGTAAATCTTTTCAAGACAATGAATTTGGACTAAAATTTTGCATCATTTGCAATTTTTTTGAGAAAGGTACTAAAATTCTCAAAAAAATTGCAAATGATGCAAAATTTTAGTCCAAATTCATTGTCTTGAAAAGATGTACAACTTTTATGTTGAAAGTTTTGTCATTTGAGGGTTTTATCATTCAAACAGAAGGGCTTGAAGTTGGTCCCTTTTGGCAAAATTCACATACACATGTTTTGACAGAAACCCTAATTTTGGGTCAAGTTCGCAAGGACCTAACTCACTCATTTTTAATTATTTTGAGGTGGGACCAAGTGCATTGCAAAATTTGAGATGTCTAGCTCAAATGTTATGTTGAACAAAATTTCATAATTCTAAAAGAAACACATGGGATAATGCAAAACATTATACGTCAGATAACAGTTGAAATGTCAAAGAGTCCAAGTTCAGGTGCCCATACCTTTCTCAAAAAAAATGCAAATGATGCAAAATTTTAGTCCAAATTATTTATCTTGAAAAGATCTACAACTTTTATGTTGAAGGTTTTGTCATTTAAGTTTTTTATCATTCAAACAGAAGGGCTTGAAGTTGGTCCCTTTTGGCAAAATTCACATACACATGTTTTGACAGAAACCCTAATTTTGGGTCAAGTTCGCAGGGACCTAACTCACTCATTTTTAATTATTTTTAGGTGGGACCAAGTGCATTGCAAAATTTGATATGTCTACTTCAAATGTTATGTTGGACAAAATTTCATATTTCTAAAAGAAACACATGCGATAATGCAAGACATTATAGGTCAGATAACAGTTGAAAAAATCAGAAGTCCAACTTCAACTGCCCATAACTTTCTCATAAAAAATCAAAATGATTCAAAATTTATGTCCAAATTCATTGTCTTGAAAAGATCTACAACTTTCATGTTGGAGGTTTTCCCATTTGAGCCTTTTGTAAGGGTGTCGCCAATTGAATTGGCGACTCCTCTTAAAAATTACACATAGGCGCCAATTTGATTGGCTAGGGCACCTGCCCTAGCCAATCCAATTGGCGCCTCCTTGCAATTTTTAAGAGGAGTCGCCAATTCAATTGGAGACACCTCCTAAAAATGGGGTAGATTGGGAATTTTGCTGAAAACTGGGTTATTTTGGGAATTTTTTCGAAAAACTGGGTTATCTCGGTAAAAAAACCTGGCTGAGGCCCATAAATATTCAAATTTTGAAAAAATTTAAACCCTTGTTCGCATACCCTATGAAGGCCCGTAGCACAAGCTATGGCCGCCAGTAGTAGAGCATTGGTTCCCATGCCCAATTATTGGTTTTAAGGTTTTGTGTGATGGGGATGCTACGAACCACAACAACTGCTATGGGTTCCCGTAGAAAGCCCCTAATTTTTATATGGAAATTTTTTGTTCTTTGTGGTTTTGTAGGATCCTTTCAGGTCCGGTTCCTTGGATGATTTCTCTCAACTTTTTCCAACAATTTCACTCATTTCCCTTTGTCCTTGTGAGATTTTTATTAACTAAAAAAAGAAATAAAACAACAAGAAAACAAATTAGTGCAAAAAAGTGTGGGTTGCCTCCCATTAAGCGCTTTATTTAAGGTCATTTAGCTCTACCACATACACCTTCAACTCAAGAGGGCACTTCTTTCAAGCTAGAATCCATAGTGTCCCCCCTAGCTATTGTCGGGACCCAACTAACTTTAGTCATCTATGACATGCACCCCTCTTCCTTTTTCTTCCACCTATGTGTAGGCTCATACTTTTGGTCTGGTTGTTCACATATTTTTTCTTTCACTCCTTTCTTATCCTTAGACTTACTCTTTTTTAACCCTAGACGAGGTCTATGGTTCTTGGGTTTATCGCCTGTCACAACAGACGCTTCAAAGCTTAGGTTAGTGGGGATGAGACTCTCATCCAAAACTTCTCCATAGACCTTAGCTTTGGTATCATCCATCTCAACTTTAGCGCTACCAATTAAGCATTTTTCTAACTTATTGTTGGGAGGAGGCTTCAGTGTGCTCTCTTGAACATAACTAGTTAATAGGTCTACCTAACAACAAGAATCCCTCAAAGAAGGGTTCTCAAAATGTTTTACTAGAATAAATTCAATCTTCTCTTCTCTTACCTCGAAAGTCATCTTTCCTCTCTTGACATCGATGATGACCTCCGCCGTAGCTAAGAAGGGCATACATAAGATTTTCGAGATGTGGCAATTCTCATATGAGTCTCCAAGATTTTAGTATAGGTGATAACATTGTCAACCTTAGTGTTCAAATGCCTAAGTGCCTCATCGGTGAGGAGCTTTTGAATTCTAAACTCGTCGTTTCGACGGGTTTGCATAATCACAATATTTTCCATCAAAATATCTAGGTTGAATTTCTTAGGCTCGGTTGTGTAGATTTTGGAAACCTGGCGGTCCCATAGCTTGTTGGGGATTGTTCTTCCTATAATAGAAATTAGGGTGATCGTGCCACCCTGGGTTATAGGTGTTAGAGTACGGATTATTCTGCTGGTTGTTGTTCATAAAATTGACATTTTCTCAGGTGGATCCTCTAGCAAAGGTCATTCGAAAATCTCTATCGGTGTGCCCATTAATTCTGCATACTCACAGTAGAGAGTAGCAGAGGAAAAAGAAGTAACAAAGGCAGGAGTAATGGGTGTGAAAGGTGTGATGCTTAAACTATTAATCTTTTGGTAAAAGGCATCCACTTTAGCTTTCATATGGTCAAACACATTAGCCTCTTAAAGACCAACAGTCTTAGGGGTAGACTTAGTGGAAAATTGTCACACATTTTCCCATGAATGGTGATGTTTGGTCATTTCTTCTATCAAGTTATAGGCTACATCTTGAGGACTATTCATTAGGGCTCTGCCAGAAGCTGCATCTAAGGCCATCCTTGTGGAGTAAAAGAGAGCGTTGTAAAATTCATGGATAATCATCCACTTCTCAAGCCTATGAAAAAGGCATAGTCTTAACAAATCTTTATAACGCTCCCACACGTCAAACAATGATTCCCCATCTTCTTACCTAAAATTGTTAATCTCATTACTAACTTTGACTGTTTTTCTTGACAGAAAGTACCGCGCAAGAAATGCCTCTTTCAACTGAGTTCATGAAGTAATGGAATTGACGGACAAGGATTGAAGCTAAGCCTATACACGATATCTCAAAGAAAAAGGGAAACAAACGAAGGTGGATAGAGTTTTGGTCAACGCCATTAACCTTAACAATACCACAATTATCAGCAAATATCGAATTGTGAAGGTTCGGGCTTTCAGATGGTAACCCGAAAAATTGGTTTTATTGCACAATACAAATCAAAGAAGGTTTTAATTCAAAAATATTTGCCGCAATCAGCGGGTGCACAATACTACAATGTGGTTCCTCTTCAGTAGGAATCACATAATCCTTAAGAGGCTTAGTGTCAACTATTGGATCAACCATAACTTGTGTCTAAGATTTTGGCGTCTCTCAAGTAAGAAACGCTCGATTTTGTTCACAGGTTCAACTAAATTTCCAACAGAACGAGTTCTTCGCATACAAGAGGAGCGAGAACCACATCAAAATAAACACAGTAAAATAACAGAAAAATAAATAAAGCTCTAGTTTATACAATGATCAAACATTAAAATATATCTTTTTAGTATTAATAGTAAATTAGTAATAGTAATGTATTTAAATAATTTTATAGGAAAAAATATAAATAATAACTTTATCATGTATAGATTTATCTTTTGATTCTCATTCTCTCAATATGGATAACTTCACTAGAACTTAAATTCGGATTATTCATGATCTCTTTATGTATGAAGGTGCTAGAAAATACAAACAATATGATTTGACATATGTTGATAAATTTTAATTTTTTATTATGAATATTGCTCAATTCTTTATTTGAAATATACTATTTCAAAAATCATTTTGGTAAATATTAAAACGAATAGTAAAATATTAAAGAGCATGGGAACAAGTAAGGTAGGAGTTTTCTATAATAGCTCACATGTTACATCTAGTTCTCCCGTTACAAAGAGATTTTACATTTTTTACTTGAAGAGTTTAATACACTATAATTAATGATAAAAAATTATTCATTACTCTTATTCTTAGTTTGTAAGGAAGGGATGTCACTCTATATAAATCCTTCGTAGATTCTATCTTTAACCAATATGCGATTTGGGTTTTTTCAATCCCCCCACGTCCAACATTATTGGGCTTGGAGTGTGTATATAAACGGTGAGTGACATGAATTATCGATATATGGGACTTGATTTTTCCAATACACCTCCTTGCGTCCAACACTTTTTGGGGCTTGGTGCGCATATATAAATGATGAGTGACCTGAATCGATAGGCTCATGATACTATGATAGAATTAGAGTTTGACTCGATTCATCCTTATAAAATCGGTTGTAAGATGAGGGATATCACTTTATATAAACTCTTTGTGGGTTTCATCTTTAACCAATGTGGAACTTGGGTTTTTTCCAATACTAAACACTTGTAGAACATGTTTCTTGAGAAACGAATAATTTAAGTTTCTCTAGACAATATACAAAGTTGTTGTCTATGATGAGTCCAGTTACATAGTTTTGAGTTTGTGTCAAACAAATTCATTTTACTTGAAGGGCTTAGTACATTATAATTAGTGACAAATAATTATTCATTACTCTTATTCGTCATACACTTATCCATTAGATACACTCTTATCAACACGATATAATTAGAGTTTGTCCTAACTCATTCCAACAAAATTAGTTTGTAAAGGAGTGGTGTCACTCTATATAAACCCCTTTTAAATTCTATCTTTAACCAATTTGTAATTGTTTTTTTTTCAATACTCTCCCTCATGCCAATCACTATTGTGAGTTCTATCTTTAACCAATGTATGACTTGAATTTTTCTTAATACTCCCCCTCACGTCCAACACTATTGGACTTGGAGTGTGCATATAAACAATGGATGACCTAAATTATCGATATGTGAGACTTGGTTTTCCCAATACACCTCATTGTGTCCAACACTTTATTGGGTTTGGTGTGCATATATAAATGATGGGTGACCTGAATCGATAGGCTCATGATACTATGATAAAATTAGAGTTTGACCCGATTCATCCCAATAAAATTGGCTTATAAGATGAGGAATATCACTTTATATAAACTCTTGGTGGGTTCTATCTTTAACAAACCTAGAACTTGCGTTTTTTCCAATACTAAATACTTCTAGAACATGTTTCTTGAGAAACTAATAACTTAAGTTTCTCTAGACAATATATAAAAGTTGTTGTCTATGATGAGTTAAGTTACATAGTATTGAGTTTATGTCAAACATATTTATTTTAGGATTCCAACTCTCATTAGAGATAATTCTATAACAATTCAGATATCTAAAACGCTTGAAAAATTGATTATATATTAATTTTGAAAAAAGATGTTGAAAAAATAAAGAGCACAATCACAACATAACTCGAAATTTTAAAAATGAAGAAAAAATTAAGATTGTTATCAATGACAATCTAAAAATAATAGGTTTAAATGTGTTTTTAATCTTTTTAATGTAATAATTTTTAACTTTTAAATCCCATTAAAAAAACAATATTTTTTTAATGAGTTAAAAATATTGACTATAATAATTAATTTTAATTAATAAATTATTATTTTTAATTTAAATTATATTTTTTAACAAATTATTTAAAAATTAATTAATATAAATTTTAAAATAAATTTAGTTGAGCCTAAACTTATATCTTTACAATATTCCACCAATCCACAAGTTGACATTACACATAACTCATGTATTTTTTTATATACGTGTTACCTCACCAATCTACATCAATACATTTTGTTAAACATATGATACATATGATATGAGCCAGAAGAACTCACCATATGTTTAAACTCAGAAGTATGTTCCATTTTTAGACCGCTAAATCAAATATGGAAATCTTTGTGCAACTATCGTCTAGATTTTTTATATTTGGAAGAACTATTTGTTACTGATTTATTTTGGTGATATGTCCACATGTTAGTAGCATGATGTATGTGTATGATGAATATTCTGTGTCCAAAGTTCATGCTTGAGCAACAGAAATTTCAAATTTCTTTTTCAAATTTTCTCATGATATTAGGCAGATCATTTATTGTCACTGGTTTTTGTAAGGCAAACGAATTATATAAAACAAAAAAGAAAGACACTATGGTCAAAATGATTCCTGAAAAAAAGGCATATGAAATACCAAAACCAATAATATCGAAGAAAAACAGTTAAAAACAACTTCAACGATAAAAGGTAAGGATCTTAAACAAAACTTTCCAACGTAAAAACACAGAAAAACCAGCATCAGTTAACATCTGTAGGAGCATCAAAACTACAAAGAAACACAACAAATATTAGATTATCATGAGAAACTTCCACGTAACGTCAAAAGCAACATACAAGTAAGAAAAACATCACATATTCATTCAAAACTTTAAGATGGTAGGTGTATAAGTCATCTAGATTATAAAGTGTTCAACCCCTACTTTTCTAAATAATGTGAGAGTGTTAAGAAATATTCCAACTCACACTTGTACACAATAACAAGCACACATCCAATGGAAGTCAAAACCACTTACCTCCTATTGACTTAATTCAATCTTAAAAAATCGATTTGTAAGGTGAGGATTGACCCCACTTACAAGGACATATTCAGGGAATATATCATCCGATGTTGGACTCTTAACACACCCCTCATGTCTAAGATTGAACATCTAGAGCGTGTAAATAAATGGTGGATAGTTTGATAGCAGAAACTTGATAATAGGTGGTCTATCGAATTTTAAATTAGGTTCTGATATCATATGTAAGGTGAGTATTGTTCCCACTTATAAAAACATGTTTAGACCATCTATTATCTAATGTGAAATTCTTAATAGATAGAATTCTTAAGTCAGACCGAGAAGGTACAATAATTTTTCACATACCTACTAAAATACCATTTTCAAATTTAAAAAAAATGAAAAATGATATTATTGTTAACATTTTGTTTGCCGGATCATCTTAATCTTTTTCCATTTTGCATTATGTTTTTAAGGAGAAATTGTGATAAATGTCAAGAAGAAATAATGGAAGATGATATTAGTTGTTCTTGTTTGAACTTTTTGGTTTTCTTCAGTATAATATTTTTTCTTGCATTAAGAATCTACATAAAATATTGTTGAAGAAGTTATGTATGCCAAATATGCAATGTTTTGGCTTCAGAGGTCGCCAAGCAATTGCAGCGCTGTTCAGGAGGCTTCACATTAGCAATCAGCAGCGAAACATTGGAACTGGCAATCTACCTTTAGACTAAGTGTAGATGCATCCATTACCAGGGTTAATAATTTTTCAATAGGTGTTGAAATCTCCTTCATCATAATGGAGTAATGATATAGTAGAAGAAGAGTAATCTAGACCCAAGAAAACTGCATATAATACTAAGAGGAAGGAAATCAACACCTATCCAAGATGGGGCGCATTGCATGATTTTGTTGGTTTTGTTTTTCATAAGTGACGCATCGATTGATTTATTTTAGTTTAATTATTTATAAAGCATACTCTAACTCTCTATAATGTCAACTTGTGGATTGTTGAAATGTGTTTAAGTCTAACAAAATTTATATTAATTAATATTTAAAAAATATTAATTTATTAATTACAATAATATTAATAAATTAATTTTCCGAATTAATATGTAAAATTATTTAAAATATTTTTTTTTATTCTAATCATTTGAGGAGCATTAACTAAATCTCAAATGACGTAAATTTTAGAAATTAAAAAACAGATTTTTAAAATGAAGTACTAAAAGTTAAAAATCATCAAATTAGATGGATCAAAAGTGTATTTAAGTCAAAATAATATTATATGAAAATTGTTATCTATACCTATAAATAAAGGGGATAAATAGTTTTGGACTAACCTAATTTTATTCTAAAAATATCCTTTACTTTCTTTTTAAGTAAATAACACTATAATTTTAAAAAATTGTGTAGTTATCGGTTACAAAATTAAGTGGTTAAGAATTTCTTTATCTTTCATTGTAAATTAATTTTCACTTTCTTTCACTTACAACTTATTTCTTTCTCTTTCACCATCTCACTTAGTTAATTCCCAAATATTTTTCTTTCACTACAATTTTGTTTGTATCACTTGGTCGCTGAAGAAATATTTAAAATCAACAATGTTAAGAAGAAGCCCAGTAGAGAGATAAATTAATCAATTTTACTTAAAGACTTTTATTATTATATGGGGTATCTTTAGCATTTCTCTAGTTTATTTAATTTTTACTATGGTTTGTTAAGTGGCCGATGGCCCAATCCATTTCTAAACCCTAACTATATATTGTTTATTTATTGTAATTTGATGGGAATGAAATTCTGAAGAGTTATTCTTATGTTATCTTTCTTCTTATACAATTTAGATCTACTTGTAGCCTTAGTGTAACCTAACATTGGTGCTTTCATCTCTTGAATTCATGCCCCCCCTCCCCCCCAAACCCCTTCTTCTAGAGAACTTGTAGAAGAAGTTGTCCAAATATCTCACATTCACCTAGACAATGCTATAAACCAGACCAAACAACAATTTGATGAAAGATTCGATAAAGTTAATGCTGAGATGGAGCAACATCTTGGACAGATCCACAAGCGAATGGATAATGATAAACAAACGGCTGGTGTTATATTTGATTCCATCATGTCCATTCTCAACAAGATAGCTACACAAAAGAGACAAGACCATATTGTTATTGTTCACTTAGCAGCAAGTTCATAAGGTATCACTCAAAACACTTCCTATATCTCTATGGTAACAACACTTATTACCCATGTTACCTCCCCAACCAACACCCCATTGAGACATTCAGCAACATTTTTGCACCCCCAACCTACTGTCACCACTATGATGTGTAACACAGCTACACAACCACCACGTCATTCGTTTACAAAAGCTTTGGAATTAAGTTTTGGTTCTTCAACGTATGATAATCACCAAGTTGAGTTATTCAAATTAAAACAAGATGGATATCTAGTTGATTATCAAACTCAATTTGAAAAATTAGGCAATCAGGTTGTTGGATTACCTTAAGATGCAATTTTAAATTGTCTCATTTATGGCGTTACACCCGAAATTCGTAATGAAATGGCCATTCATAGACCAATTTCAGTTTCCCAAGCTATTGGCCTAGCCAAACTCATTGAGTCAAAAGTCAAAGATGCAAAACCCAAATTTACAAAGTCATTCCTCAACTCTTCCATTAAACCTACCACTACCATTAACACCATCCCTCAAACCGTTAAACCCCCAAATTTAGCCACCCCACAAGGGACACTACCTACCCGAGTCTCACACACCAACACCCTAACTAGACTACCCATCTGACGCATATCCAAAGCCCAACTGCAAGAACGCCGTGCTCAAGGATTATGTTTTAGTTGTGATGAAAACTTTATTACCAGACACAAATGTTCCACTAATAGATTTCTTCTTCTTTGGCTGAAGATGAAGTTTTGACAGAACAAAATTCTGTTGAGAATAACATTGAATTTGAAATTGATGAGACAAACCAGGGTGATACTTACTTTCAATTTTAAAGGTCAAATTGGTGGCTTATATGTAATGGTCCTGGTTGATATGGGCAACACACATAATATTCTACAACCTCGCATTGCCCATCATCTCAACCTTAAGGCCACCCCAATACCTCATTTTTCAGTCATTGTGGGAAATGGTTCACATTTACAATGCAAAGGAATTTGCAATAATTTTTAAAGTGTCCTACAAAACAAGCCTTTCCAACTTCCTTTTTACGCATTGCCAATTGAAGGCGCTGATGTGTTCTTGGTATGGCGTGGTTATGCACCTTGGGCCCAATACAGGTTGGTTTCTCTATCCCCTCCATCACTTTTACCCATCATGACAAATCAATTACTTTAAAGGGAGACTTTACATCTCATCCCGCACACACAACCTTTCACCAACTCCTCCAGCTTATTCACACCAACTATGTCTCCTCTTTCCATTTACTTACTTTCCAGCCAATAGATTCTCCACCAACATATTGTACTACCCCAAACTCCCTTTTAGACCCCTTACCACCTGACCTATATCCTAAAATTCATACCTTGATCCATAACTACCCCACAATTTTTCAACCACACTCAAGACTTCCGCCTAAGCGAATCCATGACCACCACATTCCCCTTGCACCCAACACATCACCTATTAATGTCAAGCCATACAGTTACCCACACTCACAAAAGGAAACAATGACCTCAATTATACATGATATGTTAAAATAAGGTTTCATTATTCTGAGCCACGACTCCATGTACCATTACTCGTAAAAAAAATGGTACATGGCATTTTTGTATGGACTATTAAGCTCTCAGTGTCGTTACAATCAAAGACCGTTTCCCAATCCCCACCATCGATGAACTGCTAGAAGAATTGGGTTTAGCCAAACTTTTAACCAAGTTAGACTTATGCTCAAGCTATCATCAGATATGATTTCCATCAGAAGACATGCATAAGATAACTTTTCGGACTTTCGACGAACATTATGGGTTTCTCGTTATGCCTTTCGGGCATACAAACACCCCTTATACTTTTCAATCCGCTATGAATGACTTATTAAGACCTTATTTACAAAAGTTTGTTTTTAGTTTTCTTTGATGACATACTGATTTATGGTGCAAATCTCAATGACCATTTAATTCATTTGCATATTATTTTAGAGTTGTTAAAGTCAAATTTTTTTGTTGTGAAAATATGCAAATGTGTTTTTGCAGTTGATCAAGTTCGTTATTTGGGTCATGTAATTTTAGTGGGTGGTGTTGCACCCGACCCACAAAAAGTGAAGGCCATATTAGATTGGCCTCAACCACGTTCACTCACGGCTCTCCGCGGATTCTTGGGTCTTTTTGGTTTTTATCGTCATTTTGCACGTAACTATGCCACTCTCGTCACTCCTCTCATCGATTTGTTAATGCTTCTGCATCGAGCCATGTACAACCCTCCACTTGTCCACATCCGCCTCTTCCACATTCATCTTTATCCTCTCCTTTCAAATTCTCACCTTCCATTCAAATTCCACTTTTTTCCCCAAAAACACTAATCGAGATGCACCTTTTCCCAACTCCAACCCTTCTACTGATGCGCCTATACCCCACACGTGTCCCTCCCCATCAAAATTCATCTCAGCCTCTTCCTCTTTTCAAACTTGCCCAATACCATCCTCTTCCGGCCCGCACCCCTTTTTCACTTATGACCTCTCCACTATGAACCTTAAGGACAAGGTTCTCATTGACCCGGTGAGTATTGGTAAGAAAAGACCCACTAGAGAGATAAAAGAATCAATTTTACTTAAAGACTTTTATTATTAAATGGGGTATCTTTAGCATTTCTCTAGTTTATTTAGTTTTTACTATGGTTTGTTAAGAGGCCCAAGTCCCAATCCATTTCTAAACCCTAACTGTATATTTTTCTTCTTTTACAATTTAGATCTACTTTTAGTCTTAGTGTAACCTAACAAACAACTTTGGCAATATAAATTCTCTCTTTTGATCGATATTGCATCATATAAACAACAACAATGCAGTGGGATTCGGAAAGTAGAAATATATGTTTAATTGTTGCTTTAAAATCAACCAAATATCAAATACATCCATTAATCGATTACAATCCATTTTCCAGTTTTAAACTGCCACAGTTTTTTTCATTCCTCCTTATCTTTTGATTTTCAGACTAATTCTTTTTCTTTCCCTTGCAAATCATTCAATAAATTGATTGAGAATTAAAATAAAATAAAACTGATGTGTAAGTATGAGCATTTAAATTTTTCTTAATTGTTCTTTTTCAAAAGTACACTGAATTTAACCTCTTTAATTGCTTTGAATGCCACTAATAAGCAATGCCAATTGTTTTTTTTTTATTTTTAATTTTCATTAAATTCATCTCTATGCTTTGAAGACTAAACACATTGGTTAACGTGTTCATCTGGATACTTATGAGAAAACTGGGTTGCTGTTTTTTCTTTTATATTTTGATGAATAGTTTGACTTTAGTGTTTTTATTTACATCATAGACTAAGAATATCTAAGAAATCCGAAATAATTTAATTTTTTTATATAAATTTAGTGTTTCATGATTGTAATTATAAGTGTTATTTTTTTAGTCTAAAATATTGCTCAATCAAACATTGATGTAGCTAGAGACTACCATGCTTTTGCTAGATAGTCCCATAAAATGTCATATTATTCTTTATTTCATTTGTTATGTTTAATTATTTTTTCTCTTTTATTCAAATTTTAATGAAATTTAGTTGTTGTTGTTAAACTAACATTATTTCATTTATAATTTTAGTTACTCTTTCATACTTGATTGATTGAGATTGAATAAACATAAAAACAAGTATCTTGAAAATCAGTTTATTTATTCTCTTCAATAATTATGTATAAAAGAAATAGAGAACATAGACAAAGAGTAAAATTGATTATCATAAATCAAAAATAAAATAAAAAACAATAAAGTAACAGTATAATCTCATTTACGTTTTCTGATTCATTTTCTATATAAACTTCATTTTCAATAAAATATGTTTGTGTATTCATTCTCTATTATTACGGTTTTCATGGGAGAGAAGTAAAGGAAGAAATAAGAAGATAAGAAAAATGATAGATAAATACGATTTTCATGTAGCAAGATTTTCTATCATTTTAAGTTTGTTTTTATTTAGTCTTAAAAGACAAAGTCCTTTTTGATATGGTACTTTTTATAACTTTTTTCTATCAATTTTATACTTTCCATTCAAATTTAATTTCCATTTTATTTGGTTATTTATTGTGAAATTATTTCTTCACATTTTGTATTGAAAGAGTTGTTAAAAGAATAGGAAGCTCTTACAAAATTAAAGAAAAATTTGTATTCATAAAAAAGGAATAAAGGGAAATTAATAATAGAAGAGAAAAAGAGAGTGCATAAAAGAAAAAGATAAAAAAAAAAGTGGAAGACCAACAACAATCCATAGAATTCGGAAGATGAATGAAGGACAATATAAAGAGGTAACAAATATCATCACTCATCCAATAAGTGTATACAATCTTCTATGAAGATGATGAATATAATCAGTATAATTATTTGTAGAGTTCTATAGAACAAAACTTAGTTCTATTTGAAACTTTTAGTTAAGTTTCAAATAATAAACAAACTCTAGTATGTGAAATAATTTTCTTCAGCATGTGCATGACTTATAAGAATTAGTTGAAGTTCCAAATAATAAATCGATAGTGTTAAAATCAAAATGGATGCAACATAAATTCATTACAATACATACTAATTTAACTTAAAATTCAAATTATGAAGAAAAAAAATGATATTTTATAATTTCTTGCGTTTGTGCATTAAAAAAAAGAAAAAGTTTAGGCTTAAGTAGTCTGTTAACCTCTAAATTAGTGAGTTTTTGATTTTAATCTTTGTAAAATTTTTTTATCTAAGCTCTTATATCTCACTTTTTGTGTTGATTTTATTCTCTAAAGTCAAAATCCGCAAATTTCTTGTAGATTTTAGTTTTAGGGATTAAAATCAACACAAAAGTGAGATATAGAGACTAAGACAAAAAAAAAATTACAAATACCAAAATAAAAACTCGCTAACTTACAGGGATCAAAAGACTATTTAAGACAAAAATTTATGAGTGTGTGCGCACTAAAAAATGGATAAACAGACACATGAGTGCCCGTTTGGACGCTGGTAACACATAATGTACCTTCTACCACTCACACGACCTCCAATACACCCACACTTTCCAAAACAAATATTTAACTATATCTCACAATATTTTAAAACAAGAGTATAAGAGGGAAAAAGTCAAATATAATCTTAAAGAGTTTATGACTAGTGCATTTTGTGCTTAAGAACTTGAATTCATTATTTAGCATTTGGCTCTTTTTTTCTTTACAAAACTAAGTGATGTGAGACTTCTTTGATATATATATATATATATATATATATATATATATATATATATATATATATATATATATATATATATATATATATATATATATATATATATATATATATATTTCAACCAACACCAATAATCTTCACATTGAATGAAAATAATATATGAGCTTTTATTGTTTTCCCTGGAATTCATAATTCAAAAGAATTATCATACGCCGCCTTAATGAGTATAATCACTTGAAGTTACGTTATTACAAATAAATTCACATTATCTTCATCCAGAATCATAGTTCAAAAGAGTTATCATATTCCAAAATAAAGAATATGTGTCGATATAATTGTATTCAGCGATGTACACATTCATATAGCCTAAAAGAAGACATTCCAGCAAGTGATACAAAGCTCACTAAAATGGGCGAAAACCATAAGTCGCCTGAAGGAATGTGTTGGGTGTCAATAGAGAAGTAGAAAACACGGTATAGAGAGGGTGTGAATAGACCTTTAATAAAAAATTCAATTGCTTTTTTAAAAAGAGTTAGAGTTTTTCAAACTATGCAAGCGGAAATTTTGAAGCAAAAATATGAAAAATTTACGTTTATTGAAACTTGATCACGTTAACACTATATCGATTCACAAACACTGTATATGGTTTTATGTTGATACATAAAGGTAAATAATTGATTCAATTGTATATTTCACAAGATGTGATTATACAATGATTTAATAACGATGGATCCTAATCTCAATTGTTTCTCAGATTTTAATCACCAATGCAACTAGATTAGCCACCAATTATAACAAAACCTAACCTTACGCAATAAAACACTATCAATTGAATAAACGATAAACTATGCTAGAATTGAAATACCTAAGCATGCAAATCCTACGAAAATTAAATGCACGAGTAAGGAGAGAGATGACCCCGGGATTTATAGTGCTTTGGTGTTCGTCCTCGCTTTTCCTATGTATACTCTTCAATGGTTTCCCATTGGAACCTACATTAGTCCTTTTTATTTGAAAAATATTTACAAGAGTTCGTATAATCACCAATCCCCAATAATGCTGAGAATTATAAAATCTCATATCAGGATCTTGACTTGTATACAATGTAATGCCAAACTCTTATGCGTAATCTTTACTCGATCAACGCTTATTGAATCTTTTAATATCACCAATATGCTCCAAGCCTTCGTGTGTAGCAATCACCCCCTTGATCCTACCAGTTCCTTGAGCAATGAATTGTTCGAAGATTTAAGAAGAACTCCGCCTTATATGTAGTCTCCCACACAATCACTAACAAGGTAATCTGGATAGAATAACCTTCTTCTTTTCACTAGAATTTGTCAGGACCAATAACAACAACCTCAATCTTGGAAGCTACCAGAAAATCTCAACCAAATCTTCAAGAATAATTAGTTTTAATATCACATCTTCTTCAATCAATTACAAATCTCTTATTATCATGATCTGGAATCAAAGTGAAGTTGAAGATGTATGAGTTTCGTTGCAAGAGCTTTGAACTTTCAAAAATAGAGGATGTTGATTCTTCACAGAATCACACAAAAATTATTATAAATTTTTTTATTTGATGCATGAAAAATGATGATAAAAAGGTTTTATATGTGCTTGAGATTAAGCACAAAATATGGTTCAAAATGTTAGTTAGATTCGAATCAAGAGCATTTCATGATTTGAATCAACTGAAAAAGTGAAGGGGAATAAAAGAAAAATAGAGCTTTGACCCATTTTTCAGTTGATTCGAGTCAAGAGCAAAGTTTGATTCGAATCAAAGACCCCATGATTCAAATCAGGTGTTAATTTTAATTTGAATCAATCAAGCTAAACCAACAGAAAAATATGGAAAAACTGTCATATTCGAATCAGGTGTAAAGTCCGATTCAAATCAATTCTAGCAGAGGTGACCTAGAATTTGGCTAATTCGAATCATGTGTAAATTTGTATTCGAATAAAAGTGTTTGAAAAATTATGGTTTTCCTCTGTCAAACGTGATTCAAATTAGGATATGTGCTTGATTCGAATCAAACACACAAAATCTCAATTTTTTATAATTTTCAAAATACTCTAAGATTTTTATTTTCACCTAACTTGAATCAATAACATATAAGGATCTTATTCCACTTGCTCATGCAATTGATTAAAATCATCTTGATCAAGTTTAAACCTAACCAATTGTTTATGCATTCAAAAAATGAATCATTTCAAAACTTGACCTGGAGAGATGTAATCATGAAGGGGACTCAATAATTGAAACTAAATCAAAATGAAAGTGATAAGACAAATAAAAAAATAAGTGTATTGGGGTGATCTCTTGAATTTATTAGGTACATACAAATAGAAAATGTCATCCAATTTGTTAACCGCCTGTTCAACCCCCTTTCAAATATTATGAACAAGTAAGAAGCAACTTTGTCCAACAGCAACTCCGGCGGTGACCAGGATACCATGACAGAGATATGTGCCGTTATGGACGATTTGCATCACCATAATCAAACCTTAGAGGATAATGACCTTCACCTCCAACATCACCAATAAGTGGTTGACCCCATTTAGAAGACATGAGTTTTGGACCCCCAATCTCTCTTTGACGAAATTTGGGGAGCCCCTTCACTAGAAAGTTTCAAGCCACTATCACTTGTAAAGTTTGATGGAATAAGTGACCCTCGGGAACATGTTGCCTCCATTAATATGCAAATCACGACCATTGGAGCTTCAGATTCTCTAAAATACAAGCTTATTTCAAACATATTCAAGGACACAACATTAATGTGGTTCATAAGTATGCCACGACTCTCAGTCACCAGCTACAAAGACCTAGTAAAGAAATTGCTCCACCAATTCTCAGTAAGCAAACACATGAGGATGTTGACCACTAGCATGTTCAATATTTTCTAATTCCCTAAATAACCCTTGAGAGAGTACTCGCTTGGTTTAGTAAGACGACCATCAAGGTCGTCCACCCCAACCAGAAGATGTTCATGGGAGCCTTCCAAAATAGACTGAGGTTCAGGGATTTTAATGAATCCTTCACCTAGAGACCTCTTATTTCCATGGCTGAAGTGATGACCCACGTAGAATTCTACATAAAGGGAGAGGAGAGCAATGTAGAGAAAATGAATGAGATGTTAATGAATGGACATCTGGTAATCTTGGTGCTCTTGAGAAAATGCCCAATAACTATTATACCTCGCCTATTAGGGATAGGGAGACCTTAAGAAGAGCGGGAGGCCTACTAAGAACTTCACACTCCTTAATATTATCCATTAACATATATGGTGTAAGGTTTTTCACACACATGATATTCCTCTAATGTCATCTCCCAAGTTAGACATCTTGGGTGCATGAACCCAACAGGTGGTGTAAGTTGCATAAGATCAAGGGTCACCACATAGAAGATTATTACCAACTCAAGAAGGGGAATGAACGACTCGTCCAGGAAAGCTACTTGAAGAAATACGTATGAGGGGACTCCTCCCAAACACTAGGAGACTCTATCTTTAAAGAGTGATACGCCTCTAAAATCCCTAGATTCAAGAAGTCCAAGGAACCAAGCATGCAAGGTGAAAACATGTACATGTGTCACACCCTTAACACCATAGTAAGAGGATTCGTCGGGGGCGTGGAGACTAGCTTTTCCTGTAGAACGTATTGTAGCACCTCAAATTTGCACCTCCCATTTGTACATTCATTTTCATGATTAGGTCATTAACATAACATAGTCTACTGCATAGCATTGCATTGTCCTTTGCCCAAGTGCAAGTCATCAGACAAGATTAGGTCAACTGATCAGGAGAATCAGTCAAGCAAGCAAGCAAGTGCAATTTCCATTGAGACAAAGCCCTAGGGTTGGTTTATCAAGTTCATATGATTATGTGATCATTGTGAAGTGACTTGGCCAAAGACTGGATGTTCAGAAGTCATCAGTCAAGCTGAATTTCATCTGAAACCCTAGGAGGTCAACTGTGGTCAACTGTGCCTGATTTCATGGATTTGAAGGTGGGAGTTGGTTTGAAAGGCTTCATTCATGTCCTTACAAGTCTCATTTGACATTTCAAAGATCAAGACTGAAGAATTTGAGGTCAGATGAAAAGTTTCCAAAAATAGCAGGTGACCTATAATTGGAAACTGCCAAAAATGGAAAGTTCTTCTCCTCAAATTTACCTTATCATACAAGCTTCAAATGGAATTTTGTCCAACATTAAAGTTGAAGATCTTGATCTCACCTTTCCAAAAAGTCCAAGAACACTCATTTCTCATGTGTGGTTGGCAAGTTATGATCAAATCATTTTCAGAAAAAGTTGAAATTCAAAGTGCCATAACTTTTGAATGGAAAGGCCAAATTGGGTGATTCTTTTTTGAGCAAGTCACATTTGACATGTACTTTCATAATGCATCATTACATTTCATCAAAAATCAACACATCAAAATGGCATTTTTCAAGTGATCCAATTTGTATTTTGGTGGGAAAAAAGGTGTTTTTTGAAAAATACATGTAATTTTCACTCCAAATCACTTCCAACACATCATAAACAGCAAATTGGACTTGCCTCAATTGCATTTGCACTGTTCCATTGGTCATTGGTGAAAAAGGGCATTTTGGCCACTTTGCTTAACATGTACATTTTGCTAATTCACTTCATTTTTGCTAATTTGGATTAACAATTGGATTAAGCACATCATATAAGTCCCTAATCATAACAGAAATGGAATAATCACATTCATTTTCTCAGATCCAAACCAAAAAATCTCCAAATTCTCTCAAACTTTTCAAAACTTTTTCAACTTTCTTTCATCACAATTCATCATTCTTTCTGCTTGTTTTTGCTCGATTCATCATTTGCAGGCTTGGCTGAGTTTCTGTTGAAGCTAAGAGTGAAGAATCCATGCTAGATCGTGGCTTTTGAACATTGAAGGTTCACATGGCAGTTAGAGATTTGTACTGATTCGAGCTGTTTTGAGCTAAGGCATTGCTTCCATACATCTTCCTCGTCATTATTGAAGATCTGTTTCAACCTATCCAAGCAAAATTCGCACGAATCCAACTGCTGCTTCATCATCAAGGTAAAATTCGACCGCGTTAATTCTTGCAATCTTGATATGGTTCTTGTAGATCGTAGTGCATAGAGGATTCTGCAAGTTGAATCGTTCAATTTGGTTAAGAAACAAGAGAGTTATGTCGAGTTGAATTTTGATGCACGATAATGTTTTAGATCGTATCTCTTAATTTAGGAAGAGTTAGGTCAAGTGAATATCATATTCGTGTTGTGCTTTGTGAGATCTTTCCAACGGTGTATGGATCGTTGAATTTGGTGAAATTTTGTTCATGCTGGAATTTGCTCAAGAACGCGTGTGTTTTCATTAAAAATTCCGGAAATGTTGTTTAGATCTTCGTTTATGCTACTGTTCACGTGTTAAAGTGTTTGCGCGCCACATTTTTTAAACTGAACTCCCTTCGATTCCACTTGAAGCCACTTCTACTTTTTTTAGCTTGGTAATTAATTCTCCACATGTTCATATGTGCATCCATGCCTTTATTCATTTTTTTTTATTTTTCTTTTGCATTCAAAAAATGATAACTCATTCAAAAATAAGCCAAATCATGTGAAATTTTTTGCATCATTCTCCTTGTGATGTGCTTGATTTTATGATGATTTTTAATAATATTGTGCACGTGTGGAAAAAATTATTGGCTAGGGTTTGTTTGAATGTGTCCTTTTGTGCACCACGCTCACTCTTTTGTTCATGAAATCTTTATGCTCCATTAGAAATTCATGAATTTTTTGTGCTTAAACTAGACTCATTCCTGGTCATTTTGATATGTGGTTTGTAATTTTTGAGTTCCTGGATTGAGAGTTATGACATGATCATTGGAGTGTTACAATTTGTGTGATACCATTCCTTGTGCATCTTCTTGATTTTATTTGCTATGTTTATTGAACTTGAATGGAGTTGGATTTTTGCATGAGAATACTTGTGAATGTTGAGAATACATGTGAAGTTTTCTGGATTTTTTGAATTCATTTCTTATTTGATTGGGATTTTATTTTCTGTTTAGTCATTTGTTGACTTTTTGTGATACATGTTCCCATTTGATTTGGGAAATTCTGGTTATTAATTGGATGAATGTGAAACTTGACTGGTGTATTGTAGACATTTTGAAGTGCATCATGGTTTTAGTCCCATTCATTTATCATGATTTGTCTCTGTTTTATGATTGGTTGAAGTTGATGCTTGTTTTGATGCCATGAATGAGCTTGCTTGAATTTATGTTGACTTTCTGAATTTCATTAACCTGCTTCCCTTGATCCAAATGAGCTGAAATTTGGTATGATTGACATGTTATGAATGTTGTTTGATCATGAATTTTTTGAGGATTTGTTGAAATGTTTTGATATTGATTTGATTGAGATCATTCTGTTTGGTCCTTTGAGGTTCTAAATTGCATGTTTGGTGCTTTTTCCTTCATGAAATGATAATGATGAATGATATGAATGTGAAACCCCTTGGGTTTGTTTCTTGATTGATTAATCTTGGTTTTGGTCAATTTTCACTTGCTGTTTTGAATTTTTCACCTCCTTTTGACCCTAGGCTTGTCCTAGTGGTCTTGTTTCTCATGTTTGAGTTTGCTTTTCAGGTTAGGAAGAAAATGCTTTAAGGAGATTAATGCAAGTTGATTGAGTTTGGTTGATTGTTATGAACTAACTTGTTCTATTTTGTAGGATGCTTAGCTCACTTGCTTTGGGCTTATGCTTTGCACCTGTGATTGATTGTGTCTGTTGGTTCTTATGTTGTTTGTTTTGACTTTGTTTGAGTACTGACTGTATTTGATTGATTTCAGGTACATTAGTTGCTAATAGTTCTTTGAGAACTTGCATTGCTTTGCTTGATAGCATTTGCATTGAGGTATAGCACTTTCTTCTCCATGTAGTCTGGAAGACCTGGCCTGTTACTTGGCCAGGCACCTGTCTGAAGTCCTCCTTAAGAGGCAATGTTTGTGCTTGTTTATTTTTGTCCCCAAGCAGGAAAAGACCTTTGTTAAGGCAATTGGCAGACACAAGAGGTGTGTAGTCCACCTCCTGTTATTCTGTTGAGTCGTCCCTTGGCTCACATCACATGTTGATGCCTTGTGGATATTAACCCAAGATCAGTTGAGTCAGTGTCATAAGTGTAGAAGGGTTCCCACTTTTTGGACCCACACTTCATTGTCTGAAGCTCTCCCTGACCAGGGATAAGAGCTGTGAAGTCTAATCTTCACTCACCTTTCATCTGGCTTCACCTTGGCTCTCAATGTCAAGGTTAAGAGCTAACATTACCCTTCCAGTTGGCTTGCTCTTGCAGCCTCACCTTTGTTTGAGCCCCACTTGGTGTGTATATAGTGTATGCTATCTGTGATTTGTTTGCTTTGCTTTTGCCTGTGCTTAGGTTTAGCTTGCTCCATGTGCAAGTTAGGTAGCAACCTTAACTTAGGGATGATTATGCATGATAACATCTAGGCTCGAGTTAGCCTCCCTAGTTGTGTCTCCCTCAGTTATCTGGTTAGGCTAGCCTTGTGTCCCTTCGTAGGGGAACTACGTCGCCCTGATCCTCATACCAGATGAGGTACGTAGGCAGGAGATGAGCTGATCTCTCCGGGCGCCCTTTTTGTTTTGTCTTTGTGTGTGTCAGGAGATGGATGTAAGCCCAGCGATTGGCATTCCGTATCCTCTTGTTGTGTGCTTGGAAGCTGATGTAAGTCCAGCGATTGGCATTCGGGTTCCAGTGTGGGTGTGTTTGGTTCGGAAGCTGATGTAAGTCCAGCGATTGGCATTCGGGTCCATGTTTTCCCATTTTTGTGTGGAGTTTGACGTAAGCCCAGCGAATGGCAGTCGATTTCCTGTGTTGTTTTGTTTGTGTGCGTGAGCCGAGCTACGAATGCTCTGATTCTTCTTCGTCCGAGAAGATACGTATGCATAGGATGCGACGTCCTAGCGAGCATGTTTTTCCCCCAGTCCGAACTACTTAGACTCTGATGTCTATGCTTGATAGACTAAGTAGGCCCAGAACGCGATGTCCTGCCGAGTCAGTCTTGTTTGTTTTCTTGTGTCTCTTTCAGCCAGTTGTTTGTTTGTTTATGAGCAGTGTTTTAGGAACCATTTTCCTTCCTTTTGTGCGTGGATCCCGTCGAGTACGACGGATGCGTAGGGGTGCTAATACCTTCCCTTCGCATAACCGACTCCCGATCCCATTCTCTTTGGTCGCGAGACCATGCTTTTTCCAAGTTTACTCTGAGCGTTTCCTTTCCCTCTTTTGGGATAAATAACGCACGGTGGCGGCTCTGTTGTTCTTGTTTTCCCGCCGGTTTTTCGCGTAATGCGACACGTATGCAAGCCAATTTTTATCTGTAGAAGGCTCTCCCGCCAGCAGTGATCTAGGAGAGAATAAAACTATGGATTCTAGAATCACCTTCTCTGAGAAAGACTCTACTAGCATCCATCCCCATGATAATGACCCAACGGTCATAATTGTGAAGTGTGATCACTGAGAGATTAATAAAGTTGTAATTAATCATTTGAGTTATGCTAACATTCTCTACTCATATACTATTGAGAGGCTTCACTTGGATTTGGATGATCTCATAGATTTCCAAGGCTTACTAATAGAGTTCTCATGCGATTAGGTACAAGTAGATAGTTATATCACCCTAAGGACTATATTTGGAGCGGAGGAAAGTGCAAGGATGATGAATGTAAGTGTCGCATCCGCGAAAAACAACCGGCGGGCTAAAACAAAAACAACACAGAGCCGCCACCGAGCGTTATTCATCCCAAAGAGGGAAAGGAAACGCTCAGAGTAAACCTGGAAAAAGCATGGTCTCGCGACCAAAGAGATGGGATCGGGAGTCGGTTACGCAAGGGGAAGGTATTAGCACCCCTCACGTCCGTCGTACTCGACGGGATCCACGCTCTAAAAGAAAGAAAAGGTTGCTAAACAAACATCACACACACACACTGAAGACCACACAGCTGGGGTAAAAGAGGAGGGGGCTCGCTAGGATATCGCATCCTATGCCTACGTATCTCGTCTGGAACGAGAATCAGAGCTGCCGTAGTTCGGCTCACGCACGCCAAACAAGACACACACAAACACAGGCAAACATGGAACCCGAACGCCAATCGCTGGACTTACATCGGCTTCCGAACCAAACAAACACAATCAGGATACGGACAACCAATCGTTGGGCTTACATCCATATCCTGACACACAAGAGGATTAACAAGCAAACACACACAAAAAGAAAAAAAAGTGCCCGGAGAGACCTCGCACGGTCTCCTGCCTACGTACCTCATCTGGTATGAGGATCAGGGCGACGTAGTTCCCCTGAACGGGAAAGAAATTCTAACCAGAGACAAAGGGAGACACACTACTAGGGAGCTGGACTCGAGCCTAGTGTTATCATGCATCATTGCCCTATGTTATGGTTTCTATCCTACTTGCACAACAGCAAGCTAATCCTAACCAGGAAAAACAAGCAAGCAAGCATCAATCAAAATAAATCAAACATCTCACATAGCACACACTATATCCAGTCAAGTGAGGCTCAAACAAGGGTGGACTGCCGAGGCAAGTCAACTGTACAGGGTAGTGTTCGCTCTTAACCCTGACATTGAGAGTCAGGGTGAAGCAGATGAAAGGTGAGTGAAGATGAGACTTCACAGCTCTTATCCCTGGCCAGGGAGAGCTTCAGACAAAGGAGCGTGGGTCCAGAAAGGAGGAACCCTTCTACGCTCAAGACTCTGACTCGACTGTACACTGTACAAGATCTTGGGGTAATGTCCTAATGCATCAACACAGTGGTGTGAGCAGAGGGACGACTCAACAGAATAGCGGGAGATAGATTGCATATCTCTTTGATCCGCCAATTGCCTCATAGAGGTCTTTACCTGCTTGGGGACAAAATTAAACAATCACAAACATCGCCTCTTAAGGAGGACTTCAGACAGTTGCCTGGCTAAATAACAAGCCAGGTCTTCCAGACTACATGGAGACAAGAGAGTCTACCTCAACTGGTTTATACAACCAAGCAGCAGCACAGCAAGTTCTTAAAGAACTAAAGCGACTATGGTACCTGGAATCAATCAAGCACAGTCAGTATTCAAGTCACACAGTCAAAACAAACAAGTTAAGAATCCACAGACTATGTACAAAAACAATGCAATGTGCAAAGCACAATCAACTCAAGTGAGCCAAGCATCCTACAAAATAAAACAAGTTAGTTCACAACAATTAGCCAAATCAACTCAATTAACTTGCATCATTCTCCTTTAAGGCATTTGCATCTCAACCTGAAACACAATTCAAAAGTGAGAAACAAGACCACTAGGACAAGCCTAGGGTCCAAAGGAGGTGAAAAATCCAAAACAGCAAGTGAAAATTAATCAAAACCACAATCAAACAAATTAGAAACAAATCCCATTGGTCCCCTGCTCATATCATTCATTATCATCATTTCATAAACAAAATATCACAAAGCATGCCATTTGCAACCTCAAAAGGCCAAACAGAATGATCACCATCAAATCAATATCAAAACAGCTCAATAAATTCCACAAAATTTCCATCTCAAACAGAACACATTCAATGAGTAGCATATCAATTTTCATGCAATTTGGACAAGTGGTAGTAGGGAAATTAAATTCATAAAGTTCAGACAAGTTCAAACAAGCCAACACAAGGCATCAAAACAATCATCATCTTCCAATAATCATGAAACAGTGACAACATATGAGAAATGAATGGGCTCAAAACCATAATGACCTATAATGTGTCTAGAATCACTCCACCAAATTTCACACTCATACAATCAATGATCAGAATTTCACAAATCAAATGGTAACATGTGTCACAAAAAATCACAAAATGACCAAACAGAGGGAAATATTCCAATCAAATAGGAAATGCCATCAAAAATTCCAGAAAAATTCACATGTGATCTCAACATACATATGCTCAATCATACAAAAAATTGGCTCAATTCAACATCCCTAAGCACATCAAATAAAATCATGAAGTTCATCAAGCTTGGTGTGACACAAATTGTCACACCTCTATTCAAAAATTCATATCTCCTCAATCAGGTATCCAAAAACTACAAACTACACATCAAAATCACCAGCAAAGAGTCCAGAATAAGCACAAAAAATTTCATGAATTTATTTGGAAGCATCATCATTTCATGAGTGATATGGCAAAACATGTACAAATTGCATACATCCAAACAATCCCTAAGCATTTTTAATTTCCACATGTGCACAAAAATATTAAAAATCATCATTAAAATCTACACATCATAAGGAGCATGGTGAAAAAAACCTCACAAATTTTGGACAAAGGATGAATTATTTATGAATTTTCTAAGTCATGTGATCAAATTGAAATAAAAATGGAAAAAGAAATGAGAAATAATGAAAATAATTGGAATAATGGCAAAAGCGTAATATTGAGCAACACGGCCAAAACGACGTCGTTCCATTTTAATGTGCTGGCGCGTTTTCATTGGAAGCTGGTGGCGGTAAACACAATTTTGAAAAGGAAATGGACACAAACGGATCAAACGCGTCTGGCCTTCGTTCTTGAGAAAGAACATTTCCAGAAAATCCAGAAAATGATGAACAACAAATCTTAACCAAAATCAGCAAACTATACATCATTAGAACCGTCCAAGCATGCACATCACGAATATGTAGTTATTTTAACCTAATTCTAAACATGTTAACGGGATCGATCAAAAAAAGAATCGAGCATCAAACTTCAACTCACGATTTCTCTCTCTACACTTAACCAAATTCAAAACCACGAGTATCACGATGATCTACATTGAGAGATCTACCAGAACCACATCACAATTCAAACAATTAATGAGATCGAATATTTACCTCTTGGAGATGGCAGCTTGTGATTCTTGAGTTTCCACGTGCAAAAAACCAAAAACAGATGAAGCTTGAAGCTATGGAAGTTGATTGCAATGAATGCCTTAGCTCAAAACAGCTCCAAGTGCAAGAATTAGCAAAATGCCATTGATGTGCTTGCTTATGACAGTCCACATTCATCAAGCTTTGGCCACGAGTTTTGCAAAACAGTTCATCAACATCACTTGTGGAGTGTAGATCCAAGCAGAATCAACAAGTTTGATGAAGAATTGTGATGAAATTGATGAAAAAAGTGTGTAGCAATTTTGAGAATTTGAGAGGTTTTGGAGGGAAAAACAGTTAGATCCTTGAAGAATGTGATGTGATTATGATATTCTGTTATGATTAGTGATATATACCATCTCCTTAATCCATTTACTAATCCAAATTAGCAAAACCAAAGTGAATTAGCAAAATGAGTTTTTAAGTGTTATGTCCAAAAAGTCCTTTTCCACATTAGGCCAATATGACAGCAAATGACAGTTGGAGCAAATTTCATTTGGCATTTGTGAAGTGTTAGAACTGGTTCCATGTGCATAGGCCTTGTATTTCTCAATTTCACCATTCCACACCAAAAATACAAATGAGTTCACTTGAAAAATGACCTTTTGCCATGCTTATTTTTGATGAATTTTGACCATGCATCATGAAAGTACATGTGAAATGGGGTTTGCTCAAAGAAAGATCACCCAAATTGGCCATTCCATGTGAAAGTTATGCCACTTTGAATTTAGGCATTTTTGGAAAATGATTGGACCATAACTTGTCAACCATTCATGAGAAATTCAAGTTCTTGGACTTTTTAGAAAGGTGAGAGCAATATCTACAACTTTCATGTTGAACAAAATTTCATTTGAAGCATTTTTGAACATGTAATTTTGTGGTGAAAAACTTTCCATTTTTGGAAACTTTCATTACAAGTCACTTTCCATTTTTGGCAACTTTTCTCCTGACTTTATTTTCTTCATTCTTGATGTTTGAAATGTCAAATAAAACTTGTTTCAACATGAATGAAGTGTATCTAACCCTCTCCCACCTCCAAATCCATCAATTCTGGCACGGTTGACCACAATTGACTTTTTTGATTGATAGATGAATTTGGCTGTGCACTGATCAAGTTGAGCCTCAAACTCCTGATGAAATGGCTCAATGATGAAACCCTAGCTTCCATAAGCTCAATATAATCACATGATGATCCCCATATCCATCGTAGACCCCATCTCCTTGCCATGCCCTAATTGGCCCAATGCAACTGATTAGGGTTGACCAGTGGTCAAAACCCTAATCTCAAGGTATCTGATCAATCTTCTTGAATCTCTTGGATGACAACAAGACCATGATGATGATGATGTATCATTTCAACCAAGATGAAGATCAATCTCCTTGAGAATCAAAACCCTAATTTGTAGCCCATTCCTCAGATGGCTAATGATCAGTCCAATGAAACCCTAGGCTTGCATCTCCAACCTCTTATCTTCTGACCAAGACCTAGGAGGACGACTTGCACAAGGTTGCCACATGATATGCAATTATGCAATGCCTAATGACCTAAGAAATGCAATTCAAAATGTTAAACTAGTCCCAAGAGAGAAGGGCAAATTTTGAGGTGTTACAGCTGCCCATATTCAATCCACTGTGAACCTGTCGATATGAATAGCCTCGGCTTTCAGATGACCAGGATGAAGAGTGATTGAATACCAAGAACAGACGAACAATTTGCACTCTGATGGGAAAATAATTAACCATGCTTGTCAGAATCGGCAAAGAACACAATCTTGAAGAAAAATCCGTCTGGTACGGAGAAAGTCGGCTTGATCACCGAAACAGAAACGTCGACCTGGATACCAAAATAAATGGTAACGCAGGGATAACCATGGCCTGAACACCACATCCGCTGGGGATCATCATCTCTTTTTAATGTTTTTCTTGAACCCCGAAATTTTCTAATCTTTTTCTCTCTTTTCATTTTCTTGGACCCCGAAATTTTTCTCTTTGCGCAAATGATCCCAGATCACTGCATTTGAACCCCGACACCTTGTTTGCCAACATAATGAACCCCATTCTCCATTTGAACCCCAGTCGCCTGACGATAACTTGCGACCGCCATTGTGAACCCCATTCTCCAGAAAACACCTCGTGTCTCCTTTTCTCCGTTTGGACCCCGCTATCTTCATTTTCTCGGGATAATTCCGCTGGCAACGTCAGGAATAACACCAAAACACCACTCCGATGGCGACATGTCAGAGGGTACACCTTCGACCAGACATTAACTGATGACTGGGAAGGAACTCGACGTTTACTGGACATCGAATCAATGATGTTGACAGACACCAAAGAAAACTCGACCAGACATTAACCAATGACTGGGAGGAAACTCGACGTTTACCGGACATCGAACGATGATGTTTACCGGACATCGAACAATGATGTTTACTTGACATCGCGCAATGATGTTTACAGGACATCGAACAATGATGTTTATAGGACATCGAATAAGGATGTTTATAGGACATCGAACAATGATGTTTACAGGACATCGAACAATGATGTTTACAGGACATCGAACAAGGATGTTTACAGGACATCGAACAAGGATGTTTACAGGACATCGAACAAGGATGTTTACTGGACATCGAACAAGGATGTTTACTGGACATCGGACAATGATGTTTGTCGGACATCGAACAAGGATGTTTACAGGACATCGAACAAGGATGTTTACAGGACATCGAATAAGGATGTTTACATGACATCGAACAAGGATGTTTACAGGACATCGAACAAGGATGTTTACTGGACATCGAACAAGGATGTTTACTAGACATCGAACAATGATGTTTACAGGACATCGAACAAAACTCGACCAGACAGAGATCGACACGACACTTACTGGTATCGCAGGGATGACATCTCCATATGTCCTCACCAGGCAAACGCTTGCCGGGGAATAACTGGGAAATACTGGTGCTCCAAAATCCCGATGCTGAACTCCTCAGAGTAACATCTTCCAACTTCTGTCGAAACCAAATCTCAAGCGGTATCCACGGCTTGAATCGCGCTGATCGCGTAACATTTCCATCTCTGTCCGACGGAAAAGTCTCCTCCAGTATCGCACTACTGAGGTACCTTGATCTGATGTCATGATGCTAAACTCCTCAGAGTAACATCTTCCAACTTCTGGCTCGCACGACAGAAATCTTCCTCCAATATCGCGCTACTGGGGAATATTGTTGATCCAGTACCAAACTCCTCGGAGCAACACCTTCACCCTTAGGCAACCGCTTCTCAAACGATAACCAACAGCTTGAGTAACACCTTCACCCACTGGTGAAACATAAATCTCAAACGCCGACCTCGGCTTGAGACTAGCTGATGCCTGCAATATGATGCATGATTGATTTTTCTGCGTAATGCTCCATAATTATGGAAATGCTACGCGATTCTTTATGCAACATGCTATGCTATTTTTTCATGATGCATGTATAAAAAGTATCCCCCTCAAGGGACTCTTCTGGGGAGCTCGAGACACTCTGCTGAGGAACTCGTCACCACTCCGATCTCCACCCTGATGGGGAATAGCGCTGCTGCTGGGGAAAGGTATCCCTTGCTGGGGAAGAACCTCCTTTGCACTCAATCCGCTTAGGAAATTGCTGGGGAAACCAACCAACGCACTCTGTGGGGATACAACAGTCTTTGACTTGCTGGGGATATCAATGCCGACTCTGCTTGAGAAACCACCGCCCACAGATACTTCCGCTGGGGAAATTGTCACCTTCAGACCTGGCGACTGGGGAATATTGATCTCGAACCCGCTGGGGATAACCATCCTGACCCTGCTAGGGAGACACAGATCTGGAATCTGCTGGGGATTTGGTCCTTCTGACTCTGCTTGGGGATATGCATCCCGACTCGTCTGGACCTTTTCTGCTCCATCATCTTGTATTCCAAACCGCTCTGTACTCGACGGAGAGCGAACTCCTGGGATTTATACAAACTTTTCAATCTTCCGACTTTGAAGAGTCTTCTTGATTAATTCCAAGGATCATCGTACGTCTCGCCGTCCTTTCACCGTCCTCCCATTCATTTGTCCCTGACTGGACTCCATGGGGATTGTTTCGTCAAAGCTTCCACATCACAACCTGCAAGTGAGTGAAAATATCTAACAGTACCTGCAAAAGAGATCGTTAGATAAAACCGTGCCCCAGGCGTGTCAAGATTTCAACACTTGGGTCACTCAACCTTCCAAATAAGATTTCAAGCTCTTAATCTTATAAACATGCATTGGAAGGGACCTGTATGTCTAAAAATGCAAAATTCTTTATCAAAATAATCAGATGTTTTCGCAATCAAAGCGGTAATGAAAAGCAAAAACAAAATTATTTGACTGAATATGAATTTTATTGATTGGAAAAGGTGTAGCTCAAATTGAGCAATACAAAGGAAGCAATTCCTGAAAAGAGGTAATTGCGCACAAAAGGAAAAATCTATCCTAATGGCAATATGAAACCCGTGATCTCATCGAGTTCCAACTCGGTTACACCCCATATATCCTCAGACTCTCCTTGCTTTCTGCCTTCTGAACAAGACGATTCTGATTGATCCCTACCGGGTATTATCCATGATGCTTTATCCAAAGCGCAATCGATCATGCTAGCCGCAATTGTTCGTTTCAATCCCTCTTTTGCCTGGACTGCCCTTTCGGGTTTTCAGTCCACCGGGATACCCTTTTTTGCCCAAGTCGCCTTTTCAGGTTTTCGACTTGCCGGGTGTACAGTTTTTCTTTTTATCCCTAATTTTTGCCCGAACCTTTTCTTTCTGTTTTTTGGTTCGCCGGGATGCCCATTTTTGCCTGGACTATTTTATTCTTTTCGTCCAGCGGGTCTCTTTATACGAAGTATTTTTTAACTGCGTCCGCATTCACAGGGGATGGAAAATCTTCGCCATCCATGGTCGTTAACAACAAGGCTCCGCCAGAGAAAACCTTCTTGACCACGAACGGACCTTCATAATTGGGTGTCTATTTGCCCCTTCGATCGTTTTGAGGAGGAAGGATCCTTTTCAGCATCACCCACATGATACACACGAGGTCGTACCTTTCTGTCAAAAGCACGCTTCATCCTCTGCTGGTATAACTGCCCATGACAGATGGCTGCCAGCCTCTTCTCCTCAATCAGGCTTAACTCTTCGTACCGGGTCCTTACCCATTCAGCCTCTTGCAATTTTACGTCCATCAGGACTCTCAACGAGGGAATTTGAACCTCAACCGGTTGCACGGCTTCCATTCCAGACACAAGTGAAAAGCGTTGCCCCAGTAGATGTACGCACCGGAGATCGATACCCAGTATACAAGCTTCGTACTCAGCCACCCTGTTGGCGCATTCAAATGCTAGTCGGGAAACGAAGGGAACATGGGATCCCTTTGGCGTAACCAAAGCACTAACTCGTCCACATTAACCCCATCAGACATCAGAATCCGTTCGGATACAGGGTCAGGCCCCTCCTCCGGGATCGGTCACTCTCAATCTTTCGATTTGAGCACCTCGAGATGTCCTCATCAGGGAACTCAAACTTCCTCGGTTGATAATCCTCAACAGGTAGCTGGGCGAGGTAATCAAACAATACACTCCCCTTTATTGCTTTCTGAGAGGTATACTGAATATCGTATTCAATCAAAATCATTGGCCCTTTCGCAACCCGTCCGGTTATTGCTGGCTCTTCAAAAATCTACCTGATCAGATCCATCTTGAAATCCACAAAGTGGTATGAACCAGCATACACTGTCTCGGTCGGCGAGCAGCCTATGCCAAAGTACAACAAGTTTTCTCGAGCAGTGAATGTATTGTTTCACAGTCGATAAACTTTTTGCTAAGGTAAATTGCATGCTCTTTTCGATAAGACTTGTCATGCTGACCCAATACACCTCGTAGACCCCTCGAGGGCTGTCAAGTACCAGATTAACAATTGCTCCTTGAATCAGAGGTTCCTGCAACTTACTCTTTCATTTTTCAATGCCCCTTGGCAATCATTATTTCACCTGACCGTTTGATCTCTTTTTTTTTCAACAGCTTGAGTATAGGTTCACACGTGGCTGTTAGAGGAGATGTGAACCATGACATGTAGTTCAATCTACCTAATAGACCACGAACCTCTTTTTCTGTTTTCGGTTCTGGCATTTCTTGTTTTTTTTTTTTTTAGCAGGATCAACCTCGATTCCTCTCTTTCAATGAACCCCAGCAGCTTACCGGACCGCACTCTGATAGTGCACTTATCTGAATTCAACCTCCGTCTGAATTATCTCAACCTGTCAAATAGCTTGGCCAGATCTGCCAGATGCCCCTCTTCCATCTGGGACTTTGCTATCATGCCATCAACATAGCATTTGATTCCATGATGAATCATATCATGAAACAAAGTCACTCTAATACATGGCACCGACGTTCTGCTTCTCTAGAGGACAGTCTCCTCTCCATGGTAGCTTGTGCACAACGACACCGGTATCCAACCCTGGCATATCCTGACACGACCAGGTGAAGGTGTCCACATGCTCTTTTAACATGGCTACCATTCTGCTCTCGACTTGCCTCTGAAGCGGCCTCAATTTTCATTTCCTTTCTGACCTCGGCGGTATACAGGTTAACAATCTCAACTCGCTCTTCCCGCGGCTGAATCACCTTCTCCTCTTGTTTCGACAACCTGGCTAATCTTCCAGCAGATCACAATCTTCTTCGCCTTCTTCTTCGGCATGATAGATCGGATTGTCGAAGTCATATGAGGTGTAACCAAATTGTTATCAATGAGATCCGGAGAATTATTTTTTCCGATGTCGGAACGAGCCAAATCAAAAAGGGGAAAAAATGAAAACAAACATTGCCATTTTTATTTGTTTTTAAACTGCAAAAATAAATGAAAGACAGGGAACACCGCTTTTAATTGAAAAACATCCATTTATTAATGATGCAAAATGTTGCAAATTTAAACATGAGGTGACCCTTACAATGAACCCTTACGTGTCGGGCAACACGTATGGCTTTCATGCATATAAAATCAAAACAGAAAAATTACTCTCCCAGCAGAATGACAGTGATGATCTTTTTTAGGCCTTCCAGTTCTGGACTTCCATCCCTGGTACGCACGGTTTTATCCAACCCTCAAACTCGCAGTCACTGTCGGTTTCTTCACCCACCGCACAGGCGTGATCCGAATCTTCAACAATTGCACCCACCATTGCCTGACCATGCGCCGGCATGGGATTGGCATTAACATTTGGTGATGGTGCAAAATTGATGGCCTTGGAGTCTACCAGATCCTGGACAACGTGCTTGAATGCTCTACATCCCTCAATGTTATGCCCTGGTGTGCCAGAATGGAATTCACACTGGGCGTTCTCATCATAATTGGGCGGCCTCTGGTCTGATCTTAACGGAACCATCGTCCTCGGCTGAACCAACCCAAGATCCATCAACTTCTTGAACAGAACAGCATATGTCACGGGTGGCCTGTCAAAATGGCGATCAATCCCTTTTCCTCTCACTTGATACCCGGCTCTCTGTTGAGGTGGCTGACATTGTTGTCGTACTGACTGATTACCAGCAGGGGTGGTTACCGCAGCAGTGTGCTGGTAGTAACGATCCCTACCGTGTCCTCTCTGGGCATACACAGCACTTGATTCTCCCTCATTCTTCCTTTGGCCATTTCCGAAGGGCTTCTTCGATCCTGATGACGAAGCATTACCACCTTGGATCTTCCCCATTCTCAACCAACTTTCAATTCTCTCCCCAGCCACCACAATGTCAGCAAAGTTAGTGACGGGACAACCCACCATTCTTTCAGCAAATGCCCCCTGCAGGGTACCCATGAAGAGATCAGACATCTCTCTGTCCACCAGTGGAGGTTGCACTCTGGCAGCCAACTCCCTCCACCTCTGAGCATATTCTTTAAACCCCTCATTATTCTTCTGAGACATACCCTGCAGCTGGGTACGACTCGGAGCCATATCAGCGTTGAACTGATACTGTTTAAAGAAGGCATCGCCAAGATCTTGCCAGCTCTTGATATCAGAAGATTTGAGCTTGGTGTACCATTCCAAGGATCCTCCAGACAGACTGTCTTGGAAGAAGTACATCCAAAGCTTTTGATCTGTAGTGTATGCAGAGATCTTGCGGACAAAGGCTTGAAGGTGAGTCTCCGGGCAGGAACTCCCATTATACTTATCAAATGCGGGCGCCTTGAACTTCTGTGGGATCACAATCCCCTCAACCAGCCCCATGTTTGACATATTTACCACACCGGGAGTGGCATAACTTTCAAGAGCTCTGATCTTCTCAACCAGCAACTGAATCTCCTTATTCTGAGGTTGGGCACCATACTGACCGAACGGTTCGTTATGCATGGAGAATTGATCAGCTTCTCGGTCCTCCTCTCTGTCGTCATCAACCCCAAAGAATGGAGGGAACAGACTATCTTTCCGATTCTGACCAGGTTGACCACCTGTGGCAGCGCCAAACCCACCAGCATTATTATTTACCATACCCACAGTTGCTCTCTTGCCACCATCTCGAGAACCGCCCAGCCCCTGGTTGGAGACACCATCCAGGTTGACACCACTATTAGCCGCTGAAGCCCGCTCGAGCTTCTCGACTTTGTCAGCTAGAGCTTTCTGACCAACTGCAAAACCCTGCATGATGTTGATCAGCTCATTCATTTTATCTTTCAGCTCGAGAACGTCTGTATTTGGGAGATCCATCAGTCTTGGAGTATTGCGTCTGGTGAAGTATCTGTGAGGACGGGTTGAGTGCAAAGGTACAGTTCTACGAGCACGGGCAATGATTCCTGCAAAACAGCAAACAGGTTAATATGCATGAATGCAACGTCTATCCATACGAGGAAGCTTCCGTCCTTTGATTCTGGTTTCATCGAGACGGATAAAAAATCGACAATAATATTCTGACATCCGGATGTCTCTCAACCAGATTCTTAATCAGTAATACTCCCCATATGGCTAGGCATAGGTTAGGTGCAGATGAATGCAAAATATGGATGATGCTGATGCGTGAATGCAATGAACTGTGCCATCCTCCCAAGTCAGCTGAACATTTACTGCGCTGAAACCCTGATCTCCGAACCGATCACAACCATCTGAAGGAATATGTAACCACAAATCCAACTCAAAGGTTCCGAAATAAACGGAAGATACATCACCATCATCATCAGACAACCTCTGAGCAGATATCCATAACCATCTCTGAATCGGCCCGGGGAATCCTGAAATAAACGGATCCCCACTGATGAATAACTTGGACAGCACTCCGGCGTCTCAGAAATAAATGGCCATAAATCCGACTTATGAATAGGACTCTGATCCACGGAACCAAAAGTCACCATCAAAGTCACCATCTGAACATGCATCTGTAAGAATCACCCTCCCCTCACAGGTAAATTCTAATCAGGTCATCCTAAGGCGGATAATAGTCTCGACAATCGGGCAGACATACTCAATGGGTTTGTCCTTTCGGGTGTGCCATTGTAGCTCTCCTGAGATCGTCTAAACCAAAGATCCGGGAAAGATCGGTCACCGAAGTCAATAGCCCAAAAGAGGTAACCCAACCAAAGTGGAAAACCCCACTGAGGAAGAGCATTCTCAGATGAACCTCGTCCGGCTTGTGGTATGTCGCATCGCAACAACATGCTCAACCAACAAGTGAGGGACGCGAGACCACACTAATCCTAGGTGTATACTCGGGCCTGGGTTTTAGCCCCACTCAGAACACCCACCCCAACAGAGGAACCACCTGCACAGAGGACGGCAACATGATAGTATGATGCATGCAAGTATTTATGCAAATATATACACAGTCAGAATAATAAATGCAATAAATAAAGCGGCACAAGCAACCTAAACTATCCTAGAACGCTAGGAGAGACTCGCTTAGGGAAGCTGGACCAGCGCAGGTCAACATCTCATGATGTCCCCAGCAGAGTCGCCAGTTGTCGCATCCGCGAAAAACAACCGGCGGGCTAAAACAAAAACAACACAGAGCCGCCACCGAGCGTTATTTATCCCAAAGAGGGAAAGGAAACGCTCAGAGTAAACCTGGAAAAAGCATGGTCTCGCGACCAAAGAGATGGGATCGGGAGTCGGTTACGCAAGGGGAAGGTATTAGCACCCCTCACGTCCGTCGTACTCGACGGGATCCACGCTCTAAAAGAAAGAAAAGGTTGCTAAACAAACATCACACACACACACTGAAGACCACACAGGTGGGGTAAAAGAGGAGGGGGCTCGCTAGGATATCGTATCCTATGCCTACGTATCTCGTCTGGAACGAGAATCAGAGCTGCCGTAGTTCAGCTCACGCACGCCAAACAAGACACACACAAACACAGGCAAACATGGAACCCGAACGCCAATCGCTGGACTTACATCGGCTTCCGAACCAAACAAACACAATCAGGATACGGACAGCCAATCGCTGGGCTTACATCCATATCCTGACACACAAGAGGATTAACAAGCAAACACACACAAAAAGAAAAAAAAGTGCCCGGAGAGACCTCGCACGGTCTCCTGCCTACGTACCTCATCTGGTATGAGGATCAGGGCGACGTAGTTCCCCTGAACGGGAAAGAAATTCTAACCAGAGACAAAGGGAGACACACTACTAGGGAGCTGGACTCGAGCCTAGTGTTATCATGCATCATTGCCCTATGTTATGGTTTCTATCCTACTTGCACAACAGCAAGCTAATCCTAACCAGGAAAAACAAGCAAGCAAGCATCAATCAAAATAAATCAAACATCTCACATAGCACACACTATATCCAGTCAAGTGAGGCTCAAACAAGGGTGGACTGCCGAGGCAAGTCAACTGTACAGGGTAGTGTTCGCTCTTAACCCTGACATTGAGAGTCAGGGTGAAGCAGATGAAAGGTGAGTGAAGATGAGACTTCACAGCTCTTATCCCTGGCCAGGGAGAGCTTCAGACAAAGGAGCGTGGGTCCAGAAAGGAGGAACCCTTCTACGCTCAAGACTCTGACTCGACTGTACACTGTACAAGATCTTGGGGTAATGTCCTAATGCATCAACACAGTGGTGTGAGCAGAGGGACGACTCAACAGAATAGCGGGAGATAGATTGCATATCTCTTTGATCCGCCAATTGCCTCATAGAGGTCTTTATCTGCTTGGGGACAAAATTAAACAATCACAAACATCGCCTCTTAAGGAGGACTTCAGACAGTTGCCTGGCTAAATAACAAGCCAGGTCTTCCAGACTACATGGAGACAAGAGAGTCTACCTCAACTGGTTTATACAACCAAGCAGCAGCACAGCAAGTTCTTAAAGAACTAAACCGACTATGGTACCTGGAATCAATCAAGCACAGTCAGTATTCAAGTCACACAGTCAAAACAAACAAGTTAAGAATCCACAGACTATGTACAAAAACAATGCAATGTGCAAAGCACAATCAACTCAAGTGAGCCAAGCATCCTACAAAATAAAACAAGTTAGTTCACAACAATTAGCCAAATCAACTCAATTAACTTGCATCATTCTCCTTTAAGGCATTTGCATCTCAACCTGAAACACAATTCAAAAGTGAGAAACAAGACCACTAGGACAAGCCTAGGGTCCAAAGGAGGTGAAAAATCCAAAACAGCAAGTGAAAATTAATCAAAACCACAATCAAACAAATTAGAAACAAATCCCATTGGTCCCCTGCTCATATCATTCATTATCATCATTTCATAAACAAAATATCACAAAGCATGCCATTTGCAACCTCAAAAGGCCAAACAGAATGATCACCATCAAATCAATATCAAAACAGCTCAATAAATTCCACAAAAATTCCATCTCAAACAGAACACATTCAATGAGTAGCATATCAATTTTCATGCAATTTGGACAAGTGGTAGTAGGGAAATTAAATTCATAAAGTTCAGACAAGTTCAAACAAGCCAACACAAGGCATCAAAACAATCATCATCTTCCAATAATCATGAAACAGTGACAACATATGAGAAATGAATGGGATCAAAACCATAATGACCTATAATGTGCCTAGAATCACTCCACCAAATTTCACACTCATACAATCAATGATCAGAATTTCACAAATCAAATGGTAACATGTGTCACAAAAAATCACAAAATGACCAAACAGAGGGAAAAATTCCAATCAAATAGGAAATGCCATCAAAAATTCCAGAAAAATTCACATGTGATCTCAACATACATATGCTCAATCATACAAAAAATTGGCTCAATTCAACATCCCTAAGCACATCAAATAAAATCATGAAGTTCATCAAGCTTGGTGTGACACAAATTGTCACACCTCTATTCAAAAATTCATATCTCCTCAATCAGGTATCCAAAAACTACAAACTACACATCAAAATCACCAGCAAAGAGTCCAGAATAAGCACAAAAAATTTCATGAATTTATTTGGAAGCATCATCATTTCATGAGTGATATGGAAAAACATGTACAAATTGCATACATCCAAACAATCCCTAAGCATTTTTAATTTCCACATGTGCACAAAAATATTAAAAATCATCATTAAAATCTACACATCATAAGGAGCATGGTGAAAAAACCTCACAAATTTTGGACAAAGGATGAATTATTTATGAATTTTCTAAGTCATGTGATCAAATTGAAATAAAAATGGAAAAAGAAATGAGAAATAATGAAAATAATTGGAATAATGGCAAAAGCGTAATATTGAGCAACACGGCCAAAACGACGTCGTTCCATTTTAATGTGCTGGCGCGTTTTCATTGGAAGCTGGTGGCGGTAAACACAATTTTGAAAAGGAAATGGACACAAACGGATCAAACGCGTCTGGCCTTCGTTCTTGAGCAAGAACATTTCCAGAAAATCCAGAAAATGATGAACAACAAATCTTAACCAAAATCAGCAAACTATACATCATTAGAACCGTCCAAGCATGCACATCACGAATATGTAATTATTTTAACCTAATTCTAAACATGCTAACGGGATCGATCAAAAAAAGAATCGAGCATCAAACTTCAACTCACGATTTCTCTCTCTACACTTAACCAAATTCAAAACCACGAGTATCACGATGATCTACATTGAGAGATCTACCAGAACCACATCACAATTCAAACAATTAATGAGATCGAATATTTACCTCTTGGAGATGGCAGCTTGTGATTCTTGAGTTTCCACGTGCAAAAAACCAAAAACAGATGAAGCTTGAAGCTATGGAAGTTGATTGCAATGAATGCCTTAGCTCAAAACAGCTCCAAGTGCAAGAATTAGCAAAATGCCATTGATGTGCTTGCTTATGACAGTCCACATTCATCAAGCTTTGGCCACGAGTTTTGCAAAACAGTTCATCAACATCACTTGTGGAGTGTAGATCCAAGCAGAATCAACAAGTTTGATGAAGAATTGTGATGAAATTGATGAAAAAAGTGTGTAGCAATTTTGAGAATTTGAGAGGTTTTGGAGGGAAAAACAGTTAGATCCTTGAAGAATGTGATGTGATTATGATATTCTGTTATGATTAGTGATATATACCATCTCCTTAATCCATTTACTAATCCAAATTAGCAAAACCAAAGTGAATTAGCAAAATGAGTTTTTAAGTGTTATGTCCAAAAAGTCCTTTTCCACATTAGGCCAATATGACAGCAAATGACAGTTGGAGCAAATTTCATTTGGCATTTGTGAAGTGTTAGAACTGGTTCCATGTGCATAGGCCTTGTATTTCTCAATTTCACCATTTCACACCAAAAATACAAATGAGTTCACTTGAAAAATGACCTTTTGCCATGCTTATTTTTGATGAATTTTGACCATGCATCATGAAAGTACATGTGAAATAGGGTTTGCTCAAAGAAAGATCACCCAAATTGGCCATTCCATGTGAAAGTTATGCCACTTTGAATTTAGGCATTTTTGGAAAATGATTGGACCATAACTTGTCAACCATTCATGAGAAATTCAAGTTCTTGGACTTTTTAGAAAGGTGAGAGCAAGATCTACAACTTTCATGTTGAACAAAATTTCATTTGAAGCATTTTCGAACATGTAATTTTGTGGTGAAAAACTTTCCATTTTTGGAAACTTTCATTACAAGTCACTTTCCATTTTTGGCAACTTTTCTCCTGACTTTATTTTCTTCATTCTTGATGTTTGAAATGTCAAATAAAACTTGTTTCAACATGAATGAAGTGTATCTAACCCTCTCCCACCTCCAAATCCATCAATTCTAGCACGGTTGATCACAGTTGACTTTTTTGATTGATAGATGAATTTGGCTGTGCACTGATCAAGTTGAGCCTCAAACTTCTGATGAAATGGCTCAATGATGAAACCCTAGCTTCCATAAGCTCAATATAATCACATGATGATCCCCATATCCATTGTAGACCCCATCTCCTTGCCATGCCCTGATTGGCCCAATGCAACTGATTAGGGTTGACCAGTGGTCAAAACCCTAATCTCAAGGTATCTGATCAATCTTCTTGAATCTCTTGGATGACAACAAGACCATGATGATGATGATGTATCATTTCAACCAAGATGAAGATCAATCTCCTTGAGAATCAAAACCCTAATTTGTAGCCCATTCCTCAGATGGCTAATGATCAGTCCAATGAAACCCTAGGCTTGCATCTCCAACCTCTTATCTTCTGACCAAGACCTAGGAGGATGACTTGCACAAGGTTGCCACATGATATGCAATTATGCAATGCCTAATGACCTAAGAAATGCAATGCAAAATGTTAAACTAGTCCCAAGAGAGAAGGGCAAATTTTGAGGTGTTACAGTAAGATATTTAATTATTGATGCACCCACTTCATATTACATGATCATAGGGCGACATGCTTTCAAACTCTTAGGATCCGTCTTATTCATGTTGTACATGTTCATGAGGTATATGCTCCTAGATGGGCATGTTAGGGTTATCTAAGGTGATCAAAAGACCACGAAAAGATGTTACCTGGATAGTTTAAAGCTGAAGAGAGCGAATATGGCCATGGATCATGCCCAACAGCCAGATGCATAAGAAATGAATATTATGGGCCTGAAGTCAAGAGTAGGTCCTCATGAAGTTAATAGGATGCCTCTAGAAGATAAAGAGTTGGTTTTTTTTGTTCTAGATAAGTGTGGAAGTGTCAGATGGAGAGGTGAACACGAGATCATTAACTTTGTTAGAGCAATTTTTTGAATTGCCTAATCGATTAGACAAAGAACCTAATCGATTATATAAGGGAAAAATGAGTCTATAATCGATTATGAGAGTGTCTTAATAATGGTAACAACTATCTATCAAAATCTTCCAAATTAGGCTCAAACAATCGATTATTTGGTTTACCTAATCGGTTAGATTCAATATATATATATATATATATATATATATATATATATATATATATATATATATATATATATATATATATATATATAATATTTTTTTCATTTTCTTACATCTTTTTAAACATAGAGCTTTGAGAAAAGTAATTGTGTTTAGTGAAGATATTGTTATAGAAGGGGTATTATTGTAAATTCACAAAGATCTTCTTTTTCTCTTGAGTGAATTATTCTTTCTTAGGAAGTGTTTGTTTGGGTTTGGAGTTACACCCTTTAAAATCTCTTTTTGGAGAATTTAGTGTTAAGTCTACGTATGGTCCATGAGCTCCGCCACTTGAGGAAAAAGGTCTCCTTTTTTGGTCCGTGAAGAATAACCAGAGAAAAAAAATTGTACATCAATTCTTGAGCTCAGTCCGGTATAAAAGCTCAGTCAGTTTGAGATCATCTCTTATAAAATCTCATTCTGGTTCATGGTCATCCCGTGTAAAACATTGGCTTGGTTCAAAGGATACCTAAGTCAAAACTCCATCTTGGTTCGAGTTAATTTTGTACAAAATCTATGTTCGGCTTAGAGACTAACCGCTTGATGCTCTGTTCGCAATTTGGCATGAAGACTAATCACTTCATTCCATTGTCCGCTGTTTGGTTGGAAGTAAACCTAAAACTTCAATTTTTTCTTGTATAAGAGGGTTCATAGGCTTAACCTTCTATAAACTCTCAAGCATGATTAGATACTCTCAAGATCAATTATTGGGGAGAAGAGTATGTCACTTCATTTTGACCAAACCTCTATAATCTTTGGTGTTATCTACGTTCCCTTAACTTTTTACTATCTGCTTATTTTTTTATCTTGAATTTCTTCTGCATATTCAAAGGATTTTTAGAAAATGTTTTTAAACTTTGATTTAGAAATTATTTTTTCAAAAACAAGATTTTTCTTACCACCGTAATTCACCCCCTCCTTTTGTGCATGTAATCACATGTTCGATAAACTCCATGAGCTAATTTACCATCCTCTTGGGGTCGTATTTCTTTTGAAACAATCTCCTGGCAAATATAATCCTCTTTGGGAGTTTCTTCTTCCCCAGCCTTGGTACTCGCATGTTCAATCTGATCGTTCCCATTAGGATAGGTATCAGACTCCTTGGGGAGTGGAACCTATTTTTCATCCAGGAGTTGGCCGTCCTAGACCACTTTGAATAAGTTAATTTTAAAAAAGTCCAATTTGGGGTAGAGGAATGTTATTTATTCATTTGTCCACTCGAAGTGATGATTAGAAGTTTCCACCAATTTGTCTTTGAGGCCGGATAATTCTTCCTCCATATTCTTTTAAGAGTGAAGGGAAACCTAAAGGGACTCCTTCAAGTTTTCTCTGAGAGTGCGAGATTTTTTTCCTCTGATGCCTCCATTTTAAGGGTGTCTTTCAACCCATCCCGCTCTTTAACCATCTATTTAACTATCGCATGTAGTTGCATGTCCCTAATTCACTCAGGGCGCATCTATAATCGATTTATTTTATTGCTTGTCTTATCACTTTCATCTTTCATTTTATTTTGATTTTTCGAGTCTCCTTCATGATTGCAATTCTCGAAATCAAGTTTGAAAAGATTTGTTTTCAGCATGCGTAAAACTTTGGTTAGATTTGATCTTGATCATGATATTATTTGATCAATTGCATGTGTTAGTGGAAGGAAAAAAATTTGTGTTTTTGGTTTAAGTTTCATTCAAAGTAAAATCTCAAACTGCCTTTGAAAAATTGAGATTTTGCATGTTTGATTTGAATCATTGAGTTTACACTTAATTTTTCATTCTGATCAAATTGGACAGAAGTGAAACCTATTCATTTTATTCAAATCAATTTTGGCACTTTATCATCCGAATCATTTTCATGGTGGCCAATTCTGTTTGATTTGATTAGAATCACCCTTTTTCCTTTATTCGAATCAACTGGCAGATTTTTCAAAATTCTATTATTCTTTTATTCCACTATATTTTCTCATTTGATTCAAATCATAGATTGCTTTTGATCTGAATCTAACTGACTTTTTCAACCATTTTGTGTGTTTAATATCAAGCACATATAAAAGCATTTTGTCATCATTTCTCATCATAACATCTATCATTCTAATCATAATTTTTAGTGTAATTTTAGTGAAAAATCAATTTCCTCTGTTTTGAGTGTTCAAAGTCTTGCAATGAAACTCTTGCATCTTCAACTCAATTGAGTTCAGATCTTGATAAGGAGATTTCTATGCTTGATTGAAGGAGGCGTACCCTTGAAGCTTATCGTTCTTGGAGATCTTGTTGAGTTTTTCAGGTTGTTAGCAAGATTGAAGTGATTGTCAATGATGGTGACAAATTCCATTGGAAAAAAGTAGGTTCTTCTCTCCAAATTTGTCTTAGTGGTGACTATGTGGAAGGCTATGGATAAGGTGGAATTCTTCTCAGATCTTTGAACAATTTCATCGCTAAAGGAATCAGTAGGATCAAGGGGTTGATATCTATGCATGGAGGCTTGGAGAAGAATTAGTGATATTGGAAGACTCGAGAAACGTATTCGAGTAAAGATTACGTGGAAGAGATTGGAAAGTGTGTTGTATACAAGTCAAAATCCAAATAGGAGATTTATTTTATCAATTGCATTGATGATTGGTGATTGTAGGAACTCTTGGAAATATTTGTCAAATAACAAGGAAATATGCAGGTTAGAATGGGAAACCATTGAAGAGTACACGTAGGCAACCCGAGGACGAATGCAGAAACACTATAAATATTGGTGCCATATCTCTCTTAATCCTGCATTTAATTTTGTAGTGATTGTGTGCTTATATTTTTCAATTCTTTCGTATTTTATCGTTTTTTCATTGTTAGCAATTTATTACGTAAGCATTAGGTATTGTTGGAATTGAATAATTGGTTAAGCTAGTTTTGTGATTAATAATCTGCAACGAATTGAATCTTTGTGTAAACACTTCTTGTGCATTAAGCAATTGAATCAATTCATACCAAATGTTTCATCATTATAATCCTTGATATCTGTGAAATGATCTGTGTTGACTTAATTAGTATTCAAACTGTATAATTTTCATTTTCGGATCAAACCTTCTACTCGCAACACATATTTGGAAACATTCAATTTTGGAAACCTTATACTTCCATTTTAACATCCAATAATTGACATCAAGAATTGGTCTTTTGATTATTTCTAATTGACATCCAAAATTTTGTGAATATGTCGGAAGATGACGATCTTAAGGAAGCGTATAATAGAGAACCAATTTTCAAAGGCAGAAATTATACTTATTGAAAGTCGATCATGTATGTACACTTGTTATTGGTTAACAAAGATATGCGGTGACATGTCACCGAGGGACCATTTATTCCCAAGGGCGATGAGGACGTTGTTAAACATCCAAAACATTGGGATGATACTAAAACCAAAAATTCTTCATATGATTTGAAAGTGAGGAACATACTTATTTATGCACTTAGTGCTAAAGTGTTCTATTCGATTTCACATCATACGAATGTTAAAGGTATGTTGGATGCTCTCTAACTCTCTATAAGGGAATGAAGGACGCAAAGGATTCTAAAATCAATAGTTTATAGAGGAGTTTGAACTATTTCATATGGAACCCGAATAATCTATGGATTCCATGCAAACTAGATTCCTCCATTTAATCAACAAACGGTGAGACTTGGGTAACCTTTTCCATCAAAGATTGTACTAACAAAATATTGATATCCATGTGCAGGGAGTGGAAACCAAAAGTCATTGTTATAAAAGAAGCAAATGACCTTAGTACTTTAAATCTATAAAACTATTTGGGAAGTTATCTGAGCATGAGAATGATCTAAAATGACTCGTCGATAACAAAGTAAATTCTAAAAAGAAAGAGAAAGGTAAAGAAGAGAAACAATATATTTATTTGAAAGCTTCATATTCTAAATGGAAGAAAGTGATAATTCTGGCGAAGAAGATTCCAAAAAGGAAGAAATGGGTTTATTCGTCAGACGCTACAATAGATATATTAGGAGAAACAAGCTCAAGTATACCAACAAAGGTCTAGTGAATTTCAAAAATACTCTTCCACCCAAGAGGGATCACAAGAAAGAAGACGATGGGATCACGTCTTACGAATGTGGTAAATTGGGACACTATAGAACTACATGTCCAAATCTTACCAAATATCATAAAAGTAAAGACAAAAATTGATTAAAAACGATGGGTTGCCTCCCATCCAGCACTTATTTTCCGTCATTAGCTTGATGTCCCAAGCTTAAAACACATCAGGCACAAGGGATACCCTCACGCTTGTTAGAACTCCTTTTTTCATTCTTTTGTGAACTCCACTACCTTTCTCTTCCAATTGATAACATGTCTCTAGATCTTCCACATATGGTTTCCATTGATATGCATTAAACCCACCCTTTCCTTATTGAACTTCAAAATCAGCTCACCTGTCTCCACATCTATTTTTGCCTTTCCAGTTGCCAAGAATGGGCGCCCAAGAATCACTGACCCTTCTGAATCATTTTTCATTTCGATCACCATAAAGTCTGCAGGAAAGGTCAGACCATTGGCACGAACTAGAACATCATGTACAATACCAAGCGAATATGTCACAGATGAATCAACTAAAGTGAGTGTCATGTTGCTTGGTATGATCTCTCCTATCTTTAATTCCTTAAATTTTCTCAACGGTATGACATTGATGCTCGATCCTAAGTCACATAAAGCATGTGGTATTTTCAACCCATCAATGGTGCAAGTGATGTTTAACTCCCTTGGATCCTTCATATTTGGTGGCACTTCTGGCGGTTCCGCTGTCTCCTCTTTCTTTGTCATGTTGACATGTTCTTAAGTCAACTTTTGATTTCCACCTTTAAGCAATGTATGCATTAACTTAGCAAACTTGGGAATTAATTCTAAGATTTCATGAAAAAATATACTTACCTAAAGTTGTGTCAACATTTCTTTAAATTTTTCAAACATTCCAGCCTCATCCTCATGTACCAGTTTCTTCTTAATGATGGGATATGGCAGTTTTATGCAATTTAGTAAAGATGGGTTTGGTTCATTCAGGTTTTTCTTCTTTGTTCTCCTCCAAGGAGATATTTTGCATATAATTTAATCAATGGTTACTCCTTTTTCCTCTTTGTCACCTTGATTTCCACTCTCATCCTTTTCAATTCCACCTTCCTTTTCTCAATGTCATCCTCTTTAACTCTTTCAGCTTCACCCTTTTTAGTAACTACCCCAAAATTTTATTCCACAACCTTGCATGTTTCATTATTAGGATTATCAATGGTGTTACCGATGAATCCCCACTTGAGCTTGGCAAAGTAGCTATTTGTTTGGATAATTGACCAATTTGTGTCTCCGAGTTCTTGATTGACAATGCAACTATTTGTCTGGATAATTGACCAATTCTACTCATAATTTCATGGTTCCTATTTACCTAATCAAATATACTCTTAGTGACTTTAATTAAATTCTACAAGGTTTCTTCGAACTGTGATGGCTTTCTTTGAAACAAAGCTTGTTGGCTTTGTTGCATCCCTTGGTTAGCACTTGAATTCTTATTATTATTCCAACAAAAAAATTGGTGATTTTTCCAACCCGGATGATATGTGTTAGAATATGGGTTATTCTTTTGAAAATTAGAAAATTGGACTTCCTTACTTGTCCTTTCTAACGAACACCTTCCATTCGCATGTTCTCCTCCACAGAAATCGCACCTAAGTGATTGTACCTGGATCATATTAGCTTTAACTAAGCTGCTTTCAACTAGCTTTTTATTTAACAATTCAATCTGAGCTAAAAGAGCAGTATGGGTATCAATAGCTAACATACCTTTAGGTGTAACACCCCGATAATAATATGATAATTATTTAAATTAAGTTAATAATATATTTATTAATTTAATTAGATAATTGGATTATTATTATTATGATTTTTGGAATTATTGAATTATTATTACAATTGGGATAATAATATAAATTGGAAAATATATAAGTGTGAAATAAGGAAAAAGAGTTTCATTTGGAAAATAAGGTTTTACGTGAAAACAGAGAAACGATCGTGAAAGAGGAAAAGGGCAAAGAGACAGAGCAAGGGCTGAAGGTTGAAGAGAGAAAAGCTTGGAGCTCAAAGATTCGCCGAATTAACTCAGGTAAGGGGGGTTTATCGTCGATTAATGGGTATTATGGGATAATATGTAATGGGTAGTGATAAGCCGTTATTTGACCCTAATTGGGATTGGTGAATGCTGGAATTACGTTGGTTAAACTGTGTTAAAAACTGAAATTGAATCCGTGATTGTATGTGTCGTGATTTTCCGATAGTGTAGCTTTTTACGGAATTAGAATCGGAGGTCCGGAAGTCCTCCAATGGCGGAAAATGCGGAGAATTCTGCATTCTGCCTTGAGTTAGCGCAGGAACAACTTCTGTCTTGCGTTAACCGGTTAACCCAGGGTGTTAACCGGTTAACACTGTTTGAATTGTGAAAATTTGTTGTTTTGTCTGCGTTAACCGGTTAACCCAGGGTGTTAACCGGTTAACACCGTTGTGATTGCTGAAATATTGCTGTTTGTGCTGCGTTAACCGGTTAACCCAGGGCGTTAACCGGTTAACACTGTTAAGTTTTGGGACAGGAAGCGTGTTGTGCTGCGTTAACCGGTTAACCCAGGGCGTTAACCGGTTAACGCTGTTGCAGAGTGGAAAAATTGTTAATTTAAATGTTGTGTGCCTAATTGGTGGTTGCCTATATCGGTGTGTGATATAGTAGGGATTAATTCCCGCTGTTTTGAGCAGTATAGGTATTAGTAGAGTGGGCTAATACTGTGTTTAATTGAATTACATGATAATGATGTGTTGATACATGTGTTGATGATGTATGATGGCATGCATAACGATGTGAATGTATATATTATGCATGTATTTGTGAATGGACTGTTGTATGGCTTAGAGTGTGAGCATATGTCCATTGTGGATTTTGTTGTGATGTTGCATTGCTAGATGATTAGCATGTATATTGTGGCCTTTATGGTGGTAGCTAATTCCCGTGGTGAGGAATTAGTGATGTTGGTCGTTTTGGACTGCTGTTGATGTTTGCATGCTAGGTGAATTAGCGTGCATAGCATGGCCCTTGGGGTGGTAGCTAATTCCCATAGTGAGGAATTAGTGATGTGAGTCACTAGGTCTCAAATGAGTGGGACTAGTGAGCTTGGTAGCCGTACCTGGATTGGTCGGTGAAGTTGAACTATATGTTCAAGAATAGTCGGTACCGCATGTGTGGAGTCTCATTGCATAATGTATGTATGGCGTATAATATGAATGGATGTATTCCAATATTATACGTGTGTTTGTGTTATTATGGAGTATGATTTGAGATTATACTTGTGCTTTATATTGGTGTTGAGTATGATGTTGAGCTGATGTGCTGTTACTGATTGTATGTTGCGATTAGGGTGATTAATGTGTTAAATTACTTAACATGACATTATATTCTATAATGCTTATTATATTGATTGAGGAACTCACCCTTACAACTATTTTTCAGGTAACGAGAAATGAGTTGAGTAGAAGCGAATGCTTGGAGTCTAGTGTAGTCTCCTTAGTGGGTCGTGCTCTGATAGATGTAACATCGGGATGGGATGTTTTATGTTGTTGAATAATTTACATGTGAATGTTACATGTTTTACATGATTGAGGAGATCTCTATCCGTTGCGTTTTATGCAAATGTTTATGTTTTGGATTAATAAAAGAGCATGACCGTTATATTGTTGAATGGTGTGGAATATTGTGTGTGACACCCTTGAAGGGCATATTTACTCTGATTGTTATATGTTTATTATTTTAATAAAATATTTGGGGTATTTTAGAAGGGTGTTACATTAGTGGTATCAGAGCATAGTCGGTCGAGTCGAGTCGTAATTATTCTGTTTCCCCTGTACGGGATAGGTGTTATGTAACCCTATCAGTACTTATTGTTTTAGTTGTTGGGTTTTCAGAATAGAGATGGCTGGAAGAGGTAGAGATGATGCTGCGATTGCTGAGGCTCTGGGTATGCTAGCTGGAGTACTTGGAGAGAATCCGAATGTGGTGGGAATGGGAGCTGCTCGCCAACTGAGTGAGTTCCAGAAGAACAATCCTCCAATGTTCAAGGGAGCATACGATCCAGATGGCGCTCAGAAGTGGTTGAAGGAGATCGAGAGAATCTTCCGAGTAACTGAGTGTGCCGATAACCAGAAGGTCAGGTTCGGTACGCATATGCTGTCAGAGGAAGCTGATGATTGGTGGGTTGCTACCCGCACTGAGTTGGAATCTGCTGGAAATGCTGAGATCACTTGGGCTGTGTTCAGAGAGAGATTCCTGAGGAAGTATTTTCCAGAGGATGTTAGAGGGAAGAAAGAGATAGAGTTCTTGGAATTGAAGCAGGGCAATCGGTCTGTTACTGAGTATGCTGCTAAGTTCACAGAGCTGTCGAAGTATTACACTCCCTATAATGAGGCTGCTGGAGAATTTTCGAAATGTGTGAAGTTTGAGAACGGGTTACGTCCCGAGATCAAGCAGGCTATTGGATACCAGCGGATCAGAGTGTTTTCTGACTTGGTTGACTGTTGCAGGATTTTTGAACAAGATTCCAAAGCCAGAGCAGAGAGCTATCAGCAAAGGGTTGATAGGAAAGGCAAGAATCAGAATGATCGTGGGAAACCGTATGCAGCTGGCAAAGGTTTTCAGAAGCAGAGTGGGATGAAGAGGCCTAGTGGGGGAGACTCTAGTGCTCCTGCTAAGTGTTACAGATGTGGTCAGGCGGGACATCGTTTCCATGAGTGTGCTAGTGTTGAGAAGAAGTGTTTCAAGTGTGGTAAAGGTGGTCATTTGGCTGCAGAGTGCCGGTTGAAGACTCTGACTTGCTTCAACTGTGGAGAGGTGGGTCATATCAGTCCACAGTGTCCTAAGCCGAAGAAAGAGAATCAGTCGGGAGGAAAAGTCTTTGCTTTATCGGGTTCTGAGACTTCTGCAGATGATCGTTTGATCTGAGGTACGTGTTATATTAATGGCTTTCCTCTTGTAGCTATTATTGACACCGGTGCTACTCATTCCTTTATATCTTTGGATTGTGCTGTGAAACTTAAGTTAGAGATATCTGAGATGCTTGGAAGTATGGTGATTGATACTCCTGCGAAGGGTTCAGTGACTACTACTTCAGTTTGCTTGAGTTGTCCTTTGAGTATTTTTGGTAGAGACTTTGGGATAGACCTTGTGTGTCTTCCACTAGTGCAGATTGATGTTATCTTGGGAATGAACTGGTTGGTGTTTAACCGAGTTTCTATCAATTGTTTTGATAAGACTGTGGTATTTCCTGAGATTGAGGAAGGAAAGAGTTTATTTCTATCAGCAAGGCAGGTGAATGAGGAAGTAGCAGATGGGGCAGAGTTGTTTATGCTGTTAGCGACTTTGGAGGCTAAAGATAAACTAGTGATTGGCGATCTAGCCGTGGTGTGTGATTTTCCTGATGTGTTTCCGGAAGAGGTGAATGAATTGCCGCCAGAGCGTGAAGTTGAGTTCTCGATTGATTTGGTACCTGGTACTAGACCGATGTCGATGGCTCCGTACCGTATGTCTGCTGTTGAGTTAGCTGAATTGAAGAGTCAGCTGGAAGATTTGTTGGATAAGAAATTTATTCGTCCGAGTGTGTCACCGTGGGGTGCACCAGTGTTGTTGGTTAAGAAGAAAGAAGGTACGATGAGGTTGTGTGTGGACTACAGGCAACTGAATAAAGTGACGATCAAGAATCGGTATCCTTTGCCGAGGATTGATGATTTAATGGATCAATTGGTCGGTGCGAGTGTGTTCAGCAAGATAGATTTGAGATCTGGGTATCATCAGATACGTGTGAAAACTGAAGATATTCAGAAGACTGCTTTCAGAACAAGGTATGGACATTATGAGTATTCTGTAATGCCTTTTGGTGTGACTAATGCGCCTGGAGTATTTATGGAGTATATGAATAGGATTTTCCATCCGTACCTAGATAAGTTTGTTGTGGTGTTTATTGACGATATTTTGGTGTATTCGAAATCTGAAGAAGAGCATGCTGAGCATTTGAGAGTGGTTTTAGAAGTTCTACGAGAAAAGAAGTTATTTGCTAAACTCTCTAAATGTGAATTTTGGTTAGAAGAGGTTAGTTTTCTTGGTCATGTGATTTCGAGAAGTGGTGTTGCTGTTGATCCTTCTAAGATAGAAGCGGTATCTAAGTGGGAAGCTCCGAAGTCAGTTTCTGAGATAAGGAGTTTTCTTGGACTTGCAGGTTATTATAGGAAATTTATTGAGGGATTTTCTAAGTTGGCGTTACTGTTGACGATGTTGACTAGAAAGGGGCAAGCATTTGTTTGGGACTCAAAATGTGAAGAAGGTTTCCAAGAGTTAAAGAGAAGGTTGACTACTGCTCCTATTCTGATATTACCGAGTCCGTCGGAACCATTTGAAGTTTATTGTGATGCTTCATTGTTGGGTTTGGGTGGTGTGTTGATGCAGAATAAGCAGGTTATAGCTTATGCTTCGAGACAACTGAGGGTTCATGAGAGGAACTATCCGACACACGATTTAGAGTTGGCAGCTGTGGTGTTTGTTCTGAAGTTATGGAGGCATTATTTGTACGAGTCGAGATTTGAAGTTTTCAGTGACCATAAAAGTTTAAAGTATTTGTTTGATCAGAAAGAACTGAATATGAGACAGAGGAGATGGTTAGAATTTCTGAAGGATTATGACTTTGGTTTGAATTACCATCCGGGTAAAGCAAACGTAGTGGCTGATGTATTGAGTCGGAAATCATTACATATGTCTATGTTAATGGTTAGAGAATTGGATTTAATTGAGCAGTTTAGAGATTTGAGTTTGGTGTGTGAGAGTACTCACAATAATGTTAAATTGGGAATGTTGAAGTTAACAAGTGGTATTCTGGATGAGATCAGAGAGGGTCAGAAATCCGATATGCTTTTGGTTGATAAGTTGACTTTAGTGAATCAAGGTCAAGGTGGTGAATTCAGAGTTGATGAGAATGGTATTTTGAAATTTGGTAGTCGGGTGTGTATTCCGGATGTTACTGAGCTTAAGAAGAGTATTCTTGAGGAAGGACATCGTAGTGGCTTGAGTATTCATCCTGGAGCTACGAAGATGTATCATGATTTGAAAAAGTTATTTTGGTGGCCGGGGATGAAAAGAGAAATTGCGAGTTTTGTTTATTCCTGTTTGACTTGTCAGAAGTCAAAGATTGAGCATCAGAAGCCGTCTGGGCTAATGCAACCGTTGGCTATTCCGGAGTGGAAGTGGGATAGTATCAGTATGGATTTTGTTTCTGGTTTTCGAGGACGAAAACTCTTTTAGTGGGGGAGAGTTGTAACACCCCGATAATAATATGATAATTATTTAAATTAAGTTAATAATATATTTATTAATTTAATTAGATAATTGGATTATTATTATTATGATTTTTGGAATTATTGAATTATTATTACAATTGGGATAATAATATAAATTGGAAAATATATAAGTGTGAAATAAGGAAAAAGAGTTTCATTTGGAAAATAAGGTTTTACGTGAAAACAGAGAAACGATCGTGAAAGAGGAAAAGGGCAAAGAGACAGAGCAAGGGCTGAAGGTTGAAGAGAGAAAAGCTTGGAGCTCAAAGATTCGCCGAATTAACTCAGGTAAGGGGGGTTTATCGTCGATTAATGGGTATTATGGGATAATATGTAATGGGTAGTGATAAGCCGTTATTTGACCCTAATTGGGATTGGTGAATGCTGGAATTACGTTGGTTAAACTGTGTTAAAAACTGAAATTGAATCCGTGATTGTATGTGTCGTGATTTTCCGATAGTGTAGCTTTTTACGGAATTAGAATCGGAGGTCCGGAAGTCCTCCAATGGCGGAAAATGCGGAGAATTCTGCATTCTGCCTTGAGTTAGCGCAGGAACAACTTCTGTCTTGCGTTAACCGGTTAACCCAGGGTGTTAACCGGTTAACACTGTTTGAATTGTGAAAATTTGTTGTTTTGTCTGCGTTAACCGGTTAACCCAGGGTGTTAACCGGTTAACACCGTTGTGATTGCTGAAATATTGCTGTTTGTGCTGCGTTAACCGGTTAACCCAGGGCGTTAACCGGTTAACACTGTTAAGTTTTGGGACAGGAAGCGTGTTGTGCTGCGTTAACCGGTTAACCCAGGGCGTTAACCGGTTAACGCTGTTGCAGAGTGGAAAAATTGTTAATTTAAATGTTGTGTGCCTAATTGGTGGTTGCCTATATCGGTGTGTGATATAGTAGGGATTAATTCCCGCTGTTTTGAGCAGTATAGGTATTAGTAGAGTGGGTTAATACTGTGTTTAATTGAATTACATGATAATGATGTGTTGATACATGTGTTGATGATGTATGATGGCATGCATAACGATGTGAATGTATATATTATGCATGTATTTGTGAATGGACTGTTGTATGGCTTAGAGTGTGAGCATATGTCCATTGTGGATTTTGTTGTGATGTTGCATTGCTAGATGATTAGCATGTATATTGTGGCCTTTATGGTGGTAGCTAATTCCCGTGGTGAGGAATTAGTGATGTTGGTCGTTTTGGACTGCTGTTGATGTTTGCATGCTAGGTGAATTAGCGTGCATAGCATGGCCCTTGGGGTGGTAGCTAATTCCCATAGTGAGGAATTAGTGATGTGAGTCACTAGGTCTCAAATGAGTGGGACTAGTGAGCTTGGTAGCCGTACCTGGATTGGTCGGTGAAGTTGAACTATATGTTCAAGAATAGTCGGTACCGCATGTGTGGAGTCTCATTGCATAATGTATGTATGGCGTATAATATGAATGGATGTATTCCAATATTATACGTGTGTTTGTGTTATTATGGAGTATGATTTGAGATTATACTTGTGCTTTATATTGGTGTTGAGTATGATGTTGAGCTGATGTGCTGTTACTGATTGTATGTTGCGATTAGGGTGATTAATGTGTTAAATTACTTAACATGACATTATATTCTATAATGCTTATTATATTGATTGAGGAACTCACCCTTACAACTATTTTTCAGGTAACGAGAAATGAGTTGAGTAAAAGCGAATGCTTGGAGTCTAGTGTAGTCTCCTTAGTGGGTCGTGCTCTGATAGATGTAACATCGGGATGGGATGTTTTATGTTGTTGAATAATTTACATGTGAATGTTACATGTTTTACATGATTGAGGAGATCTCTATCCGCTGCGTTTTATGCAAATGTTTATGTTTTGGATTAATAAAAGAGCATGACCGTTATATTGTTGAATGGTGTGGAATATTGTGTGTGACACCCTTGAAGGGCATATTTACTCTGATTGTTATATGTTTATTATTTTAATAAAATATTTGGGGTATTTTAGAAGGGTGTTACATTAGGCGTGTCCACAATTTCCATCTTGACCGACCTTTCGCTTTTGGAACGGTACTCGTTCATACACATCTTTCTACTGATATTTTTTACTTGTGGTTCGGTCATTTAGCGAATAGTACCTCCCATGGAAGCATCCAATAAAATGAGTGTTTGACTCTTGAGACCTTTGATGAAGTTTTGCATCTGCCCCATATTATTCATGTTGTGATTCAGACATTCACGTAAACAAAAGTTTGAATCTTTACCAAGAGTCATAAAGTGACTCAGTTTTTTGTTGCTCAAAATTCACAATGTCTACTCACCGCTAGGTAAACTGAGTAGTACTAAAAAATATTTCTAGGAATTTATCCTCCAATTCCTTCCAAGTCTGGATCGTTCCATTTGGAAGGCAAAGTAACCAATCTTTCACTCTTCCAATCATTGAGAACCTAAACAGCCTTAATTTAACCTGGTCTTCAGTGACATCAGTTGGTTTGCACATTGAAGTTGTTTCATAGAAGCTTGCAAGATGCGACCATGTGTCTCTAATCGTGTTCTCGTAGGGGTGTTCGCGATGCGGTTTGGACGGTTTTGACGATAAAAATCATCCGAACCGCAAGAGAAAAAAGCACGCGGTTTGGTTTGGTTCGGTTGGATTTTAGAAATAAAACCAAACCAACCCTAACCAAACCAATGCGGTTTGGATTGGTTCGGTTGGTTCGATTTTTTATAATATTTTTATTGAGCCATACATACATCTATAGAGAACAACATAACTTTGTGTTTAGTCATTCATACATTACTAAATAACATCAAAACTTATCATATTTAGACAAAACCTTCGCATTCAATATACAAAAAATTAGATTAGAAAAAAATGGAATAAAAAATATATATAACATAGTAGCATAAAATAATATCAAAGACATTTTAATAAAACATAAAAAATATGAGATGACAGATTAAAGAATATGAAAAAAAGAACACAAGAGATGCGGGATTGAGAAGAAATGTGCGATAAAAACGTAATTGGAAGAGAAAATAGTAAGATAAAAGATAAAAAAGAAAGAACATAAGAGAGGAAATATTATAGTATGAAAGGAAAAACGTACATGGTAAAAAAGATAAGAAGATTGAGCGATACTACTAGGAGTTATTTAAGAAGGTTGAGATTGAAATCCTAAGTGTGAATAAGAGAAAATCGTTTTCAATTGTAAGGTTAAGGCATACTAAGTTTGAGTTTTTGGTTGGATGTGGGATAATTGAAGTTTGGGTTGAAACATAATGCAGTTTGGTTTGGTTTGGTTTAGTTCGGTTTGAAAAATACAAACCGCAAACCAAATCAAACCAAACCATGCGGTTTTGTTAAAAAATGACCCAAACACATCCGAACCAAATGTAGTTTTTTGCGGTTTCGGTTTAGTTTGGTTTGGTTTGTTGTTTTCTATTGGGTTGGTTTGGTTTTGAACACCCATATGTTCCCGTATAATTGATTTTCTCTTAAACCTGAAAGTACATAATTTTTAATGTCAAAGTTAGTAGGGTCTGCCGATACAAACCCCCTTGAAACCGGTCCTTCATCAGTTTGTTTATATTAATCCCCCATACATAGGGGTGGTGCAAATGCCATTATGACTTCTTCTTTAGAGTCATAAGAACTTGATATTTTCTTTTATTCTGGTACTCCTCCGTCCAAAGCTGCCTCTCTAACTGCTTTACTGAGAGCATGTGTGATTCTTTCAATTTCTGGATCCAATGGTATTAATGTTGATCCTGAGTTGCACATACCCAAACAGAAAATACCTCAGCAGCACTATGATAAACAATAAAATAAAACAAAAATTAAAAATACTAAAAATAAAAAATTGCACAAACGTCTCCTTGTTGAAAAATCAACAGTCCTCGGCAACGGCGCCAAAAACTTGATGACTTCTCGGAAAGTATACTGATAATCTCGCAGTAATAAAAAGATCGAATCCACAAGGACTTCCTTAAACCAAGACAAAATCTGTGAAATATATAGAAAACTAGTAAAAGGGGGGTTTTCAAGTTTCAATGTGAAAAGTAAATAAACGAATAAAAAATATCACGAAAGAGGCCAGGTTGTGTTTTAGAATCCCCTATTCCTTTATTGTTGATGTTTGATGACTTGTATGAATGGTCTTATCACTATAACACCACAGTGAATTAACAAAATTGTTATAGTCGATCCCTCACGAAATAACTCACTAACCACTACTCAGAGCTTTCTATCCCTAGTCAGCCAGCGTAAGCAGGGTTAAGCGATATTTAGAACGTTAATTCTTTATGCCACTACTTGGGGTCTCCTATTCCTATTAAACTAGCATAAGTACACCAATTTCACTTGGTCCAACACATAGATTAATGGTCAGTATTCCCTATAAGCCCAATATCATATTAAAAAAGTATCTCACATAAAAAACATTAAGAACAATAAGCAATTGAATGACATTATAGATCAAAAGGTTCATACAATAGTTAAATCAACATAGAATCCAACAATATAGAAATAGGTTCATCATAACACAACCTAACCTAGAGGAGCTTTGTTACTCATAATGAAATTAAAAACACCACAACTGACAGATAAAGATAACATATGAAATCCCTTGAAGTGATGACCTCCAATGGGTTCAAATGCTCTAAAAATCATCACTTGTGGTTGTAAGACCCCAATTTTGACCCTAATATCCCTCATGATATCTCATCATATGCATTAGCATTAGGATCACACCTTGGCATCCTCCTTACCCCTCTTTCATTGGGTTTACATTGGGAGAGATCACCAAGCACATTTGACTGTATCATACTTTTTTTTCATTATTTAACTAACCAAAATACCAAAAATATGTCAATGTATAGTTTGTTGCTTTTGTAGGAAGTGTGCATGCTCACCTATGCTCTATCAAGCTCATATCTAGGGTTTAAGACCCTCGATGCAATGAGTTCAATCAAGAAATGGTTCAAATTGGATCTAAGCATCATATATTAATACCCATGATCTTCACATATCATTTTAATCAAGAAATCATCAAGAGTTTGGAGTTTGTTTGACTTGGAAACCCTAATTCATCTGGGTATCTTGTGTGACTTCTTCAATAAGTTTCTTCAACAATTGATCAAATATTTCAAGGTATACTTCATATTGCATTATCCTACATATATATGATCCTCCATGAGTCCCAAATGTCAAGAGAATATCAAGCTAGCAAGATGGTTCATGGTGGTTGACTAGAGAAAGTCAACTAGTCAAAACTGGGGTTCCCTAGACCCCATCTCCTACAGTTTTTGTCATATAAAAATGATTCCAAGAGAAACGTTACCCAAAATGACATTCCAAATAACTTTCATGTTTAAGTCAAGAGTTAGTTTTGCTTGGAAAGTCATTTTTATGGTGAACGATTATGGGTCATTTTGTGTAAACCCTAGTTTGGAAGTCAACTTCCCAAGACCATAACTTGCTCAATTTTTATGAAATGGAAGCCATTAAAATTCCATGATCAAATTCAATATGTACAATTCAACTTTGATATTTGGATGAAGTTAAAATTTAACTTGAAAATGTATGTGCCAAGAGGAAAAATTATAGGTCATTTTGGGCTAATACCATTGAACAAGTGATTTTCCTCAACTTCTAAAAGGCATAACTCCTTCATGACAAATCCAAATGAGGTCAAATTTGTAACCAAATTGAAGAGGTTTGAAAGAGATACAAATTTTATGAAGTAACTTTTCTCATTCAAGGTGGAAGAAGTGAACATTTGACTTGGGACTTTGAGAATTTTCAAATATGTTTGATTTCCCAAACTTCCACCTCAAAATTCATCATGATCCAAGATTCAAATGAAAAAGTGTTCAACATGAAAGTTGTTCCCCTTGATCTTTCCTTTCCAAAAAGTCTAAGATCACCCCATTTGGCCAAAGAATGAAGGACTTGTGCATGAGTGCAACATGAGATACCATTTGGATGATTTTCACTTCCACATTTCATACACGATTGCATGGCCTCACAACATGATTTCAGCATGATCCTCACTCATTTTTGGACTTGAATACATCACTGATGGGCCTATCACATGCCCATTCAAGAATGCAAGGGAATTACTCAAATTTTTCCATTTTTGGAAGTGTGTGGTGTAATACCTCAAAATTTGCCCCCCTCATTCATGCATTCATTTTTAGGTCATTTAACATTTCATATTGTATTTCATCATGTCAATCGGAATTAGATCCAAGAAGCTTGAATATCATCCAAGACACTTTGTGGGTCCTATCTGGGTGATCAGTCAACACAAGGGAATGGCTTGAGATACTTCCAACATGTTCAAATATGATCTATTCATCAGTCAAAACGTTAATCTTGAAGGAGCAAAAGTTTGTTCATGAGTTGTCATGCTCGCTAGGCGAGCAGAATGGGTCGCCTAGCGAATCCCAAGAAAAGCCACCAGAATCACCTACGCTCAGAGGAATTTCTTGAACTGTCATGCTCGCTAGGCGAAGCCCACGCGTTTTGAAAAGAAAAATGAAAAAATAAATAAATAAATAAATAAATAAAATATAACAGAAAAATCTTGGACTTGGACCTCTCTCATTTGAGCCCACAAAGCCACGAAAATCAGGTTATAAATTCTAAAAAAAATTCAGTGGAAAAACCCTAGAGAGATTCTAACTAATTAAGAGCAACCTCTAGAGACTGAAGGGAACTCATCTGCAAAGAACCAATTCCCTCTCATATAAACCCTAAGATTGTTCTGCAAAGCCAACGGTGCAATTCAATTTCATTCGATCTCTCCAGTCAGGTTTGCCTTATTCCCATTACTTTATGCCTTTAATTTGAATGCTCTGAATGTATGAGGTATTATGGGTGAATTTGAAAGAGTGGTTATCGTTAGGTTTTGCATGTGGGCATATGTTTTAGTATGTATGTCATGCCTTGATGTGTGGATCCTTGCCCCATGACTTTGAATTTTGATATCCTTTTGATGCATGTGTTTGACAAGAGGTTTAGGCCTCCTACACTTGGTTGCTTTTTGTGAGCTTTTTTTGTGAATTTTAATGGCATGATTCATGTGGTTACATTTTGATTTGGGGAAACTCTTGATTGCACCCCATCTTGTCACTCTAACCTGTTTGCTGAGTCTTTTGTGAGGGCTCACATGACTCCTGAAAGGATAGCTTGCTTGGCATTCCACTTTATTTGTGGGATACCATTTGGAGATTCATTCCGATTACCTGTATTGACTTGCTTTCTTTGATGGTGCCAGCTCGAGAGATCTCTGGGTTTCTTATTTCTTTAGCTGTTATTACTTCGGATCTTTATCCGTGTGGTAGACCTCTTGATCCCTTTATCTTTCCCGCATTCTACCGCTTTCTTAGCTGGAAGACCTCGATAGGAGGCAATGTTTTCTTTTGTTTGCTTACTTTTGTGCCCAAAGACCTCCAAGAAGAGGCATCAGTGCTAAAGACCTCCCTGAAGAGGCAATTGACGGATAAAAGGGATTAGCAATCAATCCCCCGTTATTCAGTGTGTCGTTCTTTATGCTCGCACTACGTGCTGATGCTTCAGAACAAAAGCCCAAGATCTTTTGTCCGGTCAGTCAGTGGAGAGGGTTCCACCTTTCTGAATCCCCACTTTTTGTCATGAGCTCACCCTGTCCAGGGTTAAGAGCTATGAGGTCTTATCCTTATTACCCTTTTGATCTGCTTACCCTGACGTTCAATGTCAGTGGTTAAGAGCCCATTTGATTACCTATTCCATGCCTTGTTTGTCGAGGTTGATATGACCCCTCTTGACTAAAGCCCTACCCATGTAGGTTTGAGCCCCTTTGGTGGCATTTTACTTTATGCATGTTAGTTTTGTATGGTGTGATCATCTCCCCATAGGATTGCTAGGCTTCGTATAGTCTCTCATTTGCATGTCAATTAAGGTAGCATTGTTCCTTCGTCTAGGACTTCCTTTTTTGCATGAGCATTCCTAAAACCCAAACAAACTCATTGATTTTTCTTCTCCTAAGAACACGTTAACTCCTTCTACTACAGGCGAGTAAGTATCCAAAGGTCGAGCATCCGGTAGATTGCGTAGTAACGTCGTTCATCTAAAAAACACAACCCTTAACCCGTAGGTAGCCGAACTACGACTTGCTTTGATTCTCATTCCAGATGAGATACGTAGGCATAAGACGCGATGTCTTAGCGAGCACACTCCTCTTTAGCCCATAGGCAGCCGAACTACGGTTTGCTCTGATTCTCATTCCAGATGAGATACGTAGGCATAAGACGCGATGTCTTAGCGAGCACACTCCTCTTTAACCCATAGGTAGTCGAGCTACGAAGACTCTGATTCTCATATTCAGATGAGATACGTATGCAGTGGATGCGACATCCGTGCGAGTCATTTTCTTTTGACCCTCTTTTAGCAAATAGTACATTAGATAAACCCACACCCTTTAGACAAGAACAACAAGAGTGGACCCCGTAGAGTACTACGGATGCGTAGGGGTGCTAATACCTTCCCTTCGCATAATCGACTCCCAAACCCAAGATTTGGTTGCGAGACCTTGTCTTTTCCTTTCCCTTTTCCAGGTTTACTTCGAGCGTTTGCTTTCCCTCCTTTGGGATGAATAACGCACGGTGGCGACTCTTCTGTCTTTTCTTTCTCGCCGGTTGTTTTTTCGCATCTCCTTTTTCAGGTTGTGACATGTGGAAATGAATCTCCTTGGCTATAAATATAAACCTCATTGCTCAGAATTAGGGACCTCATGCCCAAGCATTGAACCTGCAATCCAAACAATTTCCATTAAAGGATAATCTTGAAGGTTTTCTTTTGAAAATCGAGTTTCAAATCTCCATCTGTTTTGAGATTGAAACTCCAAGAGTCCAAACCATTTCTTGATCATAATCACTCCCAACAAGCTTCTGAAGCAAGGCCAAGCACAATTGGAATCAAGATCGAGCAAGTTTGAAGCTCCATTAAAGGTGAATTTTCAGAAACTTCATCTCTTCGATTCTCCCTCAATTCTTCACCATTATTTTTGATTTTTGGTTGTCTGAAGTCCTATCAATGTAGGAAAGAAGATTGAGTTGCTTTTAGGTCAAATCGAAACAATTGAGTTAATGATCCTCAAAATTCAAATCCTTGTATCTTTTTATATACTTGGAATTGGAGGATATTGAGGTCAGATTCGTGCTCCTGAGCATTTTTCCTTCAAATTAGTGTATTCACTTTTCATTTTCCATGGAGTTGAGCTTGAACCAGACCAGTGGTGATTATCGGAGAAGATGACCGGAGCTAGGGCTTCGGTGGTGTGCTGGATGAATCCAGGCCATCTGATATGGTTCTCAGGTTCTATTCTCACGCGTCCAAAGTGATTACCATGCGTGTGCACGCATTGACCGCAAAGTTTGGTGGAAAGGCGCGCTTGGCCATCAGAAATGACACCTCAATTAATGAGGGAGATTTGATGGCCCTTATTTTTTTGATTTTCTAATTTTTATGTTTAATCAATTTATTTTAATTAATTCATATCAATTTCATTTTTAACCCAAAAAATATGGGACTTTCACAAAAAAAATATTTTCCTCTTTCATTTTCTGAATTAAAATTATTTTTTTGGATTAATTTTGATATTTTTCATGAATTAATTGTTTTTGTGCATATCTTTAATTGTTTAAAAATACTTCTGACTTTTCAAAAATTATGAATTTTTTTGTCTAAGGTTCGTTGACCTTGTTTGACCTAAGATAAATCTCTTGGTCATTTATTTGGTGTTTTGAAGAGGTTTTAGGTTTTGACCTAACTAAATTTAATTTAAATGCATTTTTAATTTTATTTTTAATTGATTAATTATATAGAAATTATGTTGAGCCATTTTTATTGACTTGTGAAGTTAGACTATGTGTTTGAACCTTGGTCAAGGTTGATTTGACTTTTGTTAAGTTAAAATCATTGGATTTAGGGGATTGGTGAAATGTACATTTCATCTCCCAAAATGAATGAATGATTTTAATTTGATAAAATTCCTCCCATGACCAATTTGTGTTTCTCTCATCTCCCCTCCCTCTTCATCTTCAATCCCATTCTCTCCCATCCTTTTCATTGACCAATGAAGTCTCAATATCCTAAGACTAATTGGTTCATCAATAACTTTGTGTTGGATGAACCAATACAAGTATGGATGAGATATGTCCATCCTTTTATCTTTTTCATTTTGTGTGTGGTATGTTTTAAGAGTATGGTTTATTATACCATATCTCTAACATGCATTAACACCAAAATTTCTATTGCCCGGTGTCAGATAGTTGTGACTTCTATATAAGTCCAATTATGATTGCTTAACATAGAGCTAAATTTTGACCCTAAAGGCATAACATTCTAGTAAGTGAGATTGTAAGTCTCCCTCCTTTCATGGTATTATATGGAAACTTGGCCTTTTTTCTGTCCTTTGGAATATATTTTGGTTCAAGGATCCATGCTTGTGAATAGAGGGTTGAGTGTTCTCCAAAGAATGACTTAATCAATTGAAAAGCAAAACACCGTTAACATCTAATCAACTAACATTTGACTAACTTTTATTATTCTTGCTTTTATTTTCAAGTCATTTAATTTATGCAATTTAAATACAAGTCATTTACCATTTCATTTGTCATTTACATATCATTTAACTTGTTTATGTTTATGCCATTTTCATTTTGCTCACTTGAGCCATATATTGTGATTGTATATATTTGTTTGTGTTTGTGGTCTTAGGACCTTAAAATATTTAATAAACAACAAAAACCCAAAAAAAAAATATTTGTGTGGACTGTTAGGTTTGATTTGAGCTTTTGAACTTAGAACTAGGAAACATTCCCTATGCAAAATGACTTGGCCAATGCCAACATTTCTGAGACCTAGTTATTGTGATTTGATCTTTCATCTGATGCAAGTATTGGAATCCACATGACTTCATCTTCTACATGGTCTTGATGCAACTGTTACTTTGAACCCGTGTCTAATGCCTTATTCTGAGCTAATCAAGGAGCATGTCATCTGATACATGAGAAGAACAAGAAGACTGTTGGATGTGAAGTTGCTTGCTTGGATGTGGCCATATTTATTTGATGCATTGCTCTTCATATTGTTATTTTCTTATTGATATTGCTTGATTCAAAGTCCAAATGGAAAGAGGGTTTTCTATATGAAATTCTTGTCTGTTGAATTGCATCCCATTGGTCAGATCTTTTTAACTCTTAACTTTTAATTTTATGCTTAGGATTAGTCTCTTCATCTCCTCCCACTTCTTAAATTTCAAAATCTCTCCCTCTTTTCAAAAACTTTCTTTGCTTGTGATCTTCAAACTTAGACTTTATTGCAAATTAGAAACTTTGGCCTTATGTCATTGCATTTTTTAACTCTTTTCTTAAACAAACTTGTAAATAAATCTAATTATATTGACTTAAAATTTTAAAAGACAAAAGGAACTAACACTCATTCAAACTTTTGGGCTCTTTATGCCTCTTTTAAATTTAACTTTTTATTAAAAGTAATCCACTCATTTTGAAATTGATACCACAAACTACGAGGTTTTGATCCGTCATTTTTATGTTGGTACATAGGCATAAGTTTGAAGGTCTTGTAAAACACAAAAATATAATTAATGAATTCTTTTCTCATCCCCACACTCTATTTATTGCAAACATCTTTTATACCAAAAACACATACACACATAAAAAAAGGGCTCCCTAGGAGTACCTAGGACACTTTGGGTGCTAACACCTTCCCTCTATGTAACCAACTCCCTTACCTGTAATCTCTGGCATTTTATTAGTTTTGATTTGAAAACTTCTTATCTTTGGGTTTTGTCCGTACTTTTCCCTTTTCCTTTAGAAACAATAAAAGCGCGGTGGTGACTCTGGTTTTATTGACGTTAAGTTTATCCATAGCTTAATGGTCATGAATTTACCGCTACAGTGGTCTCAAAATCGTGCCTCTTAATTTTGTAACCTTTGTGAAAATGCATAAAATCCCCTTTTAAAGGCGTCAGAATGGACCAAAACACGTCAGAAAAGCCCAGAAAATGCCTATCGTGCACGTGATACCTTGTATCATGCGTGGTAAAACTTTTATGGTCTTATCGCACGTGTGATGGTGCATGTGATTATTTCTAAAGCTGCATCCTATTTTGCTCCTTTTTCACTCAAACTTTCACTAAGTCCACAATTTTCAGACTTAGCTATGTTTTCCTCATTCTTTGGTCATTCTTCTTCATTTTAGCTCAACTTTCACTTATTTTGCTTTGATTCTTTGGCTAAATATATGCAATGACGGACTGTCATCACAACCCCAAACTTGAATCATTGCTTGTCCTCAAGTAACTTGCTTGCAACTACACATTTCAATAGATAACAAGTCGCACAATAACAATCAAACATCACCAAATTAAATATTTTTTTTACCTGACCATTGTTCTAGCTCCAAACTTCTATCCGACGAATTTGGAAAATGCCCTCAACATTGACAAGTATTCAACATGTCTCTCAACTAGTAACTCATTCAATGGATAGGGTGATCTCTCAATCAACACGCAAAATTAATTATACTTATCTTGATCATGTTCTAATAGAGTTCATCACCGAAATCACAACACACACATTTGAGGTCTTTTCAAGTTGTAACTAGGCTTATGTCAGGGTAGGATCTTTTTAGGAAAGTAGGTTTAAACCTTTGGAGTTAGGTGTCTAGTTATCCTTCTATCATCATACCTATTTGTTCCTTTTTTATGATACTAGAGAGTTTTGGTCCTTCTTATAATGTTATTCTTTTCTTTTCTCTTTTTTTTGAAGAAGTATCTTTTTCCATTTCTTTTTTCTCAAACATTTTTTAAAATTTGGACCATATTCTCTAGTACCCTAACCCCAAACTTAAAACTTTGCTCACTTCCAAGAGCAACCCTAAACTTAATATTTTTCATATACTTTATGAACTATACTTGTACCTAACTCCAGAGAGAGGGTGGAAAGAAAAGATCTTTCAAGTCATATAGCTAAGAATTTTAGGCTATGTCACCGAAAGGAAGGCTAAGGCTCAAAGTGGTTAGCAATGGATATATCTATTACTACATGGTGGTTTGAAAAGGCTCAAAGGTATAAACAAAAAAACCGCCTCAGTGTGTGGCGGTCAAACCAGATAACTTAATTGGAAATTGATCAAACCAGATAAAATAATAATGCATGGATACACTCATAAAGAAAGAAAAGTGAACAATGGAAATTATTTGGCTCAAACCTTACTAGATGAGGTATATGTAGGTTGAGTACAAGTCTATTGATTCTTTTCTCATCCTTCCCCTTCAAGTTGCTAGTTTTTATTGTTATGATCAAGTTTCTTTTGGATCATATGTTTAATGCTATAGTGCTAAACTTACAAATCTGGAAAAAAAATCAAAACGTCTACAAACTTGTTTATTAAAAATAATATAGATCTTCATGTAAGGGTTATGCTTTAGTAGCTAATTCCTCTTGTGGATGGTCTTGAATAAAAATAAAGTAAATTCTACGAAACAAAAATTGATTACAAATGATGGGTTGCCTCCCATCCAACACTTCTTTTTCGTCATTATCTTGACGTCCCGAGCTTAAAACACGTCAGGCACAAGGGATACCCTCACGCCGGTGAAAAATCCTTTTTTCATTCCTTTATGAACTCCAATACCTTTCTCTTCTAATTGATAGCATGTCTCTAGTGTTAGAATAAGATTTGGTATTGCATTTATACCTTAAGTTTTGATGATAACAATATAGTATTTGTGTGAGAACAAATTTGGTACTCTAATGGTTTGTTATCGTGTAGCTTTAACAACCAGTTCTAATTCTGAGTTCATGACATGCAATGTCATCAGTTTATGAACATTTGTTCCTAATTTTGCTTCTGCACTAATCACTCATGAGAAGTTCTGAAGGATACTATGTTGCTGCTGCAATGTTCATTTTGCTTCTATGTTGATTCACTCTTGAGAAGTTTTGGAAAGACGTTATGTTATTGCTGCAATATTCTCTCCACTTCTACTTCTAGATGTGACTCTGATTGTCAAGCTTATGAAGTTTTGTTACTTAACTGAAGACTCCAAAGATCTCAAGCCAGACGTTGACGTGGTCAAGGTTCTGCCTGAAGATTCTGAAGTTTGGTTACTTAGCTGAACACTCTAAAGATCTAAAGACAAATGCTGACATGGTCACAATTCTGACTGAAGTTTTTGAATATTTTTATTTCAGCTTTGTGTTTCTTCTTTTCATGCTTCACCAACTATTCATCAGAAGCCAATGAATGTGAAGATAAGATCAAAGGATACGTGATCAAATATTATATGGGCGAAGGACAATACTATTCTTCACACCTGTCACTAATCTGTTAGTGGACATCTGCATTTATTGTATCCCCATATTTCCCTACAAAGCTACCTTTATTATGCTATATAAGTGGGACTTAGAGAGTTAAAGATCTACTAACAAATGCTAACATCAACGTTACTACTACAACTTGAAAAGTTTGTGCTTCTACGTGAAAAAGCTATCAACTTTGTGCACAGTTTTTCTTTAAGTATTTGTATTTCATTTGTGTAAAATTTGCTTGTGTAGAAGCAACTTGTAACACAAAAAGCTTTATCCAAACTTGTTTGTTTGTATTTCCTTAAGGAGACTAGGTTTTAGTCGGATCCTTGAGAAGACAAAGAAAGTTGTTCTTTGTAATTTTTTCTAAGGAGACTAGGTTATAGTCAGATCCTTGAGAAGACAAAGAAAGTTGTTCTTTGTGATTTTCTGTAATCTTTTTTATTATAATGGATTAAGTACTTATGTATAAGGCGTAATTACCTTGGTGGGTGGACTGGAGTAGCTTTGATTTCAAGTAAACCAGGATAAAAATCCTTGTGTCTTTCTCTCTTTGTTCTCTTATTTGTGTGGAGATTTTGAGTTGGTAAAAAGCTTTTGTTTTTAAATTCCAATTCAAACCCCATTCCCCCTTTATTGTGTTTTTCACACCTTCAATTGGCATTAGAGCTCCGGTTTTGATTCTGATAAAGTTTTATCAACACTTCACCAAGTTCAGTATCGGTCCAATTTGTGTGAGAAACAACGGCCGCTGCTAACAACAATGACAGAGATCACTACAATGCTAAACCACCAACCTTTAATGGTGAAAACTTTGATTACTGGAAAGATAGAATCAAAAGTTTCTTTCTTGGATATGATGTTGATCTCTAGGATTTTATAGTCGATGGCTATGTTCACCCAGTAAATGCTGAAGGAAACAATATAGCAAGAAGTGCTATAACAGATCAACAAAATAAGGATTTCAAGAATCATCATAAGGCTAGAACGATATTTATAAATGCTATCTCTTATACTGAGTATGAGAAGATAACAAATAGAGATTCTGCTAAGTTTATCTATTATTATTTAAGAATGAATCATGAAGGGAATGATCAAGTTAAGAAGACAAAGTCTTTGGCCTTAATCCATAAATATGAGGCATTCAGAATGGAAGATGATGAAATCCTTGAGACTATGTTCTCAAGATTTCAGATTCTTGTAGTAGGACTCGAGGTTCTGGACAAAGGATATTCTATGGCTGACCATGTCAAGAAAATCATCATAAGTCTCCCCAAAAAATGTAGACTTATGGTAACTACCCTGAAGTTGGAAAAGCACTTGAACATCATTAGTCTTGAAGAACTTGTTAGTTCTTTGAGAAGCCATGAGATAAAACTCGAGGGAGATGAACCTCAGAAGCGAGGTAAATTGATTGCCTTGAAGTCCAAGCCTGAGAAGATAAGGGCTTATCAAGCTGAGGAAGAATTAGAAGGTTTTGATGAAGACTCAAAAGATGATGATGAGCTATCTTTGATTTTGAAGATGTTCAACAGACTCTGGAAGCATAGGCAGAATGGTCAATGAAAGTTCAGAGGAGCTAGATGTTAGAACAAGATTTGGTTCTCCGTCTATACCTTGAGTTTTGATGATAACAATGTTGTATTTGTGTGAGAACAATTTTGGTACCCTAATGGTTTGTTATTGTGTAGCTTTAATAACCAGTTCTGATCCTGAGTTTATGACGTGCAACGTTATCAATTTCTGAACATTGTGTTCCAAATCCCGCTTTTGCACTAACCATAAGAAGTTCTGAAAGATATCAAGTTGTTTCTATAATGTTCTTTCTGCTTCTATGATGCACTATGCCAAACAAGACCTTAGACAGCGCTTTTTTTGGCCTTAGACAGCGCTTTAAAGCGCTGTCTAAACCTCCGCTGCTAAAGGTTTAGACAGCGCTTTTTTAAATCTTAAAAGCGCTGTCTAAGCCCCCCCCTTAGACAGCGCTTTGGCCAAAAGCGCTTTCTAAGACCCTCCTATTTTAATTTTTTTAGGTATACTTTAGACAGCGCTTTTGGCCAAAGCGCTGTCTAAGGGGGGGGGGGGGCTTAGACAGCGCTTTTCAAAAAGCGCTGTCTAAGCCCCCCCAATTTTAATTTTTTTAGGTATACCTTAGACAGCGCTTAAGGCAAAAGCGCTGTCTAAGGGGGGGGGCTTAGACAGCGCTGTCTAAGCCCCCCCCCCCCTTAGACAGCGCTTTTGCCTTAAGCGCTTTCTAACCCCCCCTTTAGACAGCGCTTTTTACAGAAGCGCTGTCTAATGTATACGAAAATTTTTGTAGCTTTTGTTTTAAATCCCATTTTTTCCAGGTTTATAAACCAGAATTTCTACCTGTTTTCAACCAGATTTTGACAGACAGTTATCACATTTTATACATGCCATTTTGGCCTTTTTTCTACCAATTTTTGGCTAACAAATATATATATATACCAATTCAAACCAATTTTGTACACATTTACAAATATGACAATTAGTATCAAAATATATACAAATTTATGTACACATTTACAAGTCATTACATATACTACAAATGTACATATTAATTACACAAATTTATGAAAAAACTTTGAGCTCTATCATGAATTGACACCACTCCTCTTTGATTTCGTCCACTTGATCCTTTGTATAAAATGCACACTTGAATTCCTCAAAGTACTACATAATAATATAACATATTTTGAATTAATTCCAACTATTTAATTATATGAGATATGTGTAAATATAAAAATAACTCATAGGTTAGAAATACATACATCGGTGGGAATCACTAATCGGCCCAAAGCAAGAGTATCCCGCATAAACCTCAACACGAAATACCCGCAATCTATTTGATTACGTTGTTGAGGACACTACATGAAAAAAAAATATGGATTATAAATCCTAAGTTTTATCAAGTGTCATCACTAATATAATAAAAAATGTGGTAATTAAAAATATACCGCCACTTTAATCCATGTAATGCGGTTGGCGCTCCTCCTTGAGGTTTGGATATCTCGTTGGGCCCGAAAAGCTTGTAGGACGCTAATAAAATAAAAATGAAGCAATTAGAACAATTCACATAAACTAAGAAAAATTTTGAACATTCTCACTTACGTGTCAATTAGGTCCTTCATATCCGGGTATGTTGTCCAATCATTTCCTAACGAGTCAAGATAATACACAATTTCTCGGATAGGATTGATTGCGAGCAACAACCAATGTCCACTGTAATGATTAGGCAAATGTTAGATGGTAACTTGGAAAATAATTATAATAGATGAATTTAGAATGAAATGCTAACCCGGTATTAAACGGTATAAAAAACAACTTCTCCGCATCTTTATTCTCCATGAGGATCCGAAGAACATACTCCGTCACGGTATGCGGTCTACTTAAGATTAAACCTAAGTTGACGCTCGCGGGTGCTAAGAATCCGAATGACTCGTCCAAATCATTGGGGCGCATCAATTTGTCATACAAAAACCTAATATAAAAACATCATTAACACCTCTTTTGAAACATAAAGTAAACCGGATTAACATAAAGTAAACATCATTAACATAAGTTGTTTAATTAATAAAACAAAGTAGACCGGATTTACCTAATATATGTATTGACAATGTTGACGCCGATTTCTTCATGACCAAAAACTTGCATGAAGTCTTCATTACCAATCATTTGGTCGTAATCAAAGCCGAAAATCCCTTCCTCCATATGTATAGTCCGAACACCTCCGGTCGGTATATCGGTCATCTCTAGAAATGTCCTGAGGCACGACCTATACTTGGTGGTAGGTTTTTTCCTAGCTACGGTCTTCTTAGCACCAGAACTTTTTACCCGTGCGGAGGCGTTCCTAACCTCCTTTATTTGTTGTGCGGAGGCATTGCTAACCTCATTTTCTTGAACCTACATGTCATATAAATAGTTAGATCAAATTAAGAATGTAACAACTTCCATGAATATATGTCATATAATTGTATATTACCTCTTTTCTTGATTTGGATTTTGTGGGAGTCTATTTAACATAATCAAGGAAAATATGTAAGTAAAATTTTAAGCATAAATTTTAAACTTTGAATATACACATTAAAGTTAACATAAGTTTTAAGCATACCTCATATCCTACGCATATGAGGTTTGTCGGCCATGCAACAAACGAACCTACTGCTTCGTGCACCGTTGTTGCATCCGAATCATCGCTAGGATATGGTAATAATGCATTCGGGTCAACTGCAATATCAACTGATACCTTCAAACATCCAGCAGGGAGCTCTCTAGTGTGGAGTAATACTCCGCTAACGTTATGCACTTTTCCCTTGCCAACCATCCGATAGTGTGGTGACGACAAATACAGCTGACAATGGGAAATGCCCTAAAACCAATAATAACAAGAAATCGTTAATGTGTATATATGTCAAATACATAATTTAAGCAAATAGTTCAATTTAAGACAATTATATGTAATTACCTCTGGAATGTTCGGCTGAAAGGTACAGTTGATACTGTTTTTGTCCGAAGCATCTCTGTATACCGTTGAGGCGCTAGCCTCTCTTTCTCTCCTCAATGCATCAAGCTCAGCTTGCATGGCTTCCAATCTTGCATGAAGCTCCCGATTACTAGGAGCCTTTCCTTTTCTAACACTGAGGGAGGTCGGAGTGACTCCAAATCCCTTACCCCTCACCCGACCAGAATACTCAGGGACATCTAATGCCCGACTAAGTATGCTCTTAGTATCATCGGGAGATAGAGACTGAGATAGCTCCTCCTGAAAAATCAGATGAATATCGTATACTTGTCAAATATGTGTATAAAAATGTTATTCAATTAATGAAAAAATATTATACTTACACATTTCTGGTATACGTTTAAAACTTCTTCTTGTGGAACTCCAGATTTGCCCACACGGGCTTCCTTCCACAAAACATGTGCAGGAAGAGATGTTTCTGAACTTTCCTCCTTCTGCAGCTACACATTAAGTCATACAATTTGATCAGATAAAACTAATATATGATGAACAAATTTGTTTTCGCAATTTATAAATACTTACCATGGATTGTTCTAAGCGTCCATATCCGACACGTCCTTTTCGGTACGGATATGCGGGACTTGATGCTCTTTCCCGATTCGTAGCACTTATTCTTTGAAAAGTCGGGTCTTGTCTCTTGGATTTGAAAGCTTCCCATTCTTCAGCCGATATCAAACTTTCATATTTTCTAGGAAGCTCCGCATCCACAAAATTACCATCCGCATCCTTAAGGAACTTGGATGATAAAAATGTCCGAAACCCTCTAAGAAGCTTTCCGGCCAATTTCATGCAAAACCCTCTTCTTTCTTCTTCGATGTTAAAACATCGCTAAGAAAAACATACAGATTGATAGTTAGTATCGATAATTGAAAAAAACATAATTGATACCGTATAATTAAGGGTCAAATGATTGTACCTTTATCTCACTCCAAATTTTTTCTTTGGACTCTTTCAACTCTTTATTTCTCCAATCATCACATGTAATGGGAATTTCATTCCTTACTAGTGCACCGATGAAACTAGTTAAGGTATGCCCATTAGGTTCTATAAGTTGTCCCTGGTTGTTCCAAGAGACATCTAGTATGATGCCTCGAGATCTTCCTTGGACCACCCTTCGCATTACTGTGATGCCTCTTCGGATTTCTTCTTCCGCGGATACTTTACTAACTTCCTCATGTTGGTCATCAGCCATGTCTAACCTGTAATAAACCAAGGAAACCATCAAATATCAAATATAACTTATAATCAAAACAATTGAAAACAAAAAAATAAAGAAATCATGCATTATCAGATATAACTTATAATCAAAGCAATTGAATACAAAAATATAATGAAATCATGCATTACCACATATAACTTATAATCAAAACAAATGAAAAAAAACATAAAGAAACCATGGATAATTTACCTAAGTCACTAACATCTCTTTCTTTTCTTTGTTGGAATATTAATCACTTGTTTCTTAGCAATGCGTACGGATGAATTGATCCAAATTCCCTCATTATGATCGTTTCTTATATATGACTCATCCGGTATAAGATCCTCAACTTCATCATTTCTATTCAACTCATTCCGTCTAATGCATGACTCATTCTCAACATCAATATCACATTGATCGACACCGCTATCATCAGTCACTTTGTTAGAGAAAAGCACTATAGACCATTTTGTACTCTTCGGGTCATTCACATAGAACACTTGTTTAGCTTGAGATGCTAGAATAAAAGGTTCATCTTTGTACCCCACCCTAGTAAAATCAACTTGCAAAAATCCAGACTTATCCATTCGTATGCCACTACTATTCACCCACTTGCAACCAAAGATGGGAATCTGAAACTTCTCGTAATCAAACACCCAAATATGCTCAATAACTCCAAAATATGACAAATTTGCATATTTGGGGTTTAAGTCCTTCATACTTGATATATGCATTGCTTCAGCTAGCACGGTGACACCACTATTTTGCATAGTACTCTTATCATCTTGTTCTTTGGTATAAAATGTGTATCCATTAATTGAATATGCGCTATGAGAAAACACATGCAAACTTGGACCATACGCCAAACATCTCAACCTTTCTGTTACCGAAGAAGGATCTGAAGAGCGCTTCAAATAAATATGATCCTTCAACCATTGTATGAAACTTTGATTGTGCTCTATAACTATCCAATTTTCATTTCTGTTCGGATTTAACCTTCGGAGTACATCCTTGTGCATTTCAACATATGGCTCAACCTCATTATTATTGTGCAGAACATACAAATGAACTTGATCCCGTTCATCCCTTGATATTGTCACAATTTTATTCCCAATTAATTTTTTACCTTCCATTTTGTCGAAAATCTGAGCTCTGGGGAGTCCAATCGATTGAACGTTAGACAAATATTCAGTACAAAACTCAACAGCTTCTTCAACAATGTATCGTTCAACAATACAACCCTCTGGTCGACTTCGGGATTTCACGTACCCTTTTAATATTTTCATATACCGTTCAGCAGGGTACATCCATCTCATATAAGCTGGTCCACACAACTGTGTCTCTTTCACAAGATGAACAACTAAATGAACCATTATGTCAAAAAAAGACGGAGGAAAATACATTTCAAGCTCACACAAGGTAATTACAATCTCTTTTTGTAGTGTTGGTAAGATCTCGGGATCGATCACCTTACTACAAATTGACCTAAAGAAAAAACACAATTTAGTTATGGCACTTCTTACTTTTTCAGGCAAAATAGAACGTATACCTATCGGTAGAAAATGTTCCATTATAACATGGCAATCATGTGTCTTCAAATTCTTCAACTTGAGGTCTTTCATAGAAACAAGTCTTCTGATATCAGATGAGTATCCTTCTGGAACCTTAACTTCACTCAGAGACTTACACAAAAATTTTTTCTCCTTTCTAGATAAAGTAAAAGCAGCAGGTGGTAGATATGTTCGTCTTCCTTTCTTCACGGGTGCTAATTCAGTTCTCATTCCCATTTTTAACATGTCCTCCCTTGCTTTAAGGCCATCCTTAGACTTGCCTTTTATATTGAGTAATGTACCGATAACACTTTCAAATACGTTTTTTTCAATATGCATAACATCGAGAAAATGTCTCACGTACAAAGACTTCCAATATGGCAATTCAAAAAATATCGACCTTTTCTTCCACCCACCTTTCACAATCTTATGTGCAAAAGGCTTGCCAAACTCAGTACGCACATCTTTCACCTTTTCAAAAACTTGTTCACCTGACAATGCGGGTGGAGCTCTACGATGTTCGGTGTCTCCATTGAATGCTTTTCTCCACCCACGGTAGTGATGTTTAGAATGTAAGAATCTACGATGACCGAGAAACACATTCTTCTGGCAAAGTTCCAATCGAATCGTATCGGTTCCGTCTTCACAAACAGGACACGCACGTTGACCTTTAATGCTATACCCAGATAGATTCCCGTATGCTGGAAAATCATTAATTGTGCCAAACAACATCGCCCTCAAATTGAAACTTTCTTTCCTATATCCATCATAAACCTCCACACCGTTCTCCCACAAAATCTTTAAATCTTCGATCAGAGGTGTCAAGTATACGTCTATGTCATTCCCTGGTTGTTTAGGCCCAGAGATTAACATAGATAACATCATGTACTTACGCTTCATACATAGCCACGGAGGTAGGTTATAAATCATAAGAATCACAGGCCATGTGGTATGTGAGATACTTTGAAGACCATGTGGGTTCATTCCATCAGTAGATAATGCCAATCGAAGGTTTCTTGCTTCTGATCCAAACTCAGGATAATCATTATCAATCTTCGACCACTGTGGTGAATCAGCCGGATGCCGATACATTCCATCAATAATTCTTTCATCTGCATGCCAAGTAAGATGTCTTGCATCGGTTTCACTACGAAACATGCGCCTAAATCTCGGAATTATCGGAAAATACCATAAGACTTTTGCGGGAGATAATCTTTTCTTATATCGAGACAAACCGCATTTAGGGCACTCAGTTAACATTGCATATTCGTTACGAAACAAAATGCAATCGTTAGGACAAGCATGTATCTTATCATAGCTCATGCCAATAGAGCACAACATTTTTTTTGCCTCATAGGTTCGATTAGGAAGAACATTATCATCCGGTAGCATTTCTCTCATAAGGGCCAACAACTCTGTGAAACTTTTATCCGACCATCCATTGCCCGCCTTTAAGTTGTACAACTTTAATACCGCAGAAAGTCTTGAGAATTTAGTGCAACCGTTGTACAACGGTTTCTCTGCATCGCTTACCATCCTCTCAAACATTTCAGGACAATCATGAAGATCTTCTTCCAGTGCTTCTACAATCTCTTCAACTCGATCACAATCGTATGTTTCCGTGTCTTTGTCGTATGAAGCATAGGTCGTACTACTTTTTCCACTCGATTCAACATTCTCGTTAATTTTCTCACCATGAAATATCCAGCACTGATAACTTTGATCAATTCCATGCCTCAGCAAATGCGATTTCAATCCATGTGCGTCAACCTTACCAATATAACAACAACGCAAGCAAGGACAATGCATTCGTCTGGGGTTTTCAGCGTGTTGAACAGCATACTTAACGAATTCCAAAACCCCACTCTCGTACTCTTTGGTCATTCGATCGGCACAGATCCATGTTTTATCCATGGTTTTCCTACTTATTAAAGTAAACAATTAATCCATACAATTATAAGCTAAGGTAGTATCTTTGAATATCCTAACAATTATAAGCTTTAATTCATTTTAAACTTCAAAAACCTATACATAACCAATGTTAATATAAACTTCAATAACGTATCCGATACGCCAATATACCAACTTTAATTACCTCATCACTTTCATTTTTTATATTACAAGAATCAAACTTTTTCTATTACAATATACCTATAACTATACCTATAACTATATTAGAGTTCGTTCAATCATTTTATGGGAGAAATCTTGTTCCTTTAGAATGAAAGTGAGATGAATAACACTTTCACAGTTAAAAAGAAAAAAAACTACCTATTCAATCTTCAAGTATAATCACTAAGGAAACATGAAGTTTGAACAATATTAAACATCTAAATCCAAGCCTAGTCATGACAGCCCCAACATGCAATGCATTTCAAAATTCATCATGCATACCAAGCAAGTATAAAGAAAATCAAATTGCATACACATATACATACACAACTCAATATACATACATACACAAATTCCCTCATTCCCAAATCACCAACTATCATTAACATTGCATTTTATATGTTCAATATACATACATACACAAATTCCCTCATTCCCAAATTCCACTCTTAACCTTATGTATTTGTAATCCACATCATCACTGTTGTGAAAAAAAGAAAAAGAAGTATCTTGAAACATACTTATATATATGCTCAGAAAAATTCCCTCATTCCCATCATCACTCTTAACCTTATACACAAATTCCCTCATTCCCAAAATCCACTCTTAACTTTATATATATGCTCAGAAAAAACACACAAACACAGGAAAAACAATAAAAAAGAAAAAGAAGTATGTTGAAACATACCAGTTCGAACGTTGAAATAGGGTTGAGATTGTTGAGATTGTTGAGATTGTTGAGATGAGGAGTGCGTGCGGTGGCGGAAACGGTGGCGGAAACGGCGGCGGTCGCTTGTTTGGGTGACGGCGGAGGAAAAAATAGGGTTTTCGAACGTTGAAGGAAAAAACGTGTTTTGGGTGTCTGAGAGGTGAGTGAAGAAGAGGGAAAACAAAAATACGTACTGAGAACGAAAATGCAAAAAATTTTATTTTAATTAGACCTTAGACAGCGCTTTTGTGGAAAGCGCTTTCTAAGGGGGGCCTTAGACAGCGCTTTCCAAAAGCGCTTTCTAAACCCCCCCTTAGACAGCGCTTTTGGTTTTAATTTTTTTTTAAAATTTAAAGACTTTAGACAGCGCTTTATCAAAAGCGCTGTCTAAGGTCTATATTTAAAAGCGCTTTCTAAAAGCGCTGTCTAAGGGGGGGTCTTAGACAGCGCTTTTTAAAAGCGCTGTCTAAGACCCCCCCTTAGACAGCGCTTTTAGTATTTTCTTGGAACATTTTCAGCGCTTTATTTTAATTTTAACCTTAGACAGCGCTTTCTTTTAAAAGTGCTGTCTAAGATGCGTTGTTAAAAGTCATTTTTGCCATAGTGATGATTCACTCCTGAGAAGTTTCTGTAGAGACGTTGTGTTATTGCTGCAACATTCTCTTTGCTTCTTCTTCTATACGTGACTTTGATCATCAAGCTTCTAAAGAATGGTAAGCTTCTGAAGTTTTGTTACTTAGCTGAAGATTCTTAAGATATCAAGTCAGCCATTGAGGTTATCAAGGTTCTGACTGAAGAGTCTGAAGATTCTGAAGATACTGAAGATCTCAAGCTAGACTGCTAACGTTTTCAAGGTTCTGACTAAAGATTCTGAAGTTTCTGAATCCAACTTTAAGATAAGATTAAAATAGATACGTGATCAAATAATACATAGTACAAATCAAATATTCCTTCCACTACCTGATATCGGGGTCAAAGAACAGTACTATACATCACACCTGTCATTGAATTTGTGGGCGAAGGATTGTACGTTGTACCATTCCTTTCACCAATCCAACAATAGACAATCTCTCTATTTGGTATCCCCATCCCCCCCCCCCCCTCAATGTTCTCTTTTCTTATGTTATATAAGTGGGACTTGGAGACTTGAAGAAATGATGCTGAGAGACACTACATTATTTGACAAGTCTGTTTCTACGTGAAAAGCTATCAATTTTGTACACAGTTTTTATTTAAGTGTTTTGTATTTCATTTATGTAAAATCTACTTGTGTAGAAGCATCTTGTAACACAAAACCTTTGATTAAAATAGGTTATTTGTGATTCCTTAAGGAGACTAGGGTATATTCGGATCCTTGAAAAGACAAAGAAGGTTATTTTTTGTGATTATTGTAATCAGTTAATTATAGTGGATTAAGTCCTTGTGTATAAGGTAAAATCTCCTTGGCGGGTGGAGTGAAGTAGCTTTGAGAGTCAAGCGAACCAGGATAAAAATACTTGTGTGTTTTATCCATTTACTCTTAGTGTTTGTATGGTGGTCTTGAGTTGGTAAAAGATTTTGTTTTTAAAACCCAATTCAAACCCCCCATTTTCTTGTGTTTTTCACACCTTCAATTGGTATTAGAGCCTGGTTCTGATTGTGATAAAGTTTTTATCAACACTTCACTGTGTTCAATACCGATCCATTTTGTGTGAGAAACAATGGTCGCTGCTAACAACAACGTTGTCGCTACTAACAATAATGAGGGAGATCACTACAGTGTTAAACCGCCAATCTTTGTTGGTGAGAAGTTTGATTACTAGAAAGATAGACTCAAAATTTTCTTTCTTGGTTATGATGTTGGTCTCTGGGATCTTATAGTCGATGGCTATGTTCAACCAGTTAATGCTAAAGGAAATAACATAACAAGGAATGCTATGACATATCAACAAAAGAAGGATTTAAAAAATCATCATAAGGCTAGAACTATATTGCTAAATTCTATCTCTTACACTGAGTATGATAAGATAACAATCATAGATTCTGCTAAGTCCATATTTGATTCTCTAAGGATGACTCGTGATGGGAATGCTCAAGTAAAGGAGACAAAGGCTTTGGCCTTAATCCAAAAGTATGAAACATTCAGAATGGAAGATGATGAAACCGTTGAGACTATGTTCTCAAGATTTCAGATGTTTGTTGTTGGACTGAAAATTCTGGACAAAGGATACTCTACGACTGACCATGTCAAGAAGATAATCATAGGTCTCCCTAAAAATGGACACCTATGGTAACTGCTTTAAAGTTGGCAAAGGATTTTAACAATATTAGTATTGAAGAACTAGTTAGTTCTTTGAGAAGCCACGAGATAGAACTCAAGGAAGATGAACATCAAAAGTGAGGTAAATCTGTTGCTTTAAAGTCTAAGCCTAAGAGGGAAAGAGCTTATCAAGTTGAGGAAAAATCAGAAGTTTCTGATGAAAACTCAGAAGACGATGATGAGTTGTCTTTGCCTTGAAAGAGGGTCAACAGACTCTGGAAGCACATGCATAATGGTCAAGGAAAGTTCAGAGGAGCTATGAGGACTACTGGTTGTTCCAATTCTTTGTTTGGATAGAAGAAACATGGTTCTGGTAAAGAGGTTATCTGATTTGAGTGCAAGGAGCTAGGCCACTACAAGAATGAATGTCCTAAGATTAAAAAGGACATAAGTCCTAAGAAGAAGTTTTCTAAAGGCAAGAAAAGATTGGTGGCTACATGGGACGACTCATAATCAGAATAAGAAGATTCTGACGAGGAACAAGTCAATATTTCTTTAATGGAAACAACAACGATAACTGATCTAGAAGGCTCTAAAGAACTAGAAGCCAAGACATTGTCAGAATCAGAATTAGACTATGATTCTAAAGAGGTATTTTCTGAACTGTCTCGTTTTGATTTAGAATCATATCTCTCTGAAATACTGGAAAAGTACCAGAGTCTTCAGAGTAGGTACAAGGATCTTAAACAAGTCCTAGTAGTTTCTTTTGAAACTCGTAGTGAGCTTGAGAAAGATTTTTCTTCCCTAAATGAAAAAATAATTTCTTTAGAAAGTAACAACTCTACTTTGAAAAATAAAATTTCAAAACTAGAGGAAGAAATAGTCTCAGAAGCTCCTGGTAATGATTGCATCATTAGATATGATAGAGCATTCCAGTACTTTATGGCTAAAAGCATAGATAAAAGCAAAATGGATTCTTTGGTCTATGGGGTTAGTAGAAATGGAAAGAAAGGTTTAGGTTGTACATAAACTTTATAACATGACAAAAGAAAGAAGGTAAGACCGAAACCTCTCTATGATAATTTCATGTCTACTGGCATTGAGCTTGATTTTTTTGCACAGACATAGAAACTTACTAAGGATAAGAACACAATTTTGAAACCTAAGTATCATGCACAAATTTCACTTGATTATCATGTTGGACAAAGACCCAGGGGTGTAAGAAACTCTAGGAAAACTAACAAGAGAGGACCTATAAAGTGGGTACCTAAGGATAAGATCATCTTTGTTGCAGACATCCTTAGCACCTCAGTTGAAACACCAGTCATGGTACTAGGATAGTGGATGCTCACGACATATGACGGGCATAAGTTCTATGTTCCAAGATTTGGAACTTAAGCATGAAGGCTTCGTTGGTTTCGGAGGAAACTAGAAAGGGAGGATCATTGGCTCTAGAACTATTGGTAAGAGTAGACTTCCTTCTATTACTAATGTCCTTTGGGTCGATAGTTTGACGCATAACTTATTGTCTATTAGTCAACTTAGTGACAATGGTTATGATATCATTTTTAATCAAAAGCCATGTAAGGTTGTTAGTCATAAATATGGTATAATCCTTTTTAACGGAAAGAGAAAGAACAATATTGATAAAATCAGACTTTCTGATCTTGAGGATCAAAATGTAAAATGCTTAATGTATGTTAATGAGGAGAAATGGGTATGGCATAGACGTTTGGACCATGTTATCATGAGAAGGATGTCTCAGTTAAATAAACTTGGATTAGTAATAGGCTTAGCCAACCTAAAGTTCGCTTCAGATGCTCTTTATGAAGCATGTCAGAAAGGTGATTTTTCTAAAACATCTTTCAAAGCAAAAACTATTGTTTCTACCTCTAGACCTTTAGAACTTCTACATACTAATTTTTTTGGGCTAGTGAAAACCGCCTCTATCAATGGTAAGAAGTATGGATTGATCATTGTTGATGACTATAGTCATTGGACATGGGTAAAGTTCTTGAAACACAAGGATGAGTCACATTCTGTGTTCTCTACTTTTTGCTCACTATTGCAAATAGAGATGGATTATAAAATAGTCAGAGTCAGAAGTGATCATAGTGGAGAATTTGAAAATAAAAATTTTGAAAATCTTTTTGATGAAAATGGAATTTCCCATGATTTCTCGTGTCCTAGAAATTCACATCAAAATGGGGCTATAGAAAGGTAGGACTTTGCAAAAAATGCCCCGCACTATGATCCAAGAGATTGATATGGATAAACATTTCTGGGCAAAAGAAGTTAACATATCTTATTATATTCAGAACATGATTTCTATTAGAGCTATTATGGCTAAGACTCCCTATGAATTATGGAAGAATAGAAAGCCCAACATTTCTTATTTTCATCATTTTGGTTGTGAGTGTTTTATGTTGAACGCTAAAGAGAATCTTGGAAAGTTTGATTCTAAGGCACATAATGCTTATTGTTAGGAAACTATGAATGCTCTAAAGGCTATAGAGTCTTTAACAATGAGTCACGAATTGTTGAAGAATCAATTCATGTTAGATTCAATGATAAGCTTGACCTTGAAAAGTCAAAGCTAGTTTAGATATTTGCAGATATAAAGATTAGCTTCTCAGAATCTGAAGATACAGACTCAGAAGGAAAAGCAAAGGATGCTGAAGTAAAAGACTCAGAAGCAATTCAACCAGAAGCCATTGTTTGTCCAACTCATCAGAAGAAGTGTAGATCAAGAACTTCTCATTCTGAAGAATTGATTATGGGAGATAAAGACGCGTTAGTCAGAACTCGTTCCTCATTCAAACCTTTTGAAGAAACTCTTATGGGTTTGGTATCTCTGGTAGAGCCCACGTCTATTGATGAAACTCTTGTGGATAATGAACGGATTATGGATAAGCAAGAAGAATTGAATCAATTCATCAGGAATGACATTTGGAATCTTGTTCAGAAACCACAGGGTTTCCATGTCATTGGAACCATATGGGTTTTCAGAAACAAGCTCAATAAGAAGGGAGAAGTCATCATACGTAAGGCTCGAATGGTAGCACAAGGTTACAATCAACAAGAAGGTATATACTATATAGAAACCTTTACTCCAGTTGCCAGGTTAGAGTCTATTTGTCTTTTAATTTCGTTTGCAGTCAATCATAACATCATTCTTTGTTTGATGGGTGTTAAGAGTGCATTCTTAAATGGGTACATTTATGAAGAAATGTATGTGCACCAACCCCCTAGTTTTGAAAGTTCTCAGAACCTAAATTTGATTTTTAAACTTAAAAAATCGTTATATGGTGTGAAACAAGCTTCCAGAGCTTGGTATGATAGACTAAGTAACCTCCTTTTAGAAAAATGATTTTACCAGAGGGAAAGTGGACACAACTCTCTTTTGCAAAACCTTTAAGAATGATATTCTGGTTTTCCAAATTTATGTTGATGATATTATTTTTGGTTTTGCTAATGCTTCATTGTGTAAGGATTTGGCTAAGTTAATACATGGAGAATTTCAAATGAGTTTGATGGGAGAACTCAAGCTCTTTCTAGGAATTCTGATTGATCAGCATTCAGAATGAACGTACATTCATCAGAGCAAGTATACAAGAAAACTTCTGAAGAAGTTTAACTTGTCAGAATGCAAGCCAGTAAAGGCTCAAATGCATCATACATGCATTATAAAGAAATAAGAGGTAAGCAGTAAGGTAAATCAGAGGTTATTCAGAGGTAAGATAGGACCCCTCCTTTATCTAACTGCTTCTAGACCTGATATTTTATTCAGTGTCTACTTATATGCTCGCTTCTAATCATATCATAGGGAAACTCACTTAACTATTATTAAGAGAATCTTTAGGTATTTGAAAGGTACTACTAACTTTGGTTTGTTTTATCGAAAATTGAGTGAATATAAATTAGTAGTCTATTATGATGTTGACTATGTTGGCGACAGAATAGAAAGGAAAAGTACTTCTGGAAGTTGTCAATTTTTGGGAGACAATCTGATCTCATGGTCCAGCAAGAGACAATCAACAATTGCGCTTTCAAAAGCTGAAGCTAAGTATATCGCAGATTCTGGATGCAGCACTCAGATACTCTGGATTAAGAGTCAGTTGGAAGATTATAAGATATTTAAGGGTAACATTCCTATTCTCTATGAGAATACTTCTGCTATTTGTTTGTCTAAGAATCCTATCTTGCATTCTAGGGCTAAGCATATTGAAATTAAACATCACTTTTTATGTGACTATGTTTAAAAGGATATTTTTCCCTTAAAATTTGTTGATACAGACCATCAATGGGTTGATATATTTACAAAACCCCTTGCTGAAGATATATTTGTTTTCATTATGAGAAACTTATTTATGGACTCTTATCCATAATGAAAAGATGAATTTCAGAATGTTAAGCTTCCAGAGCTCTAGATTGGGTTCTGAGAATTTATTTATTGATTCTGAGACATGAGCTTTCTAAAGTGAGGAAGTTTCATGAATCAGAAATGTTCTGATTAGAAGCAATCTTATCGATTTGTCTTCTTGATTTTGAATAGTTGTTGCATTAAATGTTTATCATTTCGTTTGATATCATGTGGTTCTAAGTGGTGAAAGATGTCCCACTTTCTGAGCATGCATGATATTAGCATGACATTTTAGGTTTCTCATTTCTTAGAATTATGTGAAAATGTCTTACGCATCCCCCCTTGTCTATGTTTTTGTTAGCCTTTCATCATTGTTTACTTTCTATATAACCCCACTTCACTCATATTTTCACACTACACTCACAATTACTCCCACACGTTTCTCTCTTTCAGACCTTCAAACACTCTCTCTATAACTGATCTTCATATTCAAATTTCTTCTATGGCTGATCAAAAATAACAACAGTAATAAGCTCAACCTCAATCTTCTCCTCAGTCAGTTGGCGATAAGAACACTCCTCCATCCAAAGAAGAAATCAATGGTAGTAGTATCCCATCGGAAAACTATCCTATCTTTACCAAGATCGATCATCTAGAAGTTTTGGCGTACTATATGCAAAGTTGTCTCGAGGATAATATTGATATGTTGGTAGATCCCTTCAATCTACCTGACGACTACCCAGATGTTCCACCGTCTCCTCCTCCACAAAACCCTTAGTTTTCAAAATAGTCTTTGCATGTGTGTATTTTTATTTTGTTTAAGTATTTTTGTGTTTTTATTTTGCTTAAGTATTTTTTGTGTTTTTGTAACATGATTGTAGTATTTTTTGCCTTATGGCACTTTTTAATAAAAATCATGTTTGTTTCTTTCCATTATTTTTTGTCTATGTCTTTTTTATTGATAACAAAGGGGGAGAAGCATTTAAGGGGAGAATCGTAATTGATTTTGATATACCTATATTCATGAATCAGAACTTAAACATTTTTTAATGTTTCTGATAACAATTACTTCGAAGAATAGTTTGTTAATTCTCTTGCAGGGATAAGTTCAAACATCAGAAGCTCTTGGTGTTTTTCAGATCATAACTTAAATTACCAGCTTCTGAAGAAATGGTCTACTCTTTGAGTCTGAAGCTTTAACTTTGCTGTTTGAAAAAGATTTCACCCAGGAATTAGAACTAGGCATCAAGTTTTGAGGAATTGAAAATCCGGCATCAAGTTCTGAGGAATTGTAAATTCCATGGTAATCAAACTTGGCAATCAATCCCTTTACAAAGAATTTGTAACCAGGCTCTGAAAGGTATTACAAAGATTCAAAGATAATTTCAAAGAGAATCAGGCTCTGAAGCTTCTTTAAAAGAGTTCAACCAAGCTTCTGAAGTGAAGTTCATCAGAATGCTGAGTTTGACAACCAGTTCTTTGAATAAGTTCAAGCAACTTCTAAAGACAAACCAAATTCTGATGGAAGATCATTCTGGTACTTTAAAAAGGTTAATCAGGAAAGTTCTCTTTCATTCTAGTTTTATCTTTTTTGGATTATACATCTCAGGGGGAGCTTTGTGCTTCTGTAAGATGTATCTTTCTGTGATTACCATGTACAAAGTTGTTCATCAAAATACATGTTTTTGTCATCATCTAAAAGGGGGAGATTGTTATAACAAGATTTAGTTATGCATTTATACCTTGATTTTTGATGATAACAATTTTGTATTTGTGTGAGAACAATCTTGGTACCCTAATGGTTTGTTATTGTGTAGCTTTAACAACCAGATCTGATTCTGAGTTTATGACATGCAACGTCATCAGTTTTTGAACATCGTGTTCCAAATTACGCTTATGCGCTAACCATAAGAAGCTCTGAAAGATATCAAGTTACTATTGCAATGTTCTTTCTGCTTCAATGCTAATTCATTCCTGAGAAATTTCTGAAGAGTCACTATGTTGTTGCTGCAACATTCTCTTTGCTTCTGTTTCTAGACGTGACTCTGATCATCAAGGTTATGAAGAAGGGAAAGCTTCTAAAGTTTTATTACTTAGCTTTAGATTCTGAATATCTCAAGCTAGACGTTGGTATCCCCATATTGTCCTCCAACGGTCTCTTTTCTTATGCTATATAAGTGGGACTTGGAGACTTGACGAAATGTTATTGAGAGACACTGCATTATTTGAAAAGTTTGTTTCTACATGAAAAGCTACCAATTTTGTACATAATTTTTATTTAAGTGTTTTGTATTTCATTTGTGTAAAATTTGCTTGTGTAGAAGCATTTTGTAACACAAAACCTTCGATTCAAATGTGTTGTTTGTGATTCCCTAAGGAGACTAGGGTATACTCAGATCGTTGAGAAGACAAAGAAGGTTATTCTTTGTGATTATTGTAATCAGTTGATTATATTGAATTAAGTCCTTGTGTATAAGGTAAAATCACCTTGGCGGGTGGACTAAAATAGCTTTGAGTTTCAAGCGAACTAGGATAAAAATACTTGTGTTTTTTTATCTTTTTGTTCTTAGTATTTGTGTGTTGTTCTTGAGTTGGTAAAAAGATTTTGTTTTTAAAAACCCAACTAAAACCCCCCTTTCTTATGTTTTCACACCTTCACTAGAAGGACTATTGGTCATTCTAATTCTTCATCTGGACCAAAGAAGCAAGGTTCTGGTAAAGATGTCATCTGCTACGAGTGCAAGGAGCCAGGCCACTATAAGAATGAGTTTCATAAGCTAAAGAAAGACAAAAGGCCCAAGAAAAATATCTCTAAAGGAAAGAAGGGGTTGATGACTACATGGGATGACCTAGAATCCGAAGAAGAAGATTTTGATGAGGAATATGTCAACGTTACATTGATGGCAGCTACAGTTGCTCTAAAAGGCTCTGAAGAACTAAAGGACAAGAAGTTGTAAGAATCATAATCAGACTCTGATTCTGAAGAGGTATTTTCTGAACTATCTCATTCTGATTTAGAGTTGTATCTTTCCAAAATGCTGGAAAAGTACCAAAGTCTTCAGAGTAGGTGCAATGACCTTAAACAAGTCCAAATAGTTGCTTCTAAAACTCGTGGTGAGCTTGAGAAGGATATTTCTTCCCTAAATGAAAAAAAAATTCTTTAGAAAGTAACAACTTTTATTTGAAAACCAAAATTTCAAAATTGGAGAAAGAAGTAGTCTCACAAGCTTCTGGTACTAATTGCGTCATTAGATATGATAAAGCATTCTAGTACTTTCTGAATAAAAGAATAGATAGAAGAAAAATGGCTTCCATGACCTATGGAGTTAGAATAAATGGCAAGAAAGTCCTAGGTTGAACAAAAACTGGAAAACTTGACGAAAGTCGGAAGGTAAAATTGAAACCTCTCTATGGGTATTTCATGTCTACTAGCACTGAGCTCGATTTTTCTGCACAGACATGGAAGAAGAAATTAGTTCTGAAACCTAAGTATCATGCATAAATTCCCCTTGATTATCTTGTTGCACAAAGACCCAAGGTTATAAAAACCTATGGGAGAACTAACAAAATAGAACCCAGAAAGTGGGTACATAAGGATAAAATAATTTATGTGCAGCTCAGTTGAAACACCAGTCATGGTACCTAGTGAATTTAGTGAAAATATACCTGAACGTATCGCTCACTCGAACATACAATAGAGTCACCATCGAACTTTATTTATTCTTAAAGGAAATGGAAAACATCGATAAAACTCGGGGGAAAGAGATATGATGGGTAAGGAAGTCGGTTATGAAAGGGGGATGTATTAGCACCCCAAACATCCATGGTACTCCATGGGAACCATTTTGATTATTCTCGCTCGAACGGGTGTGATATCTAAAGATTACTCGCAAAAGAATGGGAAAAGGAAAAGAATAGATAAATTGCTCGGTGAGGATTAGGGCCCTCATGCCTACGTATCCTCATAGTCCAATGAGGAATTCAGAGCTCCGTAGTTCAAAGAACTAGTGGCGGGAGATGAAAAAGAAGTGTGATAACAGTAAGGTCTAAACCAAAGGATTATATGATTTTAACTCCAACAAGGGGTGAAAATATGAATCTAAGAGTAAAACTGGTATGAACCAACAAGTGAGGGGCCTAAGGCATGGTATCACTACATTGGAATAATCGAAAAAGAATGAACTAAGTGTTTGGTTTCACAGTATAAATAGCTCTTGGTTCACAGGGATATACAAGATGGAGCTCAAAGGTATATTGTATTTGGCTCAAAGAATAGGGTATATCACGTGAAGTGATTGAAGGTATAATATGAGTGTATCATGGAGATGAATGGAAGAATTCCCTAAGGCAATAGTAATAAATAGGTATGCTCGCGGAGGATTCGAACCCTCGTGCCTACGTATTCTTATCGTGCAATGAGAAAATCAGAGCAATTGTAGTTTGTGGAACTACGAAAACAAAGAAATAGATTGAGAGTGATGAAAAGTATAATTCATACCAATAAAATGGTAACATGGGAATCCAGAAAGGCAAATGGATTTGAATCAAAGAGTAACAGACAGACCGACAAGTGAGGGGCCCGAGGCATGGTATCACTATCGTTGAATGACTAGAAACAAAAAGAATTAATTGTATGGCAATAAGTCAAACCACTCTTTATACAAAGATAGACATTGATTAGGTCATCCTAAAAGGGTGAATATGGAACCCAGAAGGAAGTATTGATTGGCACAAGGATAAGATAAATCACTTGATAGGGAACAAACAATTCGAGATCAAAGAGAATGATATCTTGGATCCATGAAGGAATAAACTCTGAATCGAAGAGCAAAGATAAACCAATAAGTGAGGGGTCTGAGGCATGGTATCACTGTAGTGGGATAACAAAAAACAAAGGAATTAAATGTTTGGGTACAAGCCAAACAATTATCGATTCACAAGTCGGATTGTTCATTATGCGTCCTAAAAGGATGTGAATGGAATCCAAGGAACAATGACATTTAATCTTAAAAGATGGTATTGATTAATTAATAAAGAATGATTGATTAATAAATAAGGTAGCTCACGAAGAATCTGAATTCTCCTACCTACGTATCCTTATAGTGCAATAAGGAAATAAGAGCTTTCGTAGTTCATCCCACTAGGGCTGAAAGCGAGATGATTAAGGAGGCAAGAAGAGATGATAGAATGATTGAATAAAATAGGAGAATAAACTTGATAGTTATTTGATAAGAACCACACTAAAGTCTATGAGTAAAGATGGATACGATAAGCAACGAGCCAAACGTCTCGCATCCAAAGATATCCAAAATGAGTTTAAGAAAACTACAATCTCATTCCTTCTTTACTACTTAAGGCTTGTATCATGTAATTCTCATCTTGGCTTTCAAGTTACTGGAGAAGAATATTTATTGTTGTTTCTTGTAATGGTGAAGAGAGAGAGAGACTTGACAGTTGATTGACGAGAATCACACTAAAGTCTATGAATAAGGGCGAACGCTTTGAATAGCTAAGGCCTACGCCTCGTACGCAAAGTCGCTCTAGACAAGGATAGGAGAAACTTCGTTTCATCATTCCTTATTACTTAAGGTTCATGACGTATGATACTTCTTATCATTGACAAGTTGTTGGAGAAGAATCATCATTGTTGATCTTTGTGTAGATGTTGTCTTGTATGAAGAAGACTTGGTAGTTTATTCGATTTGCATTGCACTAAAGTCTATGAATAAGGGCGAACGCTTTGAATAGCTAGGGCCTATGCCCCGTACGCAAAATCGCTCTAGACAAGGATAAGAGAAACTCTGTCTCATCATTCTCTATTACTTAAGGCCCGTGTCGTGCAATTAGAATCATATTCGCCAAGTGTTGACCTTTGATTTATCTTGTATAATCCGCTGCTTGATGTGACTAAGGATGCTTTGATTGAGAATCTTGACTTGAGGCCTTGAGCTCCACAGTTTACAGAAGAAGTCATATTAAGTAACCAAGGGTATTTTGGTCACTCAATTTAGACCGTGGGATTATATAAGTTCAAAGGATTTAATCGATCAGAATTGCTTTTGATCAATTTAAATCGGAGGGTTTGGATTAATTGGAAATTAAAATTAAACTTAATCTAATGGTTAGAAATTAATCAAACTATCCTAAGGGATCATGTTAATGTTAAGACTTGATTAAAATTCTATGTTAAATTCTACTCCTAAAGGAGCATGTGACTATATGGCTAAAACATCAAAATCACCCCTAAAGGGTAAAATGGTCATTAATATTTAATTACAAACACAAATCAAAATTTTATCATAGTCTAAAATAATGATCAAATCCTAAAACTATTTTACCCTAATATTCAAGATTACCCTAAGTTCTAAAAACCAAATCATTTATAACCAAACCTAATTAATTTCCAATTAGAACTAATTTCAATTTCTAAGTATAAACTAAAAGTTAATGTTGAAAATTAAGCTAATCTCTAAAATATTGATTAACCCTAAAAAATTCACCTAAACTTAATCCTAAACTTAGACCTAATTAAACTAATTAAAGGGACTAATCAATTGACCTAACAGCACTGGCCATGGTGGTGTGAATAGCAGTGATGGTGAAAGCCCACGCTCATAAGGCCCATGATTACTATCAGAGTCCACACAAAAAAAGAGCCAAGTAAAAACGGGGGTGTGGACAATGGCTTCACAAAGAACGAACCCTCTTTGGGCTTAAGGCCCAAATCGAGACACAACTCAGCAAGACCTAATCCAAATTAACCCACGAAGGGAAGGTGAAGCGGCCATGAACCATGAACTTCACGCGAATGAAATGCGACCGCGGGAGACGCCTCTAACGAGCCAAGATGTCATCAGCTTCGCTTCTTCACCACCATCATGCTCCTCCCCTGTCGCCTTAGAATTGCATCCAAAGGTCTTGCTACGTGACCAGCTCATCCTTCGCGCAGATTCCTTCGCACCAACAACTTCGTTACCCCAAGATTCCAATGGCAACCTCTGCAGTTCAGGATCGATCCTATGCACATGGCGTTATTCTTGCTTCAAATTCAATCGCCATGGAAGCACGTGGACAACTGAAAGAGGAATGCACCGAACGTCTTCTTGCAGATTGCGCATCATACTTCGACGTGGTTCCGGCGTTGCAACAAGAACGAGTTCCTCTGCTTCAAACTACTCAATACGTCCTTCATATGCCGTCTTAGAGGATAGCGAGTCTTCCTCTCTGGCTATTCTCATCACGCCCACTGTAACACCCCGAATTTAATTAATTAATTAATTTGAATTATTTAGATTTTTATATGATTAATGAATGTTTTAAATTAATTGTGTATGATTGTGGGGGTAGGTATCCTTGAAATAGAAGTATGGAGTGAGTAAGAGTTTGATATAGTTGTTGATAATTAATTAGAATTTTAACTAGTGATTAAAATAAATAGTATTTTATTCGAAATAATTAAATAAATAATAAAATCACTAGAATATGAGCATCTTAATTAAATAATGAAATTTAGTTATTTTACGTATTTAATGGGGGATAATGAGAAGTTTTAATAATTAGCCCATAACTATTTTATTTAATTGGTTCGAATAAAATAGAAGAGTAGAAACAGTATGGAGAAAAAGAAGAATATTATTAGTATTATTTTATTAAAAGAAAATCAGATCCAAGAGGGGTATGGTGGTAAATAAGATGATAAGTGAGGGCAATGGTGGAAGTTCCTAATTGAGGGGGATTAGGTTAATGATAAAAAGGTTAGTAAGAGAGTTTGGAGGATTTTACGTAAAATATAATTTTGTGGTGAGAAGACGCAAGGGTTAGGGCTAAAGGAAAACTCCATTATTATAGCTTGAAGTATGCATCTTGTTGGAAAATCTAAGGTAAGGGTGAGAACTTGTTGCAATAGTAAAGGGTATGATAAAAGGATAAAATGGAGAAACCCTTAACCTCCTTAGGATTGGGTGTTTTGATTCATAATTTTGAATTTGAATACTATGATTGTTGTTATATGTTGAATTTCGTGTCCCTTATGTGCGTGTGTTTTTCAATTTTTATGATTGAACATATATCCACCATTGTTGCAATTTCGAAGGTTTTAGGCATAATCTTAAAACTGTGATTAAATGATTTAATTGTGTTAAAACAATAAATTAACTTTATATAATTAGAGTATTGCATAGGTTGTAATTTTCTGAGCGTTTGGATTTTTACGGAATCGAAATCGGAGGTCCGGAAGACCTCCAACGATGAAAAACGCATAAAATTCTGCATTCTGTCCCACAAGCGTGAGCCTTTTTTTTTCCGGTCAAAATCGTTTTGGCCATAACTTTTGATTCGTAAATACAAATCGAGTGTCGTTTGAAACGTTGGATATTTGAAATAGAGGGATATAACTTTGTTTCAGAGATAAAATAATTTTAGTGATTATTTCATGGACGTTTTTGGGGTTGAAGAAGATGAAAATTGTGTTGGAAATTTTAGAAAACAATAACTTTTAGTAACGCCTTCATGCACGGTTTTGATCATAACTTTCAACTCGTGAATCATTTTTTATTGGAATTTAAAGCATTATAAAGCTGACTCTAAGAAATATAATATTATGGTGATAAGTGAATTTATTGAGTATTATTTCTATTCCTACGGTGTTGGTGAAGTTTTTATTCATACGTTCGGTTAAGGAATTGTTGACACATCCCGACGATTCTGGTCATAAATTTCATTTCGTAAGTCTGATTTTGATGGTGTTTGAAGCGTTAGAAAGATAACGCTCAGACATAAAACATGGTAGTGATTGTTGATATGTTTTAATAATATTCACATTTCTATTATATTAATAAATATATTAGTTTATGCGTTTGGTTGATGAATCGTTGCATTGTTGTAATATCATTATGTGATAATTATGTTGTCATGTCGATGATGTTAAGATGTTGATGAGTTGTTGTTATTTGTTGATATTATTCATGTGGTAACATGAATTGGTTGTTTCATGATGAATGATGTGATGTATAAATAATGAGATGTTTGTGGGGATCCTTTAGGTGATCCTTATTGTGATAATGCATGTTATTTGAGAGTCATGCATCTTGGTGTACAGGCTTCGGTCAATTTTTTAGTGAGCCTCGATCCCATGGTGATGGATTGGGTGCGAGTGGTTAATTCCTATTATGGGGGATTAGTGAAACGTTACCTATGGTGATGGTAGCGATTTTGGTGTGTTTCGGTTCCAAGAGGGAATCAATCCTATGGTGGGGATCATGGAGTGAGATGGACCTGAGTATTCATATTTGGTACCACGTGCATGTCTAGTAGGTATTGAGTACATTGCATAAGTGTTGCATTTGTATTGATTGTTGTTGATATGTTGTTGGATGAGATGTTGTTGCATATGATGTTAATGATAATTGAGTTGTGGTTTTGTATGATGTTGATGATAATTGAGATGTTGTTGTGTATGATGTTGATTATGACTTGGATGTAAGAATGTGATATATCGTTGTGCATGATTGTGTAAATGTTGTACTCTATTCTTAATTCTATATCGTTATTATTGAAATGAATTCTCACCCCTTCTGTTTGAATGTTGCCTTTACATGCGCATCGTGCAGATACTCAAGAGTAGTATTGCTGAAGTAAGTGGAAGGTAGCTCTTGGATTACTTCTTTTTTTTGTTGCTTTTACTAGTGGTACCTTAATCTGATCATGTAACATCGGGTTGGGTTAAATGCTTATTTTATTCCTTATGTCTGATTATGTTGAACTCGTAAGACTAATTTTGTTGTTGAGAATTCTTAAGATGTTGAGTTAATTGATTATAACTCTCTTATTTTATTATTACAATTTTAGTTGAGACTAGATGTTATTACTTGCTTTATCTTCCATAATTATGATGATAATTCAGCTGCGATGGTGCTTTAAAATGGAAGTGAGCATGTGATGACAAGTTATGAATGTCTTATTATTTGAGTATATAATGTTGATCAGATGAGATGGATGTCGTGTAAACATCCCATGTATGATTCGGATAAGTTGGATGTCATGTAAATACCCTTATTACAAATGTGTGTATTGAAATTTACTGTTGAAACCCGTGTTATGGAGCAGGTCATATGTGTTATGAATGTGTGACACCCTACGTGGTTTTATTTTATATTTAATTTACACGATAAATTATACGTGGAGTTTAGGGTGTTACATTAGTGGCATCAAAGTAGGTTGGTTCGTCCGGCCAGGTGGTTTAATTATGTTTGTTCCCTAGTATACAGCATGTGTGTGAGAACACTGTCAATGCTTGTTTTATTTTCTATTTGCAGGTTAGGAATGAAATAAGTGGGGGAGAAGCGTCTGCTTATCTTGGATGTTCCAATTGTATCTAACTTGGACATTATGTTGTTGCATCCAAGAGTGCAGTGTTGGCTAGTTAACCTGTTTTGAGAATGTTATGTTTTTCGTGAACCCAAAGAGAGGTTAGATTCGAGGATGATGTTGGTTAGAAAAATGGTGTGATCCTTGAGGGATTACGGTCAGGTGTTCTCGTTGGTCGCTTCCTTGTGAGGGGGAAGGCGATGTTTTGGCTAGAGATGAGCCAGTGGTGTGTTGAGTATCCTGAAGTGTTCCCTGAGGATGTGTATGGTTTGTATTTTGTTGGAACAAGTTGACGTTATTCTTGGAATAAATTGGTTGGAGTTAAACCAAGTGTTTACCAAGTGTTTTGATAAGTTGGTGCAGTGTGCTGCTGATTGCAAGTGCTCAGACGATGGTAAAGTTGTGTTGTTCCTAACACTGAAGATGTTGTGGATTCGAGATTCCTGTCTTTCGGTCAAGTTGGGAAGTCTTTAGGAAAAACAATCAGGTATTGTTAATGTTGTTTCTTGGCGAGTAGAGAGCAATGTGACGACTAGTGTTATGCCAGTGGTGTGTGATTCTTGATGTTTTCCTGAAGATATCTACGACTTGCCTCCATAGCGTGAATTTGAATTCGATAGAGGTGGAGAGTTGACATTTGTATCAGCTAAGCAAGTGAGAGAGTCCTTGAAGGATATGTCATAAGTGTTTGTGATATTAGCTTTGTTGGAAGCTAAAGGAAAGGGAGTAGTTTATGATCTTCCTGGAGTGTGTGAATTTCCTAAAGTGTTTCCTGAAGACATTAGTGATTTGCCTCCAGAGCGCGAAGTAGATTTTTCTATAGACTTAGTACCTGGTACTAGTCTGGTGTCAATGACTTCTTATAGGATGTCTGCTTCAGAGTTGGGGAAATTGAAGAAGCAACTAAAAGATTTGCTTGAGAAGAAGTATGTTCAACCAAGTGTTTCTCTGTGGGGTGTGTCAGTGTTATTAGTGAAAGAAGAGGGACGATAGTATGAGGCTATGAGTGATATGAGAATTGTATTGTGGGGATTGAAAGAGAAGTGAGTTATGGTTAAAGAAGTGAGTTTCCTTGGTCATGTAATTCTAGTGGTGGTGTAGTTGTGGATCTATCAAAGATAGATGTCGTATCACAATGGGAGACTCTGAAGTATGCCACTGAGATTATAAGTTTTTCTTGGATTGACTGGTTACTCTAGGAAGTTCATTAAAGGTTTTTCAAATTTAGCATTGTCGTTAACTCAGTTGACTCGAAAAATCCTATGTTTGGGATGTGCGTTGTGAAAAGAGTTTCCAAGAACTCAAGAAGAAGTTGATGTCTGCTCCAGTTTTGATTTTGCTAAATCCAAGTGAGTGCTTTGTTGTATATTGTGATGCTTCAAAGATGGGTCTGGGAGTTGTGTTGATGCAGAATGGTCAAGTTGTGGCTTGTGCTTATAGACAGTTGGGATTTCATGAAAGGAATTATCCTATACATGATCTTGAGTTGATGACAGTGGTATTCGTGTTAAAGATTTGGATGCACTACCTATTTGGCACCAAATTCGAAGTGTTCAGTGATCAAAAGTGTTTGAAATATTTATTTGATGAGAAGAGTTAAATATAAGGCAGAGGAGATGGCTTGAACTTTTGAAGGGTTATGATTTTAATTTGAGTTACCATTTAGGTCAAGCTAATGTTGTAGCTAATGCAATGAGTAAGAAGTCTTTACATAGGTCGGTGCTTATGGCCCGAGAGTTAAAACTGATTGAGCAATTCAAAGATATGAGTTAGTGGGTGGAGAAACTCCTAACAATGTGAAGTTGGGTTTGTTGAATCTGACGAGTGGTATCGTTGAAGAGATCGGAGAAGGTCAGAGATATGATTTGAGTTTGATAGATCGTCTCACATTAATCAACCAAGGTAACATATGTGATTTATGAGTTGATGAAAATGGTGTGATGATGTTCAGAGATAAAGTTTGTGTTTCTGATGTACCCGAATTTAAGAGGAGTATTCTTGAGGAGGGTCACAGAAGTGGATTGAGTATTCATCCTGGTACTACGAATATGTATCAATATTTGAAGAAGATGTTTTGGTGGCCATGAATGAAGAAAGAGGTTGCCAAATTTGTGTATGCTTGTTTGACTTGTCAGAAGTCAAAGATTGAACATCAAAAACCATTGGATATGATGCAACCATTGAATATTCTAGAGTGGGAGTGGGATAGCATTTCCATGGATTTTGTGACAGGTCTTCCGAAGACTTCAAAGGGATGCGATTCAATTTGGGTGATTGTTGATAGATTGACCAAATTGACTCATTTTATACCAATGAGGATAAATTTTTCTTTGTAGAAGTTGGTCGAATTGTATATCGATGAGATTGTGAAATTGCATGGTATTCCATCAAGTATTGTGTCTGATAGAGATCTGAGATTCACATCGAGGTTCTAGGAGAGTTTGAAGACATCTTTGGGTACTAAGTTGAGGTTGAGTTCTTCCTATCATCCACAGACGGACGGTCAAACCGAGAGGACCGTCCAGTCGTTGGAAGATTTGTTGAGGGCTTGTGTGCTAGAACAAGGAGGTGCTTGGGATAGTTATTTGTCGTTGATTGAGTTTACCTACAACAACAGTTTCCATTCTAGTATTTAAATGGACCATATGAGGTGTTGTATGATATGAGGTATAGAACTTATTTGTGTTGGTATGAGTCAGGTGAGAGTGTTGTGCTCAGACTTGAGATTGTTCACCAGACGATTGAAAAGATCAAGAGGATCCAAGAAAAGATGAAAACATCGATGAGTCGTCAAAAAAGTTACCATGACAAGAGGAGGAAAGCACTTGAGTTCAAGAAGGGAGATCACGTGTTTTTGAGAGTTATGCCAGTAACTGGTGTTGGTCGAGTTTTGAAGTCTCGAAAGCTCACATTGTGTTTTATTGGTTTGTACCAGATTTTACAGAGGATAGGAGAGGTGACCTATCAGATTGCTTTACTGCCGCTGCTTTCTAATCTTCATGATGTGTTTCATGTGTCTCATTTGAGGAGATGTATTTCTAATCCATCTCATGTGATCCAGGTGGATGATGTGCAGGTGGGAGATAATCTGACTGTTGATGTATCACCCGTGCGGATAGAGGATCGGGAAGTGAAGCAGATGCATGGTAAAGAGATTGCCTTAGTAAAGGTAGTATGGTGTGGACCAGCTGGTGGGAGCATTACTTGAAAGCGTGAGAAGCAGATGAGGGAGTCGTATCCGACTCTGTTTTCCTCATGTAATTTTCGAGGGCGATTTTTTTTAAGTGAGTGAGAGTTGTAACACCCCGAATTTAATTAATTAATTAATCTGAATTATTTAGATTTTTATATGATTAATGGGTGTTTTAAATTAATTGTGTATGATTGTGGGAGTAGGTATCCTTGAAATAGAAGTACGGAGGGAGTAAGAGTTTGGTATAGTTGTTGATAATTAATTAGAATTTTAACTAGTGACTGATATAAATAGTATTTTATTCGAATTAGTTAAATAAATAATAAAATAACTAGAATATGAGCATCTTAATTAAATAATGAAATTTAGTTATTTTACTTATTTAATGAGGGATAATGAGAATTTTTAATAATTAGCCTATAACTATTTTATTTAATTTGTTGGAATAAAATAGAAGAGTAGAAACAATATGGAGAAAGAGAAGAATATTATTAGTATTATTTTATTAAAAGAAAATTAGAGCCAAGAGGGATATGGTGGTAAATAAGATGATAAGTGAGGGCAATGGTGGAAGTTCCTAATTGAGGGGGATTAGGTTAATGATAAAAAGGTTAGTAAGAGAGTTTTGAGGGTTTTACATAAAATAGAATTTTGTGGTGAGAAGAGGCAAGGGTTACAGATAAAAGAAAACTCCATTGTTATAGCTTGAAGTATGCATCTTGTTGGAAAATCTAAGGTAAGGGTGGGAACTTGTTGCAATAGTAAAGGGAATGATAGAAGGATAGAATGGAGAAACCCTTAACCTCCTTAGGGTTGGGTGTTTTGATTCATAAATTTGAATTTGAATATGAATACTATGATGGTTGTTATATGATTATTATATGATGAATTTTGTGTCTCTTATGTGCGTGTTTTTTTTTCTATTTTTATGATTGAACATATATCCACCATTGTTGCAATTTCGAAGGTTTTAGGCATAATCTTAAAACTGTGATTAAATGATTTAATTGTGTTAAAATTGTAAATTAACTTTATATAATTAGATTATTGCATAGGTTATAATTTTCTGAGCGTTGGGCTTTTTACGGAATCAAAATCAGAGGTCCGGAAGGCCTCCAACGATGAAAAACGCATAAAATTCTGCATTCTGTCCGTCACAATCGCGAGCTTTTTTTTTATGTTCCGGTCGAAATCGTTTTGTCATAACTTTTGACCGTAAGTCCAAATCGAGTTCCATTTGAAACGTTGGATATATGAAATAGAGGGTTATAACTTTGTGTCAGGGATAAAATAATTTTGGTAATTATTTCATGGACGTTTTGGGGATTGAAGAAGATGAAAATTGTGTTGGAAATTTTAGAAAACAATAACTTTTAGTAACGTCTTCATGCACGGTTTTGATCATAACTTTCAACTCGTGAATCATTTTGGATTGGGGTTTAAAGCATTATAAATATGAATCTAAGAGATATAATATGATGGTGATAAGTGAATTGATTGAGTATTATTCCTATGCCTACTTTGTTGGTGAAGTTTTTGTTCATACGTTCGGTTAAGGAATTGTTGACACATTCCGACGATTTTGGCCATAACTTTCATTTCGTAAGTCCGATTTTGATGGCGTTTGAAGCGTTAGAAAGCTAACTCTCAGACCTAAAACATGGTAGTGATTGTTGATATGTTTTAATAATATTCACATGCCTAATGTATTAATAGATATATTGGTTTATATGTTTGGTTGATAAATCGTTGCATTGTTGTAATATCATTGTGTGATAATTATGTTGTTATGTCGATGATGTTAAGATGTTGATGAGTTGTTGTTATTTTTTGATATTATTCATGTGGTAACATGGATTGGTTGTTGCATGATGAATGGTGTGATGCATAAATGATGAGATGTTTGTGGGGATCCTTTAGGTGAACCTTATTGTGTTAATGCATGTTATTTGAGAGTCATGCATCTTGGTGTACGAGCTTCGGTCTAATTTTTGGTGAGCCTCGATCCCATGGTGATGGATCGGGTGCGAGTTGCTAATTCATATTATGGGGGATTAGTGAAGCGTTACCTATGGTGATGGTAGCGATTTTGGTGTGCTCCGGTTCCAAGAGGGAATCGATCCTATGGTGGGGATCATGGAGTGAGATGAACCTGAGTGTTCATATTTGGTACCATGTGCATGTCGAGTCAGTGTTGAGTACATTGCATAAGTGTTACATTTGTATTGGTTGTTGTTGATATGTTTTTGGATGACATGTTGTTGCATATGATGTTAATGATAATTGAGTTATGAGTTTGTATGTTGTTAATGATAATTGAGATGTTGTTGTGTATGATGTTGATTATGACTTGAATGTAAGAATGTGATATATCGTTGTGCATGATTGTGTAAATATTGTACTCTATTCTTCATTCTATATCGTTATTATTGAAATGAATTCTCACCCCTTCTGTTTGAATGTTGCCTTTACATGGGCATTGTGCAGATACTCAAGAGTAGTATTGGTGAAGTAAGTGGAAGGTAGCTCTTGGATTACTTCTTCTTTTTTGTCGCTTTTACTAGTGGTACCTTGCTATGATCATGTAATATCGGGTTGGGTTAAACGTTTATTTTATTCCTTATGTTTGATTATGTTGAACTCATAAGACTAATTGTGTTGTTGAGAATTCTTAAGATGTTGAGTTGATTAATTACAACTCTTTTATTTTATTATTACAATTGAAGTTGAGACTAGATGTTATTCTTTGCTTTATCTTCCATAATTATGATGATAATTCCGCTGCGATGATGCTTTAAAATGGAAGTGAGCATGCGATAACAAGTTATGAATGTCTTATTATGTGAGTATATAATGTTGATTAGATGAGATGGATGTTGTGTAAACATCCCAGGTATGATTCAAATAAGTTGAATGTCGTATAAACATCCCAGGTATGATTCAGATAAGTTGGATGTCGTGTAAACATCCTTATTACAAATGTGTGTATTAAAATTTATTGTTGAAACCCGTGATACGGAGCAGGTCATGTGTGTTATGAATGTGTGATACCCTACGTGGTTTTATTTTATATTTAATTACACGATAAATTATATGTGAGGTTTAGGGTGTTACACCCTCCGGCGGAGGCCGTATAAGGTTTTACAAAAAGTACTAACAGATTGGAAATAAAAAAACTTACCAACTGCGTTTCCGACGCGATTGTACTTTTGGTGAGTCACAAGTACCGCCTTTCCTTTCTATTATGCTTCGAGTGTTATGCTTCAAATCACATTCCTTCTTCTTTTGTCTGATTGCGTCGATGTCGGTACTGCAGTGAATCGACGTCGAGATGAGATGCATATCCATTGTGCAGAAGGTAGAATTTGCAGAAGAACCTTGTTGAAGATAGAAATGCAGAACTGGATGAAGATTCAGAGCAAAACTTGGATGAAGAACTAGAGTGAAACTGAGTGAAAACTGAACCTCCTCAATGGTGACACAGGTATCACTTGTATAGAGCTTCTTTCTGTCATTAAATGCATTTGAAAATGTAAACGAAATTCACTCCAAATGCAAAGTTAGTTACAAATCAACAAATTGGTTGGAAAATGGATTTTATTTACATTTGGAATTGGAATTTCAGTTAATTTGAGGGTGAATTTGGGATTTGTTTTAGAGTTAGTTAGGAAGTTTGTTTTATAGTAATCAAATTCTGTTAGAAAATTAACTTAAATCCACCTCAAATGCATCTGAAATGCAATGGTTAGTAGGAAGCAAACTTTAAATTTGTTATGGTTATGAGGATTCCATGTGTGTTCCCTTAGGTTAGTTATAATGTATATGTTATTGGTGTGTTATGTTAAGTCAATTGGCAAGGTGAAACTGCTCTGAGCTGATGAATGGGAAGTGCTTAGTTCTTGTACTTGTTAGCATTTTTGATGTTAAGCTAATATTTTAATTGTTGCTTGATTTTCATGGCCGATTAATTAGCATGTGGATTATGCTCAATGTTTGCTTGGGATTGCCCTGTCTGGACTCATTTCTAGTTGGTCCATGATAAATAGAATTAATCTATTAATTTTAGTTTCAGGTGAATATGCATCGCAGAACTGTTTTAGTTCCTTCCTGAAAAAGTATTGGATCCAATAAACGGAAATATTTGCGGAGGTCCACACTATCAGAATGAGTAGAAAACAATTCGGAGTCCAGTACCGGTGAATGATGTCGAATCATTTTGAAATAGGACCCTCTATCTGACGATACCAGTATGCCGTGATAAGTCGGTGTCTACCTTAATCCAAGTGTCCGTGGACCAAGTCAGACGTGTAATGCTTCACATAACCCGATGCCGACAAACAACAACAAATGAAGGTAAATGCTTGCGTCTTCTGTACAGGTAATCGCGAGATCTTTCTTAGGAATGACATTAATAAAAAAGTCCCTACAAAACCGGCTTTGGTAGGGATGTCGTAATCTCTATAACTGAAACTGAAATATGGACTTTAATGTTGGCTTGTGATCAAATCTGTTGTGGTTTCCTTTTTTGCAGACGGAGGAAGTTACTGCATTGATCACGCCAATGCCAATAATAATCATGATAGAACGGGATTTTCTTCCTTGACAGTTATGCATTTAAAGGTATCAAAAATTAACATTTCTCAGCAAGATCAATTGCTAGGGGGGACAGATCAGGAAACCTTCATGCAAGGGCTGCTTTTCTATCTGCGGAAACTGCTTAACATATTTTTTGCATTATCAATTATGAGGAATCCAAGATCTTCTTCATTTGGTGAACCTAACAACTCAGTTATGAGTGCCTAATTAAAGAACACAATCTTTACCAGGAAATAAAGGCTCCCTTCTAAATATCTCCATCAAAATGCAGCCAACTGATCATACCTCAATAGTTGTAATATCCTGAACAGTTTGGTAGTAACTCAGGGGTTCTATACCAACAAATCACGACATATTTGGTCATGAAGTTTGCCTCAGAGGTTGTTTTGGCAAGCCCAAAGTCACATATTTTGGGATCATCGTTTGTATTGATGAGTAAATTGCTTGGTTTTAAATCTCGGTGCAAAACAATTGCAGAGTATATGTACTTGGGGTAGGTTTCAAAATGTTTCTTAAGGCATTGTACTGAATGTATTTTTCACCGCGGATGAGAATTCCTTGAGATTTTGGGTTCTCGGAATCAGCTTACAGAACCTATCAACAACCTCAGCTTTCCTTCTTATTTCAGCTGACCAGAGTGCAAGGTTGGCATGTTTTGGAAGTGAATCATGCTGTTGTTTCTTCTCCCTAAGCCAATTCTCAGCTTCAACGCATTTTGAAGCACATCAATTTTGTATCCCTCCTTAAACTTCGCAGCAAAATGATCGGACAAAACCACATCAAAATTCCTACCATCAAGCGACCTGTCAAACGTATGAGCCAACACTTTCAGCTTTCTCTTTTTGTACCCAGCAATGCACACCTGCATACTAGCATGGCCACAAAAGCCACATTCAGCTGACCACTTTCAGGCTGATCTATTTTATAATGCAGTAGCAGTGGTTTCGTTAAATGTGTGGCAAGTTGGTTTTGTTTTGTAAATGTCATGACTGTATGTATTGTAATATTTTCCAAATGTATGAATGTTAGATCCATGTTATGGTTTGGTGTATATCCTAGTATGTACACGTTGGTTCAGGAAAAATGCAAAAAATGATCCTAACTTAAAGACCAAAGAAACTCAGGACTTATGGATTGTAATATGATGAGTTGACTTTGGTTAACTGGTTGAACAAAAGTCAACTATTGACCAAAAGTGAACTTATGCAAAAAATAATGTAATTCTTATAATTTTTCAATGTGATGTTTATTGGACCATTTACTAAATGCCACATAATCTCATTGGTTTAAAAAGTTATAATGATACAATGAACTAATAGGATTCAAGTGACCATTTTTCAAGTTCAATGCAAACAAATTGCAAATAAGCGTTTTGAATGAATTAATGATATTGAGATCAAATGACCATGAAATGATTTGGCCAAAATAGACCATGAAACTTTGGACCAAATGACCTAAAATGGACGTCGCCACATTGTAGCGGTAAATTCATGATCATCAAGCTATGGATAAGCAAGACATCAAATAACAAGAGTTGTCACCGTGCTTTTATTGTTTCCAAGGGAAAAAGGAAAAAGTACGAACAAAACCCAAAAAGTAAAAAATTTTCAAATCAAAACTAATAAAATGTCAGAGATTATAGGTAAGGGGGTTGGTTACACAGAGGGAAGGTGTTAGCACCCAAAGTGTCCTAGGTACTCCTAGGGAGCCCTTTTTGTGTGCATATGTATTTGGTACAAAAAATGATGTTCACAAACAAATAGAATGGGGGGATGAGAAAAGAATTCATTAATTATATTTTTGTGTTTGACAAGACCTTCGGACTTGTGCCTACGTACCAACATAAAAATGAGGGATCAAAACCTCGTAGTTCGTGATACAAATTTCAAAGTGGATGCATTGTTTTTAACAAAAAATTAAGTTTTAAAGGCACAAAAGCCTAAAAATGGTTTGAATGAGTTAGTTCTTTTTTGCTTTTCTGAAAGTTTAAGTCAAGTATAGTTAAGTTTATTTACAAATTTGATTTAAGAAAAGAAGTTTGAAAATGCAATGGCATAAGGCCAAAGTTTCTATCTTTTTGCAAAGTGGTCAAAGTTTAGAACAAAATAAGTTCAATCAAAGAAGATTTTGAAAAGGGTGGGAGAGATTTTGAAATTAAAGAAATGGAGAGAAGATGAAGAGACTAATCATATGCACAAAATTAAAAGTTAAGAGTTGAAAAGATCTGACCAAATGGGTAGCAATCCAATAGACAAGAATGTCAATAGAAACCCAGAATTTCGTTGGACATTTAGAATCAAGCAACACACAAATGCACAATTATATTATCTTGAAGAGCAAAGGCATCAAATAAAGATAGTCGCATCCAAGCTTAGTCACTCCATGATATTCTTCAAATTTAGCCCATATAGTAGATAAATTCCACAAGTCACAGGTTCAAAATAATAGCTTCGCAGTGATCATGTTGCAGATGAACTCTGAGGGATCTTGAATGACGTATCAGATGAATTTTCAAATTACAAGCACTTGGCTTCATAGAAAGTTGGCATTGGCCAAGTCCTTTAGAATAGGAATGTTGCCTAAGTTCTAAGTCCATTTGTCCAAGATCAAGCCAACAGTCCACACAAAAGTTTTTTTTAGGGTTTTTGTTGTTATTATGTACATTAATGGTCAAAGACCACACAAACAAGCAAAGTATACACAAACAAGATATATCACACAATATGGTCCAAATGGACAAACTGAAAATTGTATTAATATAAACAATTAGAATGGTATGAATAATGGAAAATGAATAAAGCTATAATTAAATGACATTGAAGTAAATGGTTTGAAATTAAAAGTTAGTTGTTAATGAGTTAGAAGTTAGTATTGTTTTGCTTTTGCTTTTCATTTTTAAGTCATTCTTTGGAGAACACTCAACCCACTCATCACAAGCATGGATCCTTGAGCCAAGACATCTTCCAAAGGAAGGAAAAAGGCCAAGTTTCCACACAATACCATGAAAGAGGGGAGACTTACAATCTCACCAACTAGAATGTTATGCCTTTTGTGTCACAAATTTAGCGTTATGTTAAGCAATCGTAATTGGACTTATGTAGAAGTCACAACTATTTGATGTCGGGCAATAGAATTTTGGTGTTAATGCATGTTAGAGACATAGTATAATGGACTATGCTCATGAAACATACCACACACAAAAAGAATATGCAAAAGAGGTGGCCTAATCTCATCCATACTTATGTTGATTTTTCAATCAACTAGCCTTAGGACTTTGAGATATCATAGGCCAAATGATATGGATGCATAAAGAAGGGGAATGAGATGAAGAGTGAGGGGAATGGATCAAAACTCAAATTGGTCAAAGGAGGACTTTTACCAAATTAATATCATCCATTCATTTTGGGAGATGGAATGTACATTCCATCAATCCCCTAAATCCAATGATATTAACTTGACAAAGTCAAATCAACCTTGACCAAGGCCCAACAACAAGAGTCAAACTCAAATAAGTCATCACAATTGGTCAACAAAATTATTTGGCATTTATTCAAATTAAAAATACCAAAATAAGGCATTTAAATTAAATATGGTTTGTCAAATTCTTAAAACCTCATCAAAACACCAAATAAATGGCCATGAGATTTATCATAGGTCAAACAAAGTCAAAGGACCTTGGAGAAAATATTTCAGAATTTTTAAAGACTTAAAAGTATTTTTAAACAATTAAAAATAATCACAAAATCAATTAAATCATGAAAAATATTAATAATAATCCAAAAAATAATTTTAATTCAGAATATGAAAGAGGAAATTATTTGAAATTTTTTGGTGAAACTCTCATATATTTTGGATCAATATTAAAATTAATATGAATTAATGAAAATAAAAGGATTAAAATGAAAATCAGAAAATAGCAAAAAACGAGAGCCATTTGATCTCCCTCATTAATTGAGGTGGCAGATCTAGTGGCCTAGAACGCGCGTTCCATGATGCACGCTAGTCAACTCATCCACACGCCTGGTATTCACAATGGACGCGTTAAATTAAAACGTTTTGGAATGATCATGTGAGCTTCAAATGAAAAATGTGTCTTCATCAAAGTTGTAGCTCTTTCAAAGACCTTCAAAACGGTCACTAATTGCATGTCATTTGGATTTGGAATGATAGATTTATGCATTTTTGAAGTTTGGAAAAATCACTTGTTCAATGGTATAGGTCAAAAATGACCTATAATGTAACCTCATATCACATGCTCATAAAAGTTGAATTTGCTTTCACTCCAAAAATAAAAGTTGAAGTAGACATCTTGAATTTGATTGTGCAACTTGGAAATATTTTATCTCATAAAAATTGAGCAAGTTATGGCCTTGGGAAGTTGACTTTTAAATTAGGGTTTATACAAAATGACCTATAGTGTTTCAACATAGAAAATGATTTTCCAAGCAAACATAGCTCTAGGTCTCAACATGAACATTGTTTGTAATGTCATTTAGAGTAACTTTTATCTTGGAATCATTTTCATATGGTGAAAATTGTAGGAGATAGGATCTAGGGAGACCTAATTTTGATCAGATGAACTCATCTGGCCAACCACCATCAACCAACTTGCTAACCTTCAATTCTTTGGACTTTTTTGGCTCATGGTAGATCATATATGAATAATATGATGAATTTTTGAAGTGTCCCTTGAGAGGTTTGATCAATTGGTGAGATAGCTTGTTGGAGAAGTTACCTAAGATACCCAGTCAAACTAGGGTTTCCAAGGCAAATCACCCTCAAACTCTTGAAGAAAACTTGATCAATATAACATGTAGGAATCAATGGAACTCATACATGATGCTCATAACCATTATTGGATCAATTCATGATTGTGCTCTTTGTCATGAGGGTCCTAAACCCTAGATATGAACTTGATAGATCAATGGAGATCATGCCCCACCTACAAAAGAGTTAGGCAAATACAAAGACATATTTTTGGTATTTTGGTTAGTAAAATGATAATATACAAGTATGATACAATCACATAGTGCTTGGTGATCTCTCCAAAAACAAACCCAATGAAAGATGGGTAAGGAGGATGCCAAGGTATGATCCCAATGCTAATGCTTATGATGAAATTGCATGAGGGATCTTAGGGTCAAAATTGGGGTCTTACACACATAATGAGACTAATTAATGAGAATGGGATGGAACTTGGATTAAATGATGATGATCATGAAAACTAGAGGATGAAAGGCAATTAAAAGGTGGATGTGAATGAAGTATGCCTGCAAGCATACCTTAGACCAATCATGTGGCAAGCCATGAACTAGGATTTAGCTAGGCCAAAGTTCAAAACCAAGCAATAATCAATAATATCAACTCAAGAAGTGACTAACCCATACAGGTAATGCACCAATGTCATGAACCACAACTAGGGTTTCCAACCCTCCTCAAACCAAGCCATACATTTACCAACCCCAAAACCAATGGTTAGGGTTTCAACCCAAACACAAAGCTTCAAGAAAAATTTAAAACTAAGGGCCTACCATTAAGGTTTAGAGGCCAAGTCCATGCTTTTAAAGTCGTTCCATATGTCAACCCTAGCTTCACAAGCCAAGAGTTTTGAATCTATGGTGATCCAATAATGGATGAATGATGCATATGAATGAGTTGTTAATGTATGCAACTGATCCCCAAGTCAAATTGTTGGATGGAAAGATGAAAAAATGGAGGGCAAATTTTGGCGTACAACAATTGCCCCTATTTAATCTTCTTGAACCTGAATACAAGAATTGTGGAAGCTTTTCAGGTATTTGAGGTAGAAGAGGATTAAATACTAACTACCCTAAAATTGGCCCGTTAAGGATGGTCATACTGCTGAGGTATACTTTTGATATTCTGTGGGGAAATTGTGGCGGAGAGCATGATATGCATGTTGCGCGATGTATGATTTATTTTCATGATGCGTGAGTGTTTATCTGGTCAAATAGGTGTTATTTGTGGGACATGGTTCTTTATTATGGAGGGAATTTTGACTCGTCATCCCTCGCACTTGAAGAGACTAACATTATGAAGTCAAGGTATTAACATTACCGTCAATGATCCCTCTACCTGCTGAAGAATATCGGGATACATGATCCAACAGGGTAATCATCTAGATGCCATACGTATCCAAGCGAAACTTTTGAAATACCAGTCATCTTTTTAAGTTTATCGGGGTTCTATAGTAATGCACAAAGTTTCCCTTTAGTGTAGCTTTTATTATTCTCTGAGATTTTAAAGTATTATATGAATAATATAAATAAATTACTTTATAAGCAAAATGCAGAAGAAGAACGACAACTGATAAAAGAACTGAATTTTATTGATTATGGGCAGAACTTTACATATGGTGTGTACAAAGACGCAAACATCCTTAAGGAGGATGTCGCAAAAATTGAAAAATAAATAAATGAAATGGCAATGGGAAATATTTTTTGTAATTTTCCATTGATTACAACATTGGTCGTTATCCACTGTAGAATTTGAATTCTGAGACCTTGCTTTGATTGACGATGATTGGATCGATCTTTGCTCGTCAGATATCTAGCTTGTAGCGTAATGGGCTCAAGGATCATAGTCAATGCCTTTATCCCTAACTTTTTCCTGGACATTTTCTATTTTTTTCGTCCACCGGGATGCTCCTTTTTGCCTAAATCGCCTTTTCGGGTTTTCGACTTAGCGAGCTTCATTTTTATTTGATCCATAACTTTTGCATGGACAATTCATTTTTTGGTCCATCGGGATAGCCATTTCTTCCTAGATTAATTTTGTGAGAATTAATCTAGCGGGCTTCTATTATCATTTATTTTTAGGCATAATATTTTTTGACTATGTCTGCATTCACTGGCGATGGCAAATCTTCCCCATCCATTGTTGTGAGGATTAAAGATTCACCCGAAAATGCCTTCTTGATGACAAAAGGTCATTCGTAATTGGGAGTCCATTTGCCTCGAGGGTCTGAGTGAATAGTAGAATACCTTTTGAGCACGAGTTCTCCTATGTGATACTCACGAGGAAGAAATTTCTTGTCAAAAGCTCATTTGAGGCGTCTTTGGTACAACTAACCATGGCAAACGACCTTCAAACGCTTTTCTTTGATCAAATATAGTTGGTCATATTGTGATTGAACCCATTCAACTTCGTCTAGGTCAGCCTTCATTATGACCCTGAGTGAAGGAATCTCGACTTCAATTGGTAGGACGACCTTCATCCCATACACCAATGAGTATGGCGTTTCCATGGTGGATGTGCGAACTGAGTTTCTGTAACCATGCAGAGTAAAGGGTAGCATCTCATGTCAGCCCTCATATGTCTTGACCATCTTCTGGACGATTCTTTTGATGTTCTTATTAGGTGTTTCTATGGTTCCGTTCATCTTGGACCAGTATGGTAAAGAGTTGTGGTGCTCGATCTTAAACTCTTCGCACAACTCTTTTATCATGTTGTTGTTAAGATTATTGGCATTGTCAGTGATGATCTTGCTAGGAATTTTGTAGTGGCAGATTATCTCTTTCTTGATAAACCGAGTAACCACCTGTTTAGTGACATTGGCGTATGAAGTAGCTTCGACCCATTTCATGAAGTAATCAATGGCAACTAGGATGAATTGATGACCGTGGAAGCTTTAGGCTCTATCATCCCAATCATATTGATGCCCCTCATAGAAAAGGGCCAATGAGAAGTCAAAACATTCAACGGAGTTGGTGGCACAAAGATCTTGTGACCATATATCTGACATTTGTGACATCTTTTAACGAAGTTGTAACAATCAACCTCCATTATCGTCTAGTAATATCCAGTCCGAAGGATCTTCTTGGCCATTGTAGGACCTTTCGCATGTACACCCTCACAACCTTCATGTATGGATTTTATGATCGTACTAGCTTCGTGTCTATCCACGCATCTGAGCAGTACGGAATCATACTTTCGTTTGTATAACACATCACCACTTAGGAAGAACTTGGAAGAGAGTCTTCTCAGAGCCTTCTTATCAATAATGGATATATGTAACGCCCCTGATTTATTTAATTGGTTTTATTTAATTATAGCATTTTATGAATTATTTGATAATTTATTTATGTGATGTTGGTGTGTTTTGTGGTGTTTTATGAATTTTTAGAGTATTCGAGGGTATTTTAATAATTTAATAATTATTAAAATATTTGGTTAAGAGCGGTATATTTTATTTAATTATTTAAAATAACGATAATAATTATTTGAAGTTTATAGTAATAATTATTTTATTATTTAAATATAGGGTGACACCTTATGTTAAAAATATATTTTTCTTTTAAAATAAAATAAATATTTTATTTAAATATTAAAGGTGTAAAGCTTAATTGAATAATTATTTAATTTAAAATTTATTTTATTTTATTTATCAATTAAATAAATATTTCGTTTGGGATTAAATGTTTGTGAATTAATCTTTAATTGGATTAAATATAATATATATCGTATCGTAAGGGAGTTAGAAGAAAAATCAAGGTTTGAGGCATATCGCTAAAGGACACATCTAAGTCTGGGGAGACCATTTTGGGACCGATCCTGAGGCAGCAATTTAGAAAGGGAGGAACATCAAGAACTTTAAAGCTTAATCGATAAGGTAAGGGGGAGATTGCTTACTATAGGGTGAGTTTTAGGCAGTAGAATGATAAGGGTTTCCTTACCCTCTCATCGACGTGTTATTGTTATTTTCATCTATGTGAAATGTATGAAATTAAAATACAAGTATTTTATTACGTTGATTTGCTTTGACCATACGGGGTTTGGCCCAACCCCTTTGGTATGTATGATTTTGTAGGAATAATATGTTTTATATTGAAAATATGGTTTTGCGAGTCAATCATTAACGATCTGTGCCCAAATAGGATAATCCCATTTGGTCACTTTTGGTGATTGATATGATTTTTGGTGATCGATATGATTTTTTGATAGATAAAATGGTTTTTTGGTGATTTGCTAATAAAATTGAATTTTGATGTTAAATCACAGTATAATATATGAAATTGAAGGTTTGTGATTGTTTTATTAAAAAGTATGGATCCCTGAATGTTTGGCCAAATTGGTTTTTCCCAAAATCCCTTTGCTCAATTCTATATGATAATATCTCACAAATGTTTATAGGGATAATCTCATTTGGTCATTCGTTGTCTTTTTTTTATGGTTCCGTAACCTTTTGGGGAAAATCTAAAAACTTTAAAGTTAATCTTTGGGGAAAATCGTAACTTTTGGGAATTTGTCATTGAGAATGGTATGTTATAAGAATTAGACATTGGGAGGCAGAAACTTGGAAAGTCTGAGGTAAGAGGGTTGGTTGCACGTATCGAAGGAGAAGTCGCATTTCAGTAGAATTTGGCGTAATTTGGCATCTGATGTCAGTATAAGTCTTATTATAGCTTTTCAGAAAGGGAATCGTCCCAGAAATCAAACTCACTGTTATGCCGTGACTATTCGTTTTTTAGCCGTTTAAGCTTGCTTAAGTTCCGAAAACAACGTTGTACTAGTTTCTAACATTTTAACAATTTATGTTTTATTTATTTATTTTGTTTATGATTAAAAACTCATAAGACTCCTTAGGATTTCTTTGTTTGATATATTTAAAGACATTTGGTAATGCCATAAGGATTAATTTTTTGATTATAATAAATTTCAAATTTTGTTTAATCTTTCTGATGAATAATAATATTTTTTATAAATAAAGTTTAAACTAACAAAATATTTGTTCTTAGTTGAAATTATGATAAAATAGTCCTAAAGTAATTAAATATACCTTTTATAAAATATTATAAAAATATTAGTATATTTAACTCACTTTTAGGAATATAATTAACTAAATAATTTTGGGTGTAAGAAAAGTGAATATATTGTTTAATAAACAGAATTTTAGGTGATTTGAATTTGAGTGGTCCTTATTGGATAATTTGTTGTTCGTGAATGGAACCTATTTTGGTGATATCCTTTGGAATAATATTGATGTTTATGAGTATTATTATACATAATTTTGGTGAATTATGATGTTTGTCCATGAAATGCATACTCATGATTCATATTACCATGCATTCATGTATTTTGGAGTATGTGTGGGACTTCTGTCCATTTTGGTGGCCTCAGATCCATTGGTGGGGATCGTTGGTCTTGGTGGAAAAGATCATGGGCGAGTCTCGGATCCATTGATGGGGATCGTTGGTCTAGGTGGGAAGGACCAGAGACAAGTGGAATAAAATCAATAACATTCATCTGATTCCACAATATATTTTTGGTACCACATGCATATAGGTGATGAAGTTGGTGGATCATAGTATTGCATTTTGTTGTGATGTATGTTTGTGATTGTAATTGATATATATATATATATATATATATATATATATATATATATATATATATATATATATATATATATATATATATATATATATATATATATATATATATATATATATATATATATATATATATATCATTTATGTATGACTGCTATGTTTCTTTAATGGTATTCTGTTGTTGAAATCACATTGTTACTATATGTAAGTATATTCTCATCCCTTTCTTGTTTGTTGGTTTTGTAGTGTGCTTTGCATAGGTGATTAGCAGGACTGCAGTTCGTTGTTGCAATGAGATAGCTATTGCCTCTCAGTAGATTTTTATCTTTCGTATATTCTAGTCTTTGAATAAGAATGCTTTGATCTGTAACACTGAGGATAAGGGTGTTCATTTGCATTACTTTGATTTTTTTGTAATCAACTATTATGAGATTTTGATTATGATGTATTGATTAAGTTTTATTCAAACATGTTTTATGGTATTTCTAAGTAAATTTCCGTTGTGCAACATATGTTGTTTTATGATTTATGAAGTATTTATGATGGAGTAACATTCTTTTCCGGTTATTTTTATTTAAAATCTATTATCCGGGGTTTAGGGTGTTACATAGTGGTATCAGAGCATAGTCGATCCAATCGGCCAATACTTAGTTAATTATTTACTTCCTTTTGTGTGACAAGTTTAGTTAAGCTATGTCAACACATTGTTTCTTCTAATAGTTACTTGCTTCAATAGAGAGATATGGCTAGAAGGAACGACTGTGCTATCGTTGATGCATTGGAAGCTTTGGCCCATGCGATGGGCAACAGAATCAACAAGCTGATGGAGGTGATCATGGTTTGAACAGGTTTCTGAGAAATAAACCTCCAACTTTCAAGGGAAAGCATGATCCAGAGGGTGATCAAGCATGTTTGCAGGATTCTGCTAATTA